>NC_068400.1:36036989-36643489 GCF_023724105.1 Carassius gibelio
GGTGTATTTTAAAAAGATTTTAACTTTTTTGGTATGGTGTATTTTTGCAAACTTATGGACCAATCAAGATTATTGTTTGGAATATGAAAACTACCGCGCGGGCGGTAGGGTCGCTGCGCAGATGCAGCTTTCTCTCATTTTGGGGGCGTTTTGTGCAGTTGGTGCGGTGCTCTCGTTGCGGTTTAGGCGATTCCATTAGGGACACAAATACAAACTGAAAAACCTGTGAAAACCAGGTGGAAAGGTTCAGTATCTATATTTATTTTATTATTTTACATTTGTTTTGTTTTCTTTAGGAATCCTGTAAGTGCTTTATTGGTAATTGATTGGTAATTTATTGATATTAAGCAGATGTAATTATTTTGTTCAGATCAAAATGTTATGACATTGTATATTACAATTGTAAACTTGAAAAGTGAACCTTTTAAAATGGGGTCTAAAGATATATATGGTCTTTTTATAGAAATTCATTTTATATATATTATACATTTAACTAAAGGATCCTGCAAGCACTTTATATTTACCTCCTTTACATACCTCACAAAAGGTGGTTCAGTAATGTTGAGTGTTAGAGGAACTGATTATTGCATATGCAGATCCCATTGTGTTTTGGTTAAATATTTTTTATTTATTCATTGCTAAGGTTTGCATATGGTGGTCTGTTCTGAATGGCAGCTTTCCTAAAAATATATCCTATTCCTAAAATAAGAAATATCCCAATATATCGCCTTGCTTACAGTATTGCAACATATCATATCACAATCACAACCATTGTATTGTGATGCGTATTGTATCACCAGATTCTTGGCAATACACAGCCCTACTTTTTACCTTAGACATTTATAACTTTTTAATTTCTAACTTATAATATTGTTTGTAATAATCATGCTGGTGGTTTGAGTTCTATGTATATTCACCGATTTTCTTTCTTAGCACGGACAGGGGAGCTGATGGGAGAGTTTGGTCGGCTATATGAGCAACAGTATGCAGTCGCTCTCTTTAACAAGATGCGCTTTGACCTCGAGAGTGGAGGAGGACCCCAGAATCAGCTCCTGCACAGGAAGGTAAAGCCCTTTTGGTGTATGTCTGGGTGAGCAAAAGTAAACACAAATTAAGTTCTCCCAGTCTTAACATCCCTTTACATAATGTATAATTAGTGCTGGGTCCTTACTGAAAATCCTCACCATCTCTCTTTCCACATCTCCATTCTTGTGTTTCTTAGGTGCCTCTGAAAAATAAATCCATCTTCTCAGGTGCTTTGTTCCAGTATCTAGAAGATAACAAAAAATGGAGGAATCGTTTTCTCTTTATTCCTGACTCCTACAACATCAACTATTATGAAAACAAACAGGTAATGTGTGTAATAAATCAAAATGCACAAAATTGGAATTGGCTGATCAACATCCATCCTAAAGGCCCGTTTGATGATTCTAGAAGCTTAAATTAATAAATGTATTTAATTGCTTTTCAAAATATATTATTTATTTATTTATTCATTTGAAATAAAACCTCTTTCTTTATCGGTTTCTTTTAATTTAGGCTCATGACAGAGGGCTGCATCCTAAAGGCACCATTAACTGTGCTGGCTACAGGGTCCTGACCTCCATGGAAGAATATCTCGAGCTCCTTAACACCAGCCTACCAGGTCAGTCTGAAGGAGTGAGAGGTCAATGAAAACGAAAGATGGGAAAACCTCAGTTCTTAAGGAATTTTCCCAAATGAAAACTAAACTCTATAAAACAAAGCAAAAGTTAAAGGCTTACCAGTTTTACTAGCATTGTGTTATCATGACAGAGAAGTTGAGAGATTAGATAACTTTACATTGAAGGTCAGTAAACGGCTCCATCGCACTAGACTCATGTGAACATGTATAATGTTTAAGTCATGTGGTTATGGCATTTAAAACCAAATATTTATTACCCGTGTACTCCCACTCTAAGTGCCTTGCTATAATTAAAAAAAAAAAAAATGTGTTGAACTTGCAGCCTTTCTTTCAAATAAATATAGAGTAGAGTTAAGCCAGTCTAGATAAATGGAATGTAAAGTTATGGGCTGTGATCTTTGTGTGTTGTGCAGATGTAGTCATGATGACTATGGAGATCTTCTCATAAGGGCGCTTTTAAAAGAATATTGAATCATGTAACATGCGTTTTGCAGGTGTAAAAGCTAAAGTTGGCAGTTCTCCATTCCTGAAATGTGCGACGCAGTTTCCCCTCATTCTCTGGCATCCTTACGCTCGTCACTACTATTTCTGCGTGGTCACGGAGAAGGAGCAGCAAAAGTGGAGCGCTGTCTTTCAAGACTGCGTCAGACACACCAACAATGGTGAGTATTAACCCTGTTCTTAAAAACAGCCTGGCTAGTGTCCACGTTCCCTTGTCTCTTTAACACCCAGACACATATTTAAGGCATGACTCATTACTCCAGGTAATCGGCTTTCATTACAGTGATTGTTATTCTGTTGTTTTGTGAGGATAAATCGCTTTCAGACTTGCTAGATGAACTGATGAGCTATTTCATACATCAGTTCTTTTAGACATTACTTTATCAAAAAGGAAACTCGAGCAGAACGTTTGGCATGGATTATGGTATTCATTTGGCCTGTTTGATAATAGAAAGAATTTTGCCGCTCAAGGCTGTAAAAAGAGTCCGATGAGATCATGGGGAAAGCTGGAGATTCACTCTCTGTGTGTGAGCTCTGTGACTGTTTATTCTGTAGAGCTTCTGTAACTTTATATAATTAGCAGAAATTATAGCATTTCACTATAAATGCCACTTTTCTGTGTTTTGTATATGGCCATTAAATAAAATATGATTTGAGCAGGCCTTTATTTGTTGCATAATTCTAGTCAATTCTCAGGCTGGATATGTATGTTGCGCAAAAATCTTGGTTGTTTTTCTTGACAATATGCTGAAATGTAAGTTTACAAATCTTAGTTAAGTATCTGCTCATGTAAAAATAGTTACACCATGCCTAGGGCTATCAGAAAGTTCATTGTTACTGTGAGAGTTTTGCTCTTTCACAGTGATGTCATTGTTAGATTTTGATATGCTGTTTGTCTGGCCACTCATACAAGAGTATACTTGTCTTTAGAAGAGTGTCAAGATTGTCCCAACTTATTATGGTTTTGTCACCTGCTACTTTACACTGTTGAAAATTGTACAATTTATTGTCAGAAAAAATGCAGTTGTGCTTATTTTGAAAATACTATGCCAATGTTTTCGCCATTGTGGGTTAGCATTAGTGCCTGTACGGTGTATTTTACAATTTGAGCCATGTATTTAAATAATATAGTGTTGCTATACCAAGCTACTTGAACTACTAAAACTTCTTTTTACCATAAAATGTACTGATAACAACCATCATAATACAAGTAGTACAAAGCCATATGATGAAGAGTTGTCGTAAATGGCCTGTCCATAAAACATGACCAGTTTACCATGATGTACATGAATGTACATTACTAATAAAAAAAATAAGAAGAAATTAATTTATGTATACAAAATAAAATGTCACACAGGAACTTTTGGGAATGTAATTTCACTGTTTTCATTGTAAATTAAATGAAAATACATAGTTTTTACTTCCACAAACAATAAAATAAACAGTAATGTACAGTAAAAGTAAATACAATGTGATGGTTAAACCATTTGGAGTTTTTTTTCACAGAATATGGTAAAGTAATTTTAACTGTTTTCACTGTAAATTCATAGTTTTGACTTCCACAAACAATAAATTAAGCAATAGTTTACAGTAAAATTACATATAGTGTGATTGTTAAACCATTTGTAGTTTTTCACTGAAAATGGTAATGTGTACTCTTCACTGTAAATTAAAAGGAAATTTTTACTTCATAAAACAAGAAAAGGTTATTTTACAGTTAAAGTACATATAATCTGATTGCTAAACCATTTTGAGTTTTTCATTGAATATGATATTTAAAGTTGGCTTTTTTATTTTTTTACTGTAGCATTTTTCTATAAAAATGATGGTCTGGTTTTTGCACTGGTTTTTGCAGTGTTCGTTGGTTTTCAAAGGAAGCGTTGTTGTGGGGTCCCACTATGGTCTTCCTATGGTATAGCCTATTCAGTGGGTGTGGGAGAGAAGACTGATGGTCTTGACATTAATTGATATGATAGAAATTCAGTCTAATTATACTTAAGGTATTGAGTGTGAGGTGGTTCTCTGTGTCTCACAGGCATCTTATGATGGCTTCCACGGCTGCTAGAGCTGTTTTCTCTCCGCTGTAGTCCAGATTCCAGAGTGGTCACAGCTGGGGCTGTCAACCCATAATTCAGTTTGGATGGGAGGCTGCCAAGAGGGAATGCACACTTGCGGCGAGGGCAGTAATGTCCCCTGGGGTATTAAGGCGGCCATCTGAAAGTGTGTGTGCTTTAGAGTTAGCCAAATCCCTGCTGCGTGTACGTTCTGAATGCAAGCACATCTGCAGAGCCTTTTTCCCAAATAAGGGATGGTTCAGTTCTGGTTAAGTTCTTTGCTTTTCATTAGTCTGTTTAAGATGTTCCCTGACATATTTAAAATATTTTAGCCTGTCGTTTTCTATTCTCACTGTTTAATAGGAAGGTTAGCTGTAAGTGGAGACTGTGCACTTCTAGAGAGGTGACCGTGACCAATTTGACATTACAAAGAATCAATTTTTTACTCTGTTTATTACAGACAGTAATAGGAGTGGATAGGTGAAACATGCAGTAAACCATAGTGCTTAATTTCAGAAATGTATCTAAACATCTTGCTCAGTTTAGTATCTCTATTAAACAAACACTCTTTGTAATGTTATGTAACTCTGGTCTGATTCATTGGTTAAAAAGATGTTGTTTCCGTGAGTATGTATGTACCTGGTCACCATGGCGGTTTAAGGCAAGCCCTGCAGAAGGAGTGTAGGTTTAAGTAATTCGTAATGGGCTGTTATTCATAATTTGAACACAAATGTGATTGCCCTTCCCTTTTACCTGTCAAAATCACACGTCCATTATGTAAGTACTGTAATTATGTTAAGTACTGTCCTGGTACTGAGTCATAATTTTGTGAGCTTGTGAATGGCAGTGTTTCCTGCAAGCACTTTGAGCATTGCTGCTGTTAAATCTTTCACCACACCAAAAATAATCTTATTTAATTCAAGTTGTGTATGTGAAATGGCAGTTGAAAATGTAATGTGAAAAGCTGATGACAAGAAGTCATGTCTTTTTATTGAGATGTTTGATTCACAACTCACAGCTAAATTAAATTTAGTTAATTTAAGCCAGTTCTTTTTTAGTAAATCAGAAACATAAAATTCAGCCAGTGTGGTCTGATTCATGGACAAATGACTCTGAGCCAGTCCTTTGAATGGTTCAAAACTCATTAGTTACTGGTTCAATCTGAAAAATCCACTAAGTGAATTAACATTTTTAACCTGACTATCAATATAATATTTAAATGTATTTAAGTAGACGTATACTAATCTCTTTCTTTATTTGACATTTTTTTATTTTTATTTCTTGAGCTCTGTGAATTTATTTGACACAACATCTGCTGAGAATTAAGGCATCTAAACTGAAAACATGAGCCAGGCATATGTCTTCGATATGGTTGTGGGTGAGCATTGTGTCAGAATTGTGTTGGTTCAAATTGCACTTCTCCATAAGAGCTTAATGTTATGTATAACTTAATATATTATATTGTCTATAACCGCTCATCTGTGCCCTAAAATGTGCCAGGACATTAGGAACATGCAGTGATTCAAAAGGATGGTGCTATTTCTGTGACTTGATGCCCAGAGGAGTAAAACCCAGCGTGCATGAACAGAGGAAGATAAGGGCTGGATCCTGACAAGTCACAGCATGTTTTTGGGAGTGCATCATTTACATGTACAATATTTAAACCACTTAATGCATATCTAGTGTATATCTAGTGTCTAGTATCCTGGCTTGCTGAGTTCAGCGGGCTAATGCTGTCATGAGCAATCTGTTTATACTGGTGGCCCAGTAAAGTCTGGAATGCAACGGCAATTTAACCATGCTGTTCATAGTTTTGTTTGTCTGATTTTCCCCGTGTGATTTTTGGCAGGCAAGACAGGCTTTAAAAGGAATAGTTCACCCGAAAATGAAAGTTTGCTGAAATTTACTCCCCATCGGGTCATCCATGATGTATAGGAGTTTTTTTTTTTTGTTTTTTTTTTTGGAATAGATCTAGAGAAATGTAGCATTACATGTCTTCGAGTTCTCGGATTGTGCAGTGTATGGGTGCCGTCAGAATGAGAGTTGATTAAAATCACAACAAATCCTCATGATTAAGTCCATCAGTTTATGTCTTATGGAGTGAAAAAAAAAAGTGAAAATTTGCTTTCTCTTGTGAAAAAATTGGTTCATCTGAAATCATTACAGATTAAGCACTTTTTTTTAAAAGCAAAATCAGTTCTCAATTAACATGTCGGTAGATTTGGATATGACAGCACAACAAGGGAGGGAATTTTTTTTACTGGAGGAAATGTTATTATGGATTATAGCTTTTGGCCAGAAGTAACCCTTTAAGGTCAAAATTCCTTCGCATGTCACAAACCTTACTTAATTCTGTTATTTATGGTGTTGAGATGGCCTACACAAAGTCCTACAGAGATTTATAATGTATATGGTGCATGTCAGCCTTAGGAGAAGGTTTTATTAGGCAACTAAACCGGTTTAGAGGCATGTTAATGAATTAAGTCCAGGTGGTTTAAAACCTCTCCGTTGTCCAGACATAAAGCTGCTCTTTGAAAGCCTATTGAATGTCATTTTAAAGGTCTTAGATTGACAACCTGACATAAGCTACACAAATATGCAGAAACGTATTTAGAATAGTATTCAGAATAATTAGAATTCCTGTACAATGAGTTTTTATGAACCGTTACATTTACGACTGAAAGGGTTTAAAATGTGAAACCTCAATGCTTGAACTTAGTCTAGTGTTATCCAACCTACGTCTCATGTTGTGCAAGGTATTTATCAGCTCGTTGGTGTCATAGGGTTATTGGAGCATGGTGTGTAAAGAGGGGTTTTTTTTCTTCACCAAGGATCCTCATTTTTCTCTCATTAAACTTTTATCATCTGGTGTTTTTGTACTGACTTAAGTTTAGCTGTTTTTACAGTGACCGCGCCAGAATAAGCGACCCGTTACGCTTGTTCTATAGTTTTTGCATAACACTTCTCAGGTTATCCCCAGATGTTCATAAATATGTTCATTTTTATTTTATTTTATTTCTGTGCCAGAATAAGTGAAGCCTAATATATGTTCTCTTGCTTTTGTTAACACCTCTCCAGTGCTTCTTTTGTGTTCATGAATATACTTACAGTACCTATGTGCATTTATTTTATTATTTTACTTTGACTATGCATGAGTGACCGACCCATGACTATTGTTTTCAAGTAACACTCTCTGGTTCTCTCTTTGCACGTGTTCATAATCATGCTTGCCCATGTGTGCATGCACTCCACAAAAGCGTCAAGCTGTGCTGATGTGGAGTGCCGGACTTCCTGCCTGTTCTCCTCCTGCCCCCCACACCCTGCCTGCTCAAACTTCCTCTCTTTGTAAGGGTTCAAGCACTCGTGCACATATACTGTATGTAAAGGAGGCTTTTACAATAAGTGTGTCATCATAACTGACACACACACACACACACACACACACACACACACACACACACACACACACACACACACACACACATATATATATATATAATATAAAATGAAGCAGATTGTCAGAGCACTGAACTCGAGATGACTTGTCTTCAAATTGTTCTATTCACACATCAAATACATCATTGCTCTAAGACTCATCGGTATACCGTGGTAACTATGGCATTGTTTAGGGAAATAACATGGTAGCCGATGAGGCAGTGCTTCCTGTTTACCACGGTGACCAAAGCAAATTGAAGTCTGTCTGTGGTTTGATGGAAAAATCTGATTGCGAGATGTGCCTGTGAGTGTGTATATATAAAGATGTCCCCTATTTCATTTTTTTGTCACTTGGTCTTTTCACTTCTCTAAATCAAGAGGAACTGTGCCATGTTATGATGTCATTAGAAATTAATAACTTATGGTGTTTGATTCTTGATAATTTGTTAAAAATGAAAATGTTTGTTACTTGGTTGCATATGTTGAATATGATGAAGATATTAATAAAGTCCTGTTCTCATGCTCAGGACTGCCTGAAGAATGTAAAGTTCAGACCCCCGCGTTCACAGATGCAGTGCGACTCTATCGACAGGCACATGGTCACTATGGAACCTGGGACATGATGTGTGGGACTCCTCCACAGGTAAAACACATACTTTTATGCATCCTGGGAAGCTCTTGTTGGGTTATTTTTGTTAGGTTCTTAAGCACTTTTGAGGTTTTCAAAATAAAAGTAATGTTTTAGTAGATATTTATTTATTGCAATAAAGTGTATATTATTATCATAAATTATTAAAATATAAATAAATATTTAAAACTGAGACTTTTTTTATTTATTCATTTATTTATTAATTAATTCATGTATTTATTTATTTACCAAGAGTTTTAGGGCACATGTTAAAGAATGCTCAAAAAAACTGTAATACCTGTTTGCATCTCTAGTGACCTTACATATGACAGATCTATGATCTTTTTAAGTGGCACTGCGTAGGAATGTGAAAGGAAATCACACATGAATTGTTTGGGTTATAATAGAATACAGATGACGGTCCGAGTTAAACAGATTCACAGGAAGTGACCGGTTTCAAATCATGGTGTCCCTGTAGAAAAGTTGTTTTGTGGTGTTAGAGAAAGAGAGGATGGTATTTCTGGTAGGGTAGGGGTTTATAGGTATCCATCCATCCAGTCATTGCAGATGAAATGCGTATGTTATGCTGGATTACCATTCATACAACTAGGATATGGTGGAATCAGTGTAATTAGGCCATGATTTACAGGGAAATCTTTTTTCATTGTGATCTCTGTAGCAATTTAATCTTTTATATTGCAGTATGTTATACTGTAGGTAATTAACCAGCTTTACCAGATAATTTAATAAAGAAGTATCTCGGAAGTACAAAGTAATAAATCTAGCATGTCAGCGTTTAACCTGTGATCTTCCTGCCAGTATCACAGTAGTAGTATTTTCCTTCTTAGCGGACTTCTTTAATGCCATTGTTTTCTCTCTAGAAGAGTGAAACCAATACAAAGAGAGACATCATGTGAAAGTTGTAGGAGTGTGTGCGCCTGTAACTTGTGACACTAAAACCATGTTCACAATATTTCTAGTTGAATAATAGAGGTTAGCCTACACAGGTTCATTTTTCTTCATTTTTACAATCCGGTAGGCTTTGGAAGGATGCCACATTAACTAGTTTAGTGATATGTGATCTGTGTCCTAATCAGTCTGACAATAGTAAAATTGTAATGTGCTCAAGGCAAGCAAGGTTCCTGATTATATCTTAAATGCATACCCTCCGGGCTTATATGATCAAACTTAGATTTTTCAGAATTGATGTTGATTTTAATAAAGGCACATGTTAAAGTGGTGTTTTATCGTCATACACATTCAGCTGTATAATTGTCTTCCCAGATCCTTGCCAATCTTGTCATGGACACCCTCCTCCCTGAGATGAGAGACCTCATTACCCCCAAACTAAAGGGCAAGATGCATGAGAGACAGAGGAATTGGATGCTGGTACGTCACAGATTTTTGAATCTGCCTTTTTTTTTTTTACAACAGTATAATATGTGGGTCAGAGCTTTACTATAAAGGTGTGGCTGTAGCCCAAAAGCGTTTCTAAAACAGACTGGATGTATTACAGTGGCTTCTTTCATTTTTTTGCCAGATATCAGATGCAGTGTACGGGCTGGTTCAGAGCCAGACTCAGGCGCAGTATGAAGCAGTAGTGCAGAGCTGTGAAGCAGGTCGCCCCCCACTGGAAACCACCATCCGCACAGACATGGACCAGATCATCACTTCCAAAGAACATGTGACCAGCAAAGTAAAAGGTAACTTTAACTGTCAATTTGTTCATTCATTTAAAAGTGGCACAGGTGTCAAGTAGCTTATCTGGAATTTAAACTGCCTAACAGTTATCTGAGGAAACCTGACACTGGATCATATCAAGTTTCTGGTGATCCACTTTTAAGGAAGATTATTTACAAGGAATTGTGAAAGAAGGCGGATGACAGTTTACCTTAAAGCGATTAGTTCACCCAAAAATGAAAATTTGATGTTTATCTGCTTTACCCCAAGGGCATCCAAGATGTAGGTGACTTTGTTTCTTCAGTAGAACACAAAGTAGATTTTTAGCTCAAACTGTTGCAGTCTGTCATTCTTATAATGTAAGTGGATGGAAATCACGGCTAAAACATACAATTAAAAAAAAAGCATACACATACAAAATCAAATTAAACCCTGCAGCTCGTGATGATACATTGATGTGTAAAGATATGAAACAATCAGTCTGTGCAGGAAACTGAACAGTATTTATATTGTTTTTACCTCTGATTCACACAATGTCCAAACTGTTAGAACTCTCCTGTGTGCGTTCTCAGCAGCAGGTGCATGAGGCGTCGTCGTCTTGATTTATGGCAGATCGCAGACTTATAAGTGCATTACCGCCACCTGTCTCACAAGTGGACTGTTGACACTATCTACAATCTCAGTTAAGAGTGTCAGTGGTCCACTTGAAAGATAGACGGCGGTAATGCACTCTTCAAACTGCCATAAAGCAAGAAGATGACACCTCACACACCTGCTGCTGAGAACACGCACAGGAGGACGTGCTCAGGAGAGTTCAATAAGTTTGGAATCAGAGGTAATAAACAATATAAATACTGTTCAGTTTCTTGCACAGACCAATCTATTTGTGTCTTTACACATCAATGTATCATCACGAGCCGCAGGGTTTAATTTGGTTTTGTTTGTGCATGTTTTTTTGTTTTTTTTTTAATTGAATGTTTTAGAAGTGATTTTCATCCACTTACATTATAAGAATGACAGACTGAAACTGTTAGAGCTAGAAATCGTGGTTTGTGTTCTACTGTAGAAACAAAGTCACCTACATCTTGGATGCCCTGGGGGTAAGCAGATAAACACCAATTTTCATTTTATGGTGACCTTACCTTCTATGAATGAGAAGAAAACATGATTTCAGAGGTGTTCACATGACACATCTTTTCCTGCTTAACCTTCCTTTCAATATTGTCAATAATGTCAATATTAATTGTTTCTCCTAATTTTAATATTTAGGTTATCATTTAACACCAACATATTATGGCAAAGATTTAACCCTTTAAGAGCACAATGTCTTAAATTTGCTGTGTGCATGCAATGATAGCTGATGTTTTTAGTAAATATAACATGTATTTCCTATTTATTAGATTTTATGCTGTACTTCAATCACACTATAATGTTGTGATCCTTAAAATCACTGTAACCCACTTAATTATGTAATCTATCAAATAGCATTTTTATTAGTTTCTTTTTAACAAGGTAATTTTAAGTGTTGTAATTATACTATACCATGCATGAAAATAAATATTGGCTTATTGCCAGAATTGTAATATCAGTGCATCCCTAGCATTTTGTCATTATACAACTGAATGGATTTTTCTGTTTGTCTGTAGTACTTGTGCTGCCCAAGGCAGAGAAGCTTCTGAAGGTGAGTATCCAGCCGTACATCAGCTCAATCCTGGATGCGCTGATGGAGCCCACCAGCAGAGGCTTCTTTGAGGTGAAAGACTTGTTCTTCAGAGAACTGGTAGACATGAGCAAGAACCTCCTCAATGATGGCAACAAGGAAAAACTTGGAGAGGTAACAGTCCCCCGCATGACATCTTGTTACTCTTTCATTGCTAATAGGCTGCTTGAGCCATGACTTTTGATAGACTTAATACCCTTTTGCCTTTGCTGTCCAGCACATGGAGAAGATCTCCATGCTAGCCTTCCATCCGGTAAAGATGCAGAGCTGCTATGAGAAGGTTGAGACTCTGAGTCTAGAGGGACTTCAGCAGCGCTTTGACGTTTCCAGCCCCTCCGTGTTTGTCCAAAGAGCCCAAATCCTAATGCGAGAGGTCAGTCATCTTTGAACCGAGAACAACAGCAAAACCACTAGTACTCAAAAACAGTACAAAGTACAGATATGTACCGCACATCTGAGCTATTTTTATTGCGTTAATGTGATCAGGATGCTTCGTTAAACTGCAGCTGGTTTGAAGAAGTATACAAATGTCTCTGTTAACAGGGTATTGTACTTTTGTGGGCAAAACAAGTGGTTTGTGTTTGCCTGTGTGCCACTTGGGGTTTGGTTTGTGGTTGTGGTGTGTATGGAACTGTATGTTAAACCTCATTTTGGTCACTAAATTACATAGCTGCAGTTTTAAGACTAGCATGTGACTGCTGATTGTGAGCATAAGAAAGAAAGGTGTGTCTTTTTATATAAAGTGCTAATCATCATACTTTAGCACTTTATAAAAGACATTTTTACAACAGAGACAGATTTTCAAAGCACAGGGAGTGAAGAAACATGACTGAACATGCATTGTGAATTATCAACATAATGTGCCTCCACTAGTTCCCACCCTTTTGTGTGGTGAAATATGCCCCCATGTGGCAAGAATGATTAAAAGGTGTGGACACAGTCTATATTGTCTGTTTATTTTCCATGAATCCTGTCACACTTGGCTAAAAGCTTTAACAAAGCAAACTGACTTTTGGAAATTAGCACTGTCTACTCCAGACTGTAAATTGTAGTGTATTCTTGCCTTAAGGATATATCCATCTGTTTTCGTGCAGCAAATGGATGATGCGGTCTACACATTTGAGCAGCTCCTGCACCAGAGTTTGGAGGGCCAGGAAAAGGAGGATCTCTGTAAAACCGTCCAGCGCTGCCAGGATCGTGTCATCAAGGTGAAACAGAACATCCATCGGCAGAATGTCCTATCTTTTTGAACCAGTAGGTTCTTGTTTAATATTTATAAAATGTGTACCGTTTTTTAAAATGTCATGTCCAGAAATTTGACTATGACAGCAGCACAGTTCGTAAGAAGTTCTTCAGAGAGGCTCTTCTGCAGATTTTCATCCCTTACATGCTGAAACAGCTCTCACCATCATGCTCTGCTGTAAGTCTTTGCTCTGGTATAGCAATAATGCATTATCCGATCTAAAACTGCTCTGAAAATATTTAGAGTTATTCTATTGTTTTTGCAGGAACTCCCTCATTTCAAGGAGCTCATTTTTGAGGATTTCTCTCGTTTCATTCTGGTGGAGAACATATTCGAGGAGGTGGTGCTGCACACCGTCATGAAAGATATAATGATGGGTAAGACTTCTTTACAAGCCAAGAAGATTAAAACATGTGAAGTTGTGATTTATTGGAAGTAGTGATTAAATGTTTTCTTGTGTACTGTGATGTTACATCCAAGTAAAATAGATTATCGAATTATTAATTTTTTTCTTTGCCGTGTACTTGGTTCCATCCATTGGTCTGAATAGGAGCTTGTAGTTGTTTTTCCTAAATAATTTAAAAGTATACTCAAGTTGCTTCAGCCCAGAAAACATTAATCTGGATAATATTAGTTATAAAATAAGTTATTCTTCACATTCTTGAAAGGCTATCAAAATACGGAGTTATCTGTATTATCAAAATACACAAGGCATGTGGTAGATGTGTGTACAACAGCAACATTTTGATCATTTAGATGCCTTATAAATTTGGACTAAATGATTAGAAAAGCCAGGACATGTCACCACCTTGTGATGTATAAACATTACAAGCTCAAGAAATAAATAAACCAAACTTGCATGGTTGACTCATTCACAGGAAGATCTCATAAGCTTTTACAAAATACCTTCATGCTAACACTGTGACCTTATCAACTTTCCTTCCATGTTCCAGCTGTGAAGGAAGCAGCTGTCCAGAGGAGACACAACCTGTACCGAGACAGTATCGTTTTGACCGACAGCGACCCTAACCTTCACCTGCTGGGGGAGAATCCTCCCATCGACTGGGCTGAGGAATATGGAGGAGGCCCAGAGGAGGTGGATGGAGAGCATAACACAGGAGATCCGGAGGTTCAAAGACGGCGCAGAGTGAAGCAGGTGGTCTCCATGATCCAGATAGAAGGCAATGCCTCTGTGCTGCCCAACGAATCATGCCTGGAAGTGCCCGCTGTAGACGATATTCCAGAAGAGGGGACGGAGGTACGTTCAGACACCTCATTATCCCAAAAGTCAGAGAAGCAAGTGTCCAATGGAACCAAAGAGGATGTGAACAAAAATGCAGTTGATGACAAACCACCAACAAACAGAAGTATACTAAAAGAGGAAGAAAGCACAACAGAAAGGTCACTACAGGACACAGCGAGCAAGTCAGCCATAGACTCTGCCATACAGGAAATCGAGAAAGCTGTACAGGAAGAGGAACATGAAGTCAGGACACAGGAAATTGCAGAGTCATCATCCTCAAAAGAAGAAACTGCGGCCGAGGAGGTAAAACCCACCTCAAATTGTGAAGATGGGGCACAAATAAAACCAGCAGAGACCAATAAAGATACAACTTCAAGCACAGAAAAGCCTTCGGATTCGCCAGTAAGGGAAGAGAAAGCAGTGACACCACCAGACCAGCAGGAAAATCACATTATGGCGAGCACTCAAGACTCCCAGACGGAGAATCCCATCGCTTCATCACAGCCGGATGACAGCGGATTCCAGTCGTCCACTAATGAAGCAGCAGAGGAGGAGCACCAGGCGGGAAAGGAAGAATGCAATGACTCTGAAACAGGAGAGGACACTGGGAAGGGAGAAAGTGCACATATGGATCACCAGTAAAATATCCCATGAACTATTTTCATTTACTGTGTGTTTATGCCTGTAAACAGTGAGTAAATGCATCACCCACTGCTCTAAAATGACTTTTGACTGATTGACGGGGGCTTTTTTTTTTTTTTTTTTTTTTGTGGCGTTTTTGCCCATAAAACACTTTTGTCTCACTACTCTTGACTGTATAGACATTATTGTCTATATCTTTTTGCATGCACACTGTCACATTGTTTTGCACTTAAAAAAAGTCACTCTTAGTTAGAGCTGGGCTCAAATATGAACACTTTCTAGGTCAAAATGTCTTCACCTTTCTGTTCACGATATTCACCTTTATTAGAGATCTCCATTCCTAGTTTAGTGTCATTTCATATGTGCATGGTGCAGAAGAATGATGTCTTTATTTTATGCAACAGTGATATGCTGAATCAAGGCATCTTTTTGAGGAAGTTTGAGGAGTTGGAGACATTTAGCTAGTGCACTAATACTTCCTGGAATGCCAAACAAGCTGCATCTAGTGAAAGCTTGTTTAAGACTGGAGTATTGCTTGTATTGCTGCAGCTGGTGGAGTAAGCATTATTTTCTTAAACTGCCATCATTTGTTGTGATGACGGAATTGACTGCATTAGATTTTTCATTAACCAGGTCAAACAAGTGTAACTGACTGCGAGCCATTTTCATATGGTGCATTTTCCCTCCTTTTTCATTGTTCAATCTTTTGGATTTTTTTTTTTTTATTGCATATGGTAATTGCATTATGATATCAGACAGTATCTTCTGGTTTGCATGCACGATATAGTTACAGACTGAAATTTCAAGCAAGTTTTTGATGTGTAAAATGTTATCAATAGAATCTGACTCCTGTATATGACCACAACAGCTTCCTAATTTCTTCTTTTCTGACTTTTTAAAGTAGTTTTATATATGAAATGACAACGACTTCAACTTTTAACTAACGTAATTGGATATTTTTATTTATTAGTTACAGCACTTGGTACTATAGATTATCCTTTTAAATTGTATCCTGCCCAAATCCTTTTGTGTTATTATTGTATTATTTTTTAGAACAATAAATGATTATTGCTGAGAGACTGCATATTTTTGTCTTTAAGTTGATGTTTTCTGGATGATATTTGATACAAGTAAAATGTATCGGTCACACCAGCAGGCGGCAGTACAAAGGTTTGTTCTGTCACCACAGATTTTGAAATAAGAAATTAACTTTCCATTGATGTATGGTTTGTTAGGATAGGACAGTATTTGGTTTGCAACTATTTGAGAATCTGAAATCTGAGGGCGCAAACAAATCAAAATATTGAGAAAATCTTATTTAGAATTGTCCTAATTAATCAAAAATTTTTGATATATTTACGGTAGGACATTTACAAAATATCTTCATGGAACATGATCTTTACTTCATATCCTAATGATTTTTGACATTAAAGTAAAATTAATAGTTTTCACATATACAATGCTATTGCTACAAATATACCCGTGCTATTTATGACAGGTTTTTTGGCCCGGGATCACATATTATTTCAATTTTTATTTATATGGGTTACATACAATATACGTGACCATTTAAACATTTTTCTCATTAATTGCTCGACATATTTGAACTCCAACCTCCCCATTTGGCGTTATCCTCCCACAGCGTTATTATCCCCAACATGCACCTGTTAAAATAATATATTTAGAGGGGACCGAAAGTATCCTGACGTGATGACGACATAGTTTTACGTAGCCTGGGTCCTCAGCTCAGCTCGTGATATTTTCTCGCTCAGAGATAGAGAGAGAGAGAGAGAGAGAGTTCATCTCGAGCAGCGCACAGGCATCAGCATCAGCATCGGCGGTGGACGCGCACCGAATGATCTTCTCACATCTTACCGACTGCACACTTAAGTGTCATTGCTCAGATATTACAGTCAAAGGTTTTTAACAACTGTGGGACGGGGGAATGATAAACCCCAGATCCCCGGGCCGTTGTACTTTTCGTAAGGATGCGATCACTGAGCCCACCGTGGGCCTCGCTACTCACCGAGGCTTTCCTCATCACAACAGTCGCCGTCAGCGCTGCAATGGCAGGTGAGATACGCTTAATTAAACTTGTTTTATGATTAACGTGATGCCAGACTGATATCTGGGATCAAACAAATTTCTGTGCTGCCACATAGTGGGGATGTGTTTTGTATATTTTGCTTGTTCTGTACACGTGCACAAAAGGTGTTTGTAGAAGTCATATAATTAGAGTATTCAAGTATCTTTGAATCCGATGTAATTAAGATAATTAATAGTAGTAGAATGTTTTTGCTTGCGTTCAGTGACTGAGGATTTTTCATATTAAATGAATTCATGATTCTTAGAATTGGCTTTGATTTCAAATAAATTATTCTGCTTTTTGAAAAACATTACATTTGAACTCTATATGAGATGTAATAAGATGTTATGGTACAGGGAGAAGAGGTGCTCTGTGACGCAGGTGGGAGAGATGTGGACACATGTCTGTCCATTTTGGGAAATGTGCGACTCTTGGGTGCATTCACATTGTGTCTTGATGTCATCATGAGTTTCCCACTATGCACTTAAGATATGCCGTTAATGTCTGGATAGCGTCATAGCATTTATTGACATGGACACCCCAAGGGCTATTCTTTAACCCCTCAGTGTTGTGTAATGGAAACGGGCTATCAACAGACAGGAATGAGAACTCCAGACCCTGCCACGTTCCTCCTGCCACTCAGGTCTGGGCTATAAATAAGAACAATAAGAATGCAGAACATGACAGCCACTAGAGTCCCTCAAACCACAGGACCAAAGACCATCTGGAAACTCAAGGAAAAAGCTAAACCACAAAGGACTTTTTTTTCTCCTTTTTTTTTTTTTTTTCATTGTGCAATACCTTGCACTCACATCTGATTCTTACTGGGATATTTATTTAATTCCTGTTGTATATTTTCAGCAGCTGAGAGGATAAATTATTACAGAATACACACACACAAAAAAATGTATTACCTTTAATATGTCTATATTTCTAGGGATGCCTAAATCCCCCAACATTTTGAAATGATTAGATTTCCTTTTTAAGAGGCCAACAAGAAGCTGTTTTCTTTTCTTTCTTTTTTTTTTAAATTGGTGCTACACAACTAGAGAAAACAGAAAAAGGGTTGTGGTGAAAAAATGGTAAACCTCAACATCCATAATGCACTTTTGTGTATTTTGGTTTTGAGTTTGATTAGACTATTCAGCTACAAACATGCTATGTGTAGATTTTACAAAAGCCCTGGAGCTGTCAACGTTTTTGCTGATAAAAAAATCTTGGTGCAGGTGACACGGTAAATGAATACACATTGTTCATTTATTTATTATATGAACATTGTAACAATACAAAAAAAAAAAACTGGTTTAAAAAAAACTCTTAAAAAATACAGTGACTGTGACCGTGTTAGATTATATTTAACCAGAAGCAAAGACATTTTATTTAGGCTTTTGTGAGTTTCCAGGGCTTTGCTCACACTGTAAAGGAGCTGTGAACTTGATAATTGACCATCTAATAAGAAAGAAGACAATTTAAGTAACCTTCAAAAATGTGTGCTCTAAATGGCTCTTCTTTCAGAGAACTTGTATAGAAGCAGTTATGAAACCAGAGAGAATATAGATCTTTTAGATGCGAAGGAAAGAGGTAGGTGTTGTTGCTATTGCTAAAGAGACGAATGAAAAGAAGAAACCATGAGAGAAATAACTGAATGGCAGTTCAAGGGGCTACACCAAATAATATAAGAATAATACACTGAGTAAAAGAACTTAATCCATTGATCTGGTTTGCCAGTGTACATTTTTATGTTATATATCCTTAAAGGAACACTTCAGCCAAAAAGTCACCCTCAGGCTATCCAAAATGTAGATGAGTTTGTTTGTTGACCAGTGAATTCTCATCAAGCAGCTGATAAAAATATTGCATTAATTCACAAGTAATCCACATGTCTCCAGTCTATCAATTAACGTCTTGTGAAGCAAAAGCTGCTTAAGATAGACCTGTAATAGAGAATTAATTACAATAAACTAAGTTTATTTTTCCTACCCCACTGACATAGTTTTTCTTAAGCGTCCAAATTATTTATATATAAAATATATTATTAGAACAAATTGACAAAAATACTGATTAAAATATAAATATATATATAATTTTTTTTTTTTTTTTTTTTTTTTTTGCAGTGTATGAAATGTATTTAGAATTATTCCAGGCGTGTGGCTCAAGGCCTTTATTTAAGCACCCAGAAGTCATGTATCTAAAGAGATTAATGCAATTAATATCTGAGTCTGGCTTTCTGGTGCTTGCCTTTTGCTGATGTTGCTTCCTGTACAAGATGCTCTGATTTAATACCTGGAGCGCATGAAGTCTTTCTCATTTCCAGTTTGTCTCTCTCTCTTTTTATCAGCTTCTCTCTGTGTCTAACTGCTCCCTGTGTGTTTGAGTTGTGATCGCACATGTCTGCATGAGTTTGTGTGGCTTCATGAAGTCACGTCAGACTTAAGCTGCCGTGAAAGAGGGTGAGATGTTTAAAGCAGCCCGTCGGGTTGACTATAATCCTCGTGCGCTCGTCATTTTAATCTTGCTTCAAAGTAGAAACCTAAATCTAAAATTTGCACCGCACCACTTTGAGAGTGAAGAGATCTGCCGTCAAGTTGAGTGTTTTTCTCTTGTGCTCTATAATCGTTGTGTATATTTTAACAGCTGGAGAGATGTCTGGTATGAGAAGTATAATTCAGTTGTTCTGCCAACTCTTCATTGTTTCAGCTTTGCTGCTTTCTTTTGTTGTACGAATGGGACACAATAGAGAAATGTGTTATTGAGACTCAAAGGTTACAGCTGCCACTCAAGAATGGCTCCATAAAAATCATCCATCATGATTATTCTCAAACTGTCTCTTATGCTGCTTTCTTTCATTCTAAGCTATTATTCTCTTTTTTCTTTCTCTGTTCTTTCCCCTCTCGCCTTCATTTTTTGCATTCTGCTTTCTGCATTACTTGTTTTTGCTTATCTGTTTTCTGTTTGTTTCATGTTTTTCTCTCTCTTTTAACCCTCAAGAGACCCACTGCAGCAAAAATTGCTTCATGTTTAAGTAATGAAATACCTGTTCTTCACTAAATATGGGTGAACAGCAGCTCACACATTGACATGTATCATAGCAACATGTTTGACAGGAAAATATTTAGTCACAATCTCCCAGCAAAAAAATTTGCAACATTGCAAAAATTAAAAAGGAGAAAAAAGCTAAATTTAATAGATAAAAGATCATTTTTCCAAACCATTTTCAGCAGAGCATGATGCAGTTTAGAGAACGTATTATTAGGGTTGCTGCTGAGATATACATATATAGCTCAGAACACCTGTGCTATAGACCTCTAAATAAGGATTCTGAGCTAATTTAAAGGGAAGTCAGCGAGGTTTGGGAATGATCCCAGGATTATGAAATGTTAGGGAGTATTAGAGGAACATAAATATCAACTGAAAAGTCTTTCTTATGAAAGAAAAAGGTATCTGTATGCACTACTGTTCAAAAGTCTAGGGTCAGAAAGTTTTTTTTAAAATGTTTTTAAAATATTTTTTTAAATAAGATTTTTCATGCTTCTAAACAAAAGACCGCAATGTTTTGTAATATTATTAAAATTTAAAATATATATTTTTTATTTTATTATATTTTATTTGTGAATTTTGTTCATTCAATTCAATTTCAGTTCAATTTCTTTTAATGTGATGACAAAGCTATATTTTCATGACTCTAGTCTTCATTGTCACAGGATCTTTCAGAAATCAGTCTAATTTACTGATTTACTGCTCAAGACATATTATTATTATTAATATTAACTCGACTGGAAATTGAAATTCATAATATATATATATATATATATATATATATATATATATATATGAAAACCATAATGTTTTTTTTTTCAGGATTCTTTGATGAATAAGAAGTTCAGAATAACTATATTTATTTTAAATATAAATCTTCTGTAACAGTTTTTGTTAAGCTTTTATTGCTAAATCACCTTTAAAGGCAAAAAATTTACTACTTATGTAAAATAAATTCTTTACTCTCCATCTCATAATGTGGTAATCAGTCATCCAGGAAAATTGTTAACAAAGATTCATGTAGGTTTATTATGTAATAAAATAATTTCCCATGTGTATGAAATTGTCAGGATTTAAAGCAACTTTCTCTCTATGCTTAATTAAGATGTTCTCCGTGACATGAGACACCCTTAAAAATGTTCTTATATCCTGACGCTGATATAGTGCATGTGTGAAATCTCTCTGGCTCCTTTTTAAAGGATCAATACAGTGTGTGCAGAGTGGCTGGAGTGATGCACATGTGTCGGATAAGGTCATGCTCACCTGAGAATGCTCTCTCCTTGTTTGAACAATGGTGGCAGTCCATAATGATTTTAGATCTAGATGCAGAGGTGTTATCCTTGAAATAGCAAATTCTGTGATAAGCTAAGTCAAGGACAGAATATGTAAGAGAGGAAGTTTTGCATTGCACATAAATGTACATATTTTAAGTGTTCATATTGTCAGACAGACAATTATAGATGCATGTCATGTTTTTTTACTGCACATTGTTGATTAATTGGATAATTACGTTTTCCCTCTAAGTGACACAATGGATTTCACCTCATTACTAATTTAGAAAGAAGACTGGCCACCTAATGTCTGCCCTGAATAAGACAAATGTATTCACACATGAGCACCAGTCTGAGGCCAGGAAACAGACGTGATGTAAGAGTGTGAGGTAGCTAAAAAAAGAAGATGTTTCATTTTTTAAGATATTCATAGTTCACCGTGGCAGCAGCTGAGGAAAGAATACTATTTCTGGAGACAACTCTAACTAAATGGGCTGTTTCATTGTGTTCAGAGTAGGGATATGCCGGTATCAAATTTTCCTGTTGCGATTGCTAATGCTTTTATCACCGTATACGGTATTGTCACGATATTATGAAATATCAGTGGTCATAATACAGTATAACAGGTTAAATAACTTTTTTCTTATAACAAAAATAACTGAACATTTAAATACAATAAAGCAATACAGAAAAATATAAAGTTAAAAGTTTTATACAGATTAAAGTGATTAAAGACAGATCGGTATCACTTTACAATAAGACTTCATTAGTTAACCTTTAACATTCACAATAAGCAATAGCTACATTTGCTACAAAAGTTATTCATTTTTGTTAAAAAATGTACACAGCTGCAACTTTCGATTTTAACAACATGTTATTAAATATTGGAATACCTAAGATTACTGAATGTTCAGAAGAACTCTGAATTTCATTGGCAGTTTATGTTAACTAATGAATTAACTAATGTTAACTAATGAAGCCCTAATGTAAAGTGTGAATGAACAATAAAGAATCAAAACACTTTCAAACAATATCTAGGGCATGTTGTAGTCCAGATTAAAATGAAAAAAAAAAAAAAAAAGTTTGAAAATAAATAGGCTGTTTTGTCTAAGTATTTGGAGCTGTGATGAAGATCATAGCAAATCCACAAAATCTGAATGGCTATTTGAAATGATTTAAATATGTTTTAGAAAGTAGTGCAGCTGCTTTATTTATCGGTTTCCAGGGTAAGGGCTGCATTTTCTGCAGTTTAATGCCATCTGCTGTCAGAGAGTGAATGTGCTTTCATTCAGCTCATCTCTCACTTGTTCCTCCATGTGCTCCTCATGCATGCTTGTTTACATCAGAACGCAAATGCGTCTTTCAAGCAGCATACAGCGGTGTTGTGCATTTTGACCAGCTGATGGGAAAATTATTCTTAAAATGCATTCAAATTCTGGGTAATTTGTAATGTATAATTATTCACGGTATTTAGAAGTGCCTACGATAGCAATATTGTGCATATTCATTACCGTGAAATATCGCATTACCCGAATACTTGCACGTCTAGTTCAGAGTTAATAATAATGTTAATAAACATAAATTTGTGTCGCAACACCATTATATATTTATAGCAGATTTTGTGTTTCTCTGTTTACATGTGAAAAAATGAAGAAAAAAAAACAATTCTAACCTTAACATTTTGAACAGTACACTATAACATCCAATCCTTATTTTCTACATTTATGTATTCCATTGTCCTTCTTCACTTTTCGGTAAGGTACTTTTCCCATAGCTGCAAAATATGCAATTCAACTTTCAAGCAGTTTACAAGGAAAGGATTAGCATTAAACCTCTGGAAACAGGGAAAATACTTAAATGATGAGAAGTGACAGGACTGTAACCATTTATTTTGCTCTGTTCTCTTACAGTATATGTCAGCTTGAAATGTGGATTTGCATTGACTTGCTGCAATGTTATTTCTAACATTTCAGAAATCTTTTTTTTTTTTTCACAATGAGAGAATTCAAGGCACTCATCAAGAAAAAAAAACGCAGCTCTGTTCTCTGCTCTGTCCCCTTCCAGTCAGCTTGTCATGTCACATAGAGCACAAAGCTCTTGAGACTGACAACATGCAGTCCACACTGCTTCAGTGCCTTTTTCAAACTTTGTATTGAGATGCAAGTTTACATAAAGGGAGTTCTGAAAGACTGTCGTAGTCTGGAGCAAAGAATAACAACATTATTCCTTTTTCTGTTGTGTTTGCTGAACGGTGTTGCTAGGCAAATGAAGATTCATAAGACATCCAATTGAAGTTCATTGGAAAAATAGTGACAGTATAAAGGAGATTTAGATATGTTGCATCTGTATAAAGCTTTCATGGCTTTTTCGATCCAAACTAAAAAGATGAACAAACCTACCTTAAAACACTGGTGGATGGCAACTTAATTCAGCATGTCCATTTATTCTGCAAGACTTTCGTTAATCTTCGAAACACAAATAAACATTTTTGATTGAATTTGAGAGCTCTCTTACACTCCATAGATGGCAAAGATATTACCCCGATAAATGCACCAGAACGAAGGTCTTTTGGGTTTGGAATGACATGAGGAATTAATAACAGAAATTTCATTTTTGGGTGAACTATCCCTTTAAACAGTTAATCAAAATTATCTTTTTTTAAAGAAATAGAAAAATGATTATTAACCATTATTTTTGTTTGGTATTTTTTTTTTTTTTACATTGTCAGAATTATTTCACTGTAACCACACATCAACTTGCATTATTTGGTCACAGGTTTAGTTGCAAATGACCACATGAAAGAAGTAAACCACTGAACATAAAAAAAAAAAAAAAAACTGGTATTCACATACAGTGGGTCCAGGAAGTATTCAGACCCCCTTGAATTTTTCACTCTTTGTTATATTGCAGCCATTTGCTAAAATCATTTAAGTTTTTCCTCAATGTACACACACAGCACCCCATATTGACAGAACACAGAATTGTTGACATTTTTGCACATTTATTAAAAAAGAAAAACTGAAACATCACATGGTCTTAAGTATTCAGACCCATGAGCCAGGAGTCTTTTTGGGAAAGAAGCAACAAGTTTTTCATGCCTGGATTCCTCCTTGCAGATCCTCTCCAACTCTGTCAGGTTGGATGGTAAGCGTTGGTGGACAGCCATTTTCAGGTCTCTCCAGAGATTCTCAATTAGGTTTAAGTGAGGGCTCTGGCTTTTTGGTCCAAAATTGGAGGTTACTTTCAGGGTTTCTAAGTAACCATAGTAACTTGCCCCCTGAAGATAACCTGCTCCACAGAAGGTTATGTTCCAGGGTTAGTTCACTTCAGCGCAGGTGTCATCTACTGACGATATATATATTACTCTATATTAGATCTACTGATGAGCCTTCAGTGGGTATTACGGATAGCATAACATTATATAATATTATATATATATATATATATATATATATATATATATATATATATATATATATATATATATATATATATATATATATGAACAAAATATTTTCCTCGCTTGTCATGTGACCATTAACCATCATCAGTGAATGTTGAACATGCAAATATGCTGTTAAATTATTAAATTATTGCAATATTAACTTAAAATCCCATGTTGTTATTTGTTAAAGTCAATAAGTTAGTTTAAATGATTTTAGCTGACAAAGAAGTTTGGGAATCCCTGTTTTAGAGTGATGGTAAATTATGCAAACACCTTCTGTATTTAAAATACAATATGCCAAAGAACAACTCTGTTTTTAGCTAAATCTAGAAATTGTCCTTCTGTCAGTGATGTTTTGGGGCCTGTTTCATTCTGTCCTAGAAGAGTGTCATCTTTACTCTGCACTACATGACTGGGTCACCTTGAGGCATGTCTGAACCGTGGTCGTGTGTGATCGTGATCTATTTCCCTTCATTTCTTACTAAAAAGCCTTACAAAACTGCAACAGAACTTCTTGTCTGGGTCAAGTATGTGCAAATCTACATATTTGAAAATATCAACTAGTCATCTGGATGTCTGAAGGACTAGCTGGCTAATTGGTCTTACGGAAGCCCTGTAAAATTTGAGAAGTCTAGTTTAAAGCATTATTTTTTATGTGTGTTTTAACATGGCTGATTGAAATGAAACAGAACAGAAAAAGAAAGAATAGAAACAGTTATATTTATCTTGACACATCTTTATGTATCTTGTTCTACATTCACATGGTTTGACTGAGATGGTCACATGCAGATGCATTTGTGATAGCCATCACCATATGTGGTGAGGAAGTGATGTAGAAAGAGATGCTTACATTGTTGTGTTTTTTATGAGTGATAAAGTGCAGGAAATGAGTGTGTGTTTGTGCAGCAGTATACATAATTCTGCCTATATGTGTGATTGAGAGGCTTTCACATAAAAAAAAGCTTATGTTCCTCTCTTAATGAAATTAAGATCCGAAACTGATAGACAACGTTGAACAGCTGTGCTTTAAACTGTTGTGTGCATCACTTCTAATGCAGTGACAATAAAATATTCTGGTAAAAACCATCACTGTTGATGCGTTGGAGGTTCAATGAGTCACTTAATGGGCAGTTCCAGTAAAAGGAAAATTGCAAGGCAATGATTTTTGGTTTGAGCTTTGAAATCAATAGCAATTAATTTGGTGACACAGATCTGTTCATGAATCTAAAAACAATGTGGTACATATGGGAAGAATACATTTAGGCATTTTGCACAGTTCTTTTATATTGCATATTGCAATAAATTATTTTGAAACAATACAAATTTGATAACATATCGTCAATTGTTGTGTTTTATTTCCTTCACTGTGTCCAATGACTGGCTCTGGTTCAGAAGAGTTCATCCACGCCCCCTTTTCAAATGCTGCTTTGGCAGTGACTCATACCTGATGATGTCACACCTACTCAGTTGCCATAGCAGTTGTTATGGAAACAAGAGCCAAGGTTTCAGTGGCTGAGTCTTTCAGAAGTAGAATTCAAGGCTGTGTATTATGATGATTTTACCATACATAAGAGGTGTTCTTATAGCCACAGTGTGCAATGAGGTGCCAAAATTTCCCATAGGCTTGTCAGAATCATTGTAGTGCATGGCTTTGAATGGATTATTGCATTTATAAATCAGAATCAGATTCAGAAATTGCTTTATTGCCAAGTATGCTTGCGCATACAAGGAATTTGTTTTAGTGGCATAAGCTTCCAGTACATAGAGACAACAACACACAGACAAAGAAAAAAATATATTATTTGCAAATAAATAAGTGTATAAACAATTGTGCTATAAATGATAATGGAATAGGATTGAGTAAGATGCAGGGATGTTCTAGGATGGAGGGGTAACAAATTAATATAAGGATACTGCACGTTTTTATTAAATAAGTGGGGAACATTTAACTGTTCATGAAGTAGATTGCCTGGGGGAAGAAACTGTTCTTGTGCCTGACTGTCCTGGTATTTGCAGCTCTGAAGCGCCCTTTTCCTCACTCTGAATGTATACAGTTCTTGAAGGGTGGGCATGGGAGTACCAATAATCCTTTAACCCTTTCGAGTCGATTAACGCATATATGCGTTTTGAGTCATTTTCACCTGATAACCCCGAAAAGAACTTAAATTACACTCTCAGTTTTAATCGTACAGATAAGAGCAATACATCAATCGAATCTGTAAAGGGTCTAGTTTTTTTTGGATACAGACATAATAACAAAAAACCTTTGTGCACTTATAAAATAAAGATAACAAACAAGGTGCGCTGTCTACAGTCTTTGTCTCCGCTGATCGTCATGTACAAACATTTCATTAAAATGAACTGTAACTCCGTGAATACTCAACGAAGAGACATGAGAGAGATATCTATAGAAAGCCTGGAATGTCTACTTTTAAACTAAACAAGTGCTGCCGAAAACAAATATTCTGAGATAAAGTAATCCATATGAAAACAACGCAATGTCTGTTTTTCATATCTCCGCTCATTATATCTAATGTGACCACGCCCCCACGCTGAACGCGCTATTCAGATTCAAACTGAAGCGCGCGGCTTGAATACGCCCACACAGAAGAAAAGGCAGCGAGACTGTTCTTCAAGTTTTTATTTTACTGTTTGCTTCGCGATGAGAGGACTAAGACATAATTCACCCCAAAAAGATGTGATGTGGTTGAGGATTTGAGAAATGGATTTCCTCAGAAAAAAGAATGAAGCACTTTATTCAGCAGAGATCATAAACATGAGTAAGTCTCTTTTTATTTATTTGTACTAGTTTTCACATAACGTGTAAACATTTTACTAGTTAGACTTTTTCCAAATACTTTTTCCAAACTATAATTCCTGACTAAATGTATAATCAAGTGAAACATTATGAAGTTTCAATAACAATATACAATACTATACCATTCAAAAGCTTGATGTATATAATATAAATGTGACAAATAGAGATAACTCTAACAAATGTAAAAACAATGCAGTTCTTTCGATTTATTCCCCCTAAAAAAACCTGAAAATATTATCAGCTCTTTTCAACATTAATAATAATAATAATAATAATAATGATGATGATAATAAATGGGGTTTATTTGCTAGAAAATAAGAGTGTTAAAAGAATTTCTGAAGGATTGTGTGACTAGAGAAAGGATGCCAAAAAATTTGAAAGTCAGCTTTGATTGTCCCTAATAAACTGTTTAACTGCTCCCCCAAGTGGATATTAAATTATGTTGTGGGATAATTAAATATATTCTTAATAAACTACAAACATAAAATTATATACTTTTATTTTGTTCTCACATTCTTTCTTGTAAGTCCTCCCTCAGAGTGGCAAAGTTGAATGAGAGGCTCATTATGCAGCTCATTATGCAGGCCTTTGTCTTCTCAGGTGTAAATCACAATGATATTCATGATAGTTGACGCCTACTCGCATATGACTTTTACCAACAAAAAGTGTTTTAGAAAATTTAAATCAATATATTGTTTTCTGTGAGTGAGTAAACAAGATGATTTTCACATCATTCAGAAAGAAAAATTCTAGGCTACAAGCTCCAGTTCTCATCTTTTCCGGCAACCAATTTTATGTATGTGTTTTATTGCCTTATTCAAGTGATTTAACATTTTTAGTTTTTCACTAACCATGCATAACATTTTTTTTCTAAAAAATACAATCATGTACATGCATGCATTTCACATATTATTATAGCCCAGTTTGTGCTGATTACAGTGATATTAGACTTTACCCATTTAGATATTTATAAGAAACTGAAAAAAGCACAAATGTCAGGGCATGACAAAACTTCTCAAGGCCCCAAAAATACCCTTAGACTCCAGAGGGTTAAGCAGTACGAACCGTTCTCTGTAGTCTTCTGATGTCTGATTTTATAGCTGAACCAAACCAGACAGTTATTGTACAAAGGACAGACTCAATGACGGCCGAGTAGAACTGTTTCAGCATCTTCTGTGGCAGGTTAAACTTCCTCAGCTGCCGAAGAGAGTACAACCTTTGTTGGGCCTTTTTCACAATGGAGTCAATGTGATTGTCCCACTTCAGGTCCTGAGAGATGGTGGTTCCCAGGAATCTGAATGACTCCACTGCAGCAATAGGGCAGTTCATGATAGTGAGTAGGGGGAGTGCAGGGGGGTTTCTTCTGAAGTCCACAATCTTCTCCACTGTTTTGAGCGTGTTCAGCTCCAGGTTGTTAAGACTGCACCAGACAACCAGCTGCTCAACCTCTTGTCTTTAAGCAGACTCGTCACTGTCCTGGATGAGGCCGATGACTGTAGTGTTGTCTGCAAATTTCAGGAGCTTGACAGAAGGATCTTTAGATGTGCAGTCATTGGTGTACAGCGAGAGGAGCAGTGGGGAGAGAACACATCCCTGAGGGGCACCAGTGTTGGTGGAGCAGCAAACTAAGCATCGGCGCCATCAACTATTGGTGCCGATTAATCAGCAAAACGATACATCGGTCGACCTCTTGTCGTCGACACATAACACATCACCATTAAGCTTTACAATCTCCTCCAACAATGTTTGTAAGAATGATTCTTGCACTTGTGGTGTTATGATGAAAATTTGGTTAGCATGGATACCTGCTGACAATCAGTGGGAGAGAGACACACTACTACTTTGTTGATCTTGTACGTTATTTGATATTTGTGGGTGTTGGATCTCCTCTGCACTTCGACCTGCTGCCCCAGTTCTGCCCTCAGCAGCAGTGCCCACATACAGTTGCACTGCTGTTTTATTGATGCACTGTTGTTCCTGAGCTCTCCATCATAACAGTAACAAGACACAATACACAGAGAGAGCTATTCTTACATAATCAGCCTTATTACTGTTAGCTCTTTATGCAATTATTCTGTATGACATGTTTTGTTGTACAAGTGGACGCTAAGCGATAATATGTGAGGATCACTCAAGCTGGGGCTCGCTCTCTGAGGCATCTCAAGTTAGACTGAGAGAACCAAGAGAATTTTGTTCTTCCGCTTGCATCTTTTTAATGTAATTTTTGGGTGAAATAATTCATTTATTTGAGTTATTTATAGTTTTGCATTCACGGATTCAGATATCAGCAGTCAGGCCATTTTGACAATTGGAAAAACAATGGTCATTAACGTGAGGCAAACTCACTAATCAGTGTCTTTGTCTTTTCTTTTATAGTTGTGGGACATTGTCCTCGGAGTTTGGACTGTGCCCGGGAACGACGGCACTTCTGCCAGCCCGGCTCTTCACACTGCGGCCCATGCCTAGACCCTTTTGTTGAGAACAAACGAGGGAAGTGTGTGATCAGGAGACGAAATCACCCTGGTGAGTACCGAGTCCTACAAAAGTGCCTTTCAGAAAAGTCCGTTCACTTGACAGGCATATTTTCAACAGCTCTGGGCAGCTATTTCAGACATGCAAAACCAACTTCTATCTAACTGAATTGAATTTGGTCAAATAAAATATTTTTTTCAAATAAAGTGCTGTTAAATTGTTTACATTCCATGAATTTAATTTCATTAATTAGACATGCTTTTTTTATTAATAAAACCTTTAAAACAGAATTAAAATAGAAAAAAACTGAAATTGGAAGAAAATAATACCAATTTCATAGGGCCCTTGATGTTGATTCTAATTATAAAATAGCTTTTAAGAAGAATTTAATTCAGGTTGGTCCATGAACATGCTTAATCCCAAGCATGCATCTCAGGAAGCTGACTTTCTATTAGTACTTTAGCTTCTAATGCATTGACACGATTGCTTTACCAACTGGTGATTAGCTCTTTTTAATTAGAAAGTGGACTTTTTCCACCATGTTGCGTGCTACACTTTTTCCCCATTCAACGTAATATTATTAAACCATCTTGGTATACCATCTTTGATCGTACACACATTTTACAGGTTTGTTTTGCCAAATGTTTTTGTAGCAGCAATGAAAACAGTTTACAGCGATTTTGTCAGATAGATTCACATGCTAATCTGATGCATAGTATTTCAAAATGTAAGGAAGCATTTTCAGGGTTCCCCATCATATGCACTGGACTGCAGTGGAAGACCTGTCACTCCTCGCAACCTTCCAGTCTGGCTTCCCTCTCGCCCTCTCCCACCCACACATTGCTGCAGATGCAAAAGGAAGGAGGGGGGCTAATGAAATAATTCAGGCGGTCTCATTCTACACTGCAGTGGTGGGGATTGACAAATGCTGCTTTAGCTTGAACCATACCAGCAAGCAGCACTTAGATGTAAATATCCACAAGCAGTTTTCAGCCACAAAAAAATAAAAATAAAATTAATCTTGTCTACAACCTTGAAGATTATTGATCGATAGTTTGATTGGAATTAAACAGTGTTGTTGTCGACATCTAATCGATACCATTCAACAGGCAGGAGTATAAACAGTTACCTTTTCTTCTTCCTATTTTAACTCGCTTTCTTTTCTATATTTCATTTAGGAGACCTTAAAGGCCTTACACATTTTTCACACACCCTTTTGTTAGACTGATATAAAGAGTGCTTTTGTTAGACTGACAAGAATGTGTTTCAGGGAGTGATGAATGGCTGTACGAGAGAGGTTGTGTGGAAAGCCCTTATTTGGAAATGGCTAGGGCATGCATTATGTACATTCTTAAACAGTGGGTTAATGCTCCTTCACTTACAGTAGAATATTCTGGATTCATCTAATAAAGCATGGCAGAAATTTTGACATGAAAAACCTTTTCACACAAGAACACTTTTTAGTGAATGAGACCCATAAGGAATTGCATAAGTTATGAAAGAGGTTTTACACACAAATATGTCTGTACACATTTAGTAAATGAACCACTACATAGAACACTGAGTTCAGTTTAGAGTGTTTTTTTTTGTAAAAATATAAATAAATAAATATAAATAAAAATATAAATCATGCAAATTGAACTTCCCATTATCCAGTCTAGCTATTAATGAAATTACGAGGTCACTAGACCAAATTGTAACCCTTAACTGTGTAGCCCACAGCAAACAAAAGCTTTTTTCCACATTGTTTGGAGTGGAAAATAAATAATCTGTCACTTTTAAATAAATTTAGCTCATGCTGGTAAAAATAGATCTTTCATGGTTGAATGGCTGAAGCGTCTCTGTCTCTCTCTGTCACACACATACACACACACCCTCCCTCTCTACCATACAGCAGACCGACTGACCAAATCTACCTATACTCACTGCAGTGCACACACTCACGGATTCTGCATAAGAACACTTCAGCATGCAAATTTTTAGTGTACATAAATATAGCAGTATGGCATGCAGATTTTACACCATGCAATACAAACTATGCCAAGATATATGTCATATTCCTTGGTGCATTATTATTTTACTTACCTTATCAGTTCCCACTTTACATAGTTCAATAACTGACCTTTGACAGTGATAGGTTTAACTCAAAGACAAGATGCAGTTTCATGCGTATATACAATTTGCAAATACACTACCAGACAAACATTCAGGTCCAGTAAGACTTTTTGTTTGATTTTTAAAAAAACTAACACTTTTATTTAGCGAGTTTGCATTAAATTGGTCAAAAGTGACTGTAAAGGAATATTGGTAATAAATGCTGTTCTTTCTATTTTGAACTGATTTAAACATGGGTAATGATTAGAAAGGTTTCTTGAGAACCAAATCAACATAATAAAATTATTTCTAAAGAATGTTGTTATGTCAGCACAATGTCCACTAGGCCAACAGAAAACACGTCTTTTAAACCGTAATCATATTTCACAGTAGTAAATTTTTACTGTTTTTGATTAAATAAATCAGCCTTGGTGAGCATAAAGGACTTCTTCCAAATATATGACCTGGACCACTAAACCAGTCTTAAAAGGTTAGTTCATCCAAAAATGAAAATAATCCCATAAATTACTCACCTTCTTCTTTCATACAGTTATTTAAAAAATTGTCTTTGATCTTTCAAGCTGTTTGATGCCACTCAGCGGGTGTTGCACTGCATCGGTTCATGAGAAGTTTAATAAAAAGCTCATCCTTTAAAAAAAGGTGTTTTTCTAAGAAAATATCCATATTCAAAACATAATACCATATTTTGGACTATAAGTCGCACCTGAGTATAAGTCGCATCAGTCCAAAAATACGTCATGATGAGGAAAAAACATGTATAAGTTGCACTGGACTATAAGTCGCATTTATTTAGAACCAAGAACCAAGAGAAAACATTACCGTCTACAGCCGTGAGAGGGCGCTCTGTGTTTTCAGTGTAGACCACAGGACCACTGAGCAGCATAGAGCGCCCTCTCGCGGCTGTAGACGGTAATGTTTTCTCTTGGTTCATTTCTCTTAGTTCATTTCTCTTGGTTCATGTCAAATTAATTTTGATAAATAAGTCACACCTGACTATAAGTCACAGGATCTGCCAAACTATGAAAAAAGTGCAACTTATAGTCCGGAATATACGGTAATCATTTTAATCTAACTTGTGCTCACTGATGTAAAACAAAAGCAGTTCTGGGGGAATGTGGTTTGAGGTCAGCTTTGCACATACGATGCTCAGAAGTGACGCACGCAGAAATGCGAAGGAGAGATTAAAACAAAATAACTGTCACTAATTAGAAATGCAAAACAAGGATTTGTAAAGAAGAATGTCAGAGGATTTCAATATAAGCCAAGAGGAGACTGTTTTTCATTTGCTAAAGTAATGAAACTTTGCTTCCTTTGCTCCTGTTAACAAATGTTTGTTTTCATGAGACTCACTGACGCATACGCAACGCTGACCTCATACGTCATTCCCCCGGAACTGCTTCCATTTTACATCAGTGAGCGCAAGATAGATTATAAGTGATATTTTTCTTATAAAAAAGCATCGATTCACTACTGAAGCCCTTTGTTCACCCCCCGGAGCCAAATGAGACACTTATTTTTACTTTTTGTAAATCTCATGTTATTTCTCTGTCCCACTTTCTTGTCCTAGCAGTCAAGGTCAACCATCTCCCAGAGCTGGATGAAGAGATAGACGTTCTCTCTTCCATCATCAGCAAACACAGAGAATCAGAGATGAAACACTCAGGTAATGTAGCATGGCAATCCTGCTCACCCTTATGGCATTCCAAACCTGTATAACTTTCTATCTTTTGTAAGACATAAAAGGAGAAAGTATTTGTGCTCCTGTTTTCCATATATTGTCAAGTACATACTAAATGTGCACTGCAGTCTACTCAGGGTTTCTGAAGCCATACAACAGCTTTCAGTGAGAAGCACATTTCAATATTTATATATATATATATATATATATATATATATATATATATATATATATATATATATATATATATATATATATATATATATATATATATAAAGCAATTGACCCTTTGTTACTGTTGCTATGTCCAACAACTCATGGTGCTCTCACGGATTATATCTTGTTTTCACATAGTCAGAAATGTATAGCAACACACCAAATGACAAGACAGCAGGTTACTTTAGATATGAAACAAGCTTTCAAATTATTATTATTATTTTTTTAATTCAAACAATAAATACCGTTTTGTGTCTTTTTGAAGTGTCATGAAAAATAAACATGAATAAACATCAGAAGGTCTTGTTTCAACAACTGAAAGAAATCTGCACGTGCAAGTTTAAGTTCACCAAAGTTAATCTACTCTCCTGTCTGGTTTGCTTGTTGGAGAAAATTGGCAGATTCAGCATTATAACTGGTCCGGTTACCTGAACATAATTATAACTGGTCAGATTGCCTGTCAATCAAACTCCCTGCGAAGGGTGAATTGATAACTTCCGACACAAATTATAAAGTTGTGTAGAAAAAGTGCATATTATTTCACCTTTTGTAACAACATACAGTTAAGCACAACATGAGGCATTAGTTTTTGTTATGTTTTTTGTGAATTATGCTACCATTATTTGCCACACATTCCACATCGTTAAAAAAGTGTCTCTTTGTCTCTCTCTCATTCTTTTTTCAAATTATTTTCTTCAGCCCCCTCTCCAGCTGCTTCCAAAGCCCCTGAGGATCGATCCTGGCCAAGCAGTCAGCGTGGATCAGAGGCATCTCCTACTGCTGCTACATCAGAACAACCTCTGACAAGTGCCCTGACCACCAGCCCAGCCTCACACACTCCCTTTATCTCTGCTGTGCACAGTGCCCCCTTTATCATCCCGTACCCCTCTGAGGACCACTCTTTCATCAGTGCGTTATATATTGTTTGCTGATGTTTATAATTGTATATGGGTTTGTGGACTGTGTCTCTGCAGTGCTTTTCCTTCTTGCTTCTTCAACCTTTTCATGACAATCTTTTTAATTTTCTTTTTTAGTATTTTTGGGTGTGTTTCTCATGGTGGGCTCAGTTGCCATGGTCTTGACCGGAGTGTGTTGGGTCAGGTGAGATGTTATATAATCTTTACAAACCTTGTTGGTTCAAATACCTGCATGAATAAGTAGACATGAATGACACTGAAGATGATGCTTTCTTCCCAGGATGCAGAGAGGCAGTCATCTGGCCCAGAAGGTTGATTATCCTGCTTTTGGGTTAATAGGTGCCAGCTCTTATGATAGTGGCATGGTGAGTAGAGCATACATACACATAAAAAAGCAAAGCATCATTCCTGCATGTGTTGTGATGCACATTCTCCTGTTACTCTGTTATTAGACTGGTGATAAAACACTTGCACAGAGTGCCCAGATGTACCACTTTCAGCTTCAGAAGCAGCAAATGATGTCACTCAAGTAAGTCATTGGCAAATAGAATAAATAATTTTATACTTTGAAATATTTTTATTTATTTATTTCTTTTACAGAAAATGTGTGAAATTTGTCAAACATGACAGTAAAGAATCAATAAATCAAATGTGGTTCTTTTGGAATTTCTGTCTCTATTCTATTTAAATTAGAATTGTATTTCTACTCTGTTTTTCTGCTCCAATGAAATTTCCATTAAATATTGTTGATAAGAAATGCTTCTGCAAATTTGTTCAAGATTTGGTTTGGCTCTGATGGATCATGTGACACTGAAGACTACAGTAATTGTTGCTGAAAATTAAGTGTTGCCATTACAGGAATAAATAGTAATAACATTTTAAAATATGACATTTTATTATATTTTGAGCCCATAATTTCAGCCTTAGCAAGAGACTTAAAAAAAAAAAAAAAAAATCTACTCCATTTGAATTTAACAATTATTTTATTATCCACACAGTCATTTAACATGTAGGCCTTTATGAATAATGGAACACTGGAATATTATAAATTATTCATGAGCAACTTACATAACAGGTTATAGAGAAACAAAATGTATGCACACCATTAATAAAACAATTGAAAAAGCTCTTAAGTCTTTTTTTATTTGTACTTTGTTTGTGTGCATTTTAAAATATGTAGGTTAAAATGAAAGAATGTGATTTCCCATGAACATTTGGCTATAATTTATCGGGTTAAATACATCGGTCTATTTTCTGACCATGCACTGACATTATTTACGTTACTATTCAAAGCTCTCCTGTGCCTTCTGTGTTTTGTTATCATCCAGGCAACGAAATGATTCCAAGATTCCTGAGTCAGGAGCCACTTCAGATGAGGAAAATGAAGACGGAGACTTCACTGTGTATGAGTGCCCAGGACTTGCCCCAGTAAGTTTCTATACATAATACTGGGGGATCACGTATTGTCATAAATCACGACTCCTGCAGGTGTAATCGATGGTATTAAATGTAACCCACTGTGCTACAGTTTGAAGTCTCCTGTAGTGCCAATGTGTTTTAAAGTATCTTTCTCTTTCCAGACTGGGGAAATGGAAGTGAAGAACCCACTGTTCGATGACTCCACCTTTCATCTTCACCTGCAGAGAAGTTACAACTGAACACGAGTACTCAGGGGACGCATCACGTCACGCATCACAGTGATGTGCTTTCCTCATCTGATCCATTCAGGCAAGGTCACAAAGGTCATCATGGTTCATCTGAGATAATTTTTCTTTTTTGCTGTTAAATACAAGTTGACACTGGTGTTGCAGCTTCCATCCATGAACAGAAAACGAAATGCACTGCAACACAGAGAGAAAGAATTCAACTTGTCAACATGTTGATTCACACATACACAAGCATCCTTTCTAAAGACCAGCCCCTTCGGACCAGGAAACTGCGCTGTAGTACCTTTCAGTTTAACGGCAGATGTTTAATAACATTGCATGGATTTCTGACTAAGAGTTGCACTCATCCTGTATAATCACGCAGAGTTCCTGTTTCTTTCCTTACATCTTCTGGACCGGTTTGATAGTAATGTCCATTATAAACATACTGTACGTAATAGACTGTGTATCTCCGAAAAGCTTTTGATACAAGCTCAAGACTCATTTAATATCAGGTCATTGCTGAGTTCTGTTATGACGTCTTCTGTAGTATATTGTGAGTACTGTGCAATGGAAAAGAAATTTATTTACAGCATTAACTGTTTGAACATATCTTGCCTGCGAACGCTTGTCATCTTTAGAATGGACGTGGAAGTTGACTCCCCTTGAGGAGCAACGTAAATTGTACAATTAGCATATTTTATGGTTTCTTCTACCAAATTCGTCTGTGACTGTATTTTTTTAAAATACCAATGGTGATTTTAATATTTTTTTATAATTGTGCTCACAAAAATAACCCCTAAATGATATTATGTAGCCGCTGTATAATCAGAATGGTCCTACTATGCATGATTTGAAGCTGTGTAATGAAGAAAGTCAGTGTGCATTTCTGGTTCATTTATAGAGCAAAAACACATGAAATTGGAGTTTTTGCATCACACCCTGATTTGCAGCGTAACATGTATATAGCTGCTCTTGTGTACAGGCCAGGATTCTCAAATCTATGTGTGTTAACCTCTATGCTAGATCACTAATGGTAACATGATATAGTTTGATTCCAGAGCGCGAGTCGCTCGCTGCTGTTTCTCAGGAAATCTGCCAATAGTAGCCGGTTTCTGTGCAGCATTTCCTTTCATTCCTGCAGGGGAAGTTCCTCTGGATCTTATACCTTTGAATCTTTTAGTCAAAAGCTGTGGCAGTGTTGTCAGTCTGTTAATGTTGCATTGGGGCAAAGGGAAGCCCTTCAAATTTGAACTCTAATTGTTCTTTTACACAGTCATTGTGGGGGTGTTACCTCTGAAATGACCTACACTTTTCAAAAATAAGTCACGATGGTCTTTAGTTGAGCCCGATAAACTGTTTTCAGCTACTGAGATTGCCTGACATGCATGTAAAGATGAAATATATAAAAGAGGGAATAAATATTTATATCAGCTCAAATAATAGGGTCCTGTTTTCATTGATATTAAACCTACCAGGAGTTTTGGTCTGAAGGCATTTGCAGACAAACAACATGAGACGCTTACTTGAATCTTTTTATGTGCCTTTTCCAAAGGGTATTTAAGGATAATGAAGTTCAACCTGTACACACTGATGGAGACTTTATTAAATGGTTAAATAACACATGTGGACAGTAATATGCTAGTTGTACCTGTAACAAAACTCTGTAAGCAGTTATATAAAATCACGGCCGCTTAATGTCAGTTATGATATCTTGAATGTCACGTCACTGCTTTTCCACTGGGTTGATCATTTTTGTCATTCATCGGTTTGACAATTAAGATCATGAATGGATCAAATCTGTACACTGGTGGTTTTGTCCTGGATAAATCTATCCCAAAGTCTGCTCTTTCTATTCCTTATATGCTATATGAATTTCACATTAAATTTAAAGGGATAATTCACCTAAAAAATAAATAATTCTGAAATTGATTATTCACCTTCATGTTATTCCAACCCCGTAAGACCTTCGTTCATCTTAGGAACACAAATTAAGATATTTTTGATGAAATCTGAGAGATTTCTGAACCTGCATAGATAACAATATACAACTGAAATGCCCCAAGGCCAAGCAATGTAGCAAGGACATCATTGGAATAGTCCATGTACCACCAGTGGCAGTGGCAGTACCATTATGAAGCTACGAGAATACTTTTGTGTGCAAGGAAAACCTAAAAAATTACTTTATTTACAACTTTTTCTTTCCCCTGTCAATCTTTCTTGGTGCATTCACAAGAGTCCCACAATACAGTCGTGTGGTACTGCCGGCTCAGGAGCCAGCGTTCTGTTGAAGAACATTTATCTGTCTTAGTTCATCGTCTGTATAATCTGGTTCATATAAGTAAGGCTGGGCAAACAAACGCAAGCAATCCTCTCTGTTGAAATCTTTAGACATGTTTACGCAAACTGTTGCATGTGCTGTGGTACTCTAGTGAATGTGTGACGAAGACTGACACTGAAGAGAAGAAATTGTTGAATAAAAGGCATTATTTTTGTTTTCTTCGCACACAGAAAGTATTCTTGTAGATTCATAAAATTACAACGGAACCACTGATCACATGGACAGTTTTAACAATGTCTTTACTACCTTTCTGGGCTTTAAACATCTCAGTTGCATTGCCATCTATGCAGGGACAGAAAGCTCTAATATTAGAGCTTCAACAGCTTTATCTATTTTCCCATGTGTTTATTTCCATGAAGTGCTGGATGTGTTAATCTTTTTTAAAGTTGCATTGAGGTGGAAATCCACAGCGAAGCCTTCCAGGATGTGAAACTGCTTCATCTTCTCAAGGAACTCGGGAAGTGGTTTTGATTTGTTGCTTACCTAAAGAGCACTACCTACATCCAGGTGACAAGCTAAATCATTTTTTCTCCTGAACATTACTGTGAGTGTGCCAAAAGTTGGTAGTAGACCATCATCTCCATCATCTCAGACAACTGGGTGAACTATTACTATGCACAAACATATGATAATCCTTCCCATAATCGCCTTTCAATTTGAGATGTTACATTAATTGCCTGAGGAAAAAGAAACGTGCAGCAAATACACTTAACCAGTTTAACACACGAGTGACCAAACAAAAACATTTGTATTTTTGTCAGTACTCAATCTTGCAATCAAAAGACCTTGATAAGATGGTTCAGGTGTTTGACATGCATTCGAACTAATCTCATCAGGAAGGTGAACCTCTAGAAGAAGGATTAAGTACCAACTATAGAGTTAGCAAAATAATGGCACCAGTTGTTTAAATCGCGGCCACCTGCTGGCTAATTTTGTCATAAAATTTTAAATGTCACATTACTGTTTTTCCGCTGGATTGACAACTTTTCCAAAGAAGAGGATGTTGTCATTTTTTTGGTCAGTGATAAAGATCATGAATGGACGGTCAAAAATCAAAGTATCCATTGGGCTGTAGGACATTAGTCTGAAATTAACAGTTGTCACTGCTGCTGCAGTGGTTCCTTTCTCATCTATATCCAGACTGGCCTTATGTAAAACCTGAAAGTGAATCAGAGCGAATCCTCTTAAAATGTATTTATTTATTTATTTTTTAAATGGTACATTAAAAATTGCCAGTTAATTTAAAATAGTATTTTAGAAAGTGATGTAGAAATGTTACCTTTGAAATTAGCATATTTTCCTCTGAAATTCCTGTGAAGTTGGCTTGATATGTAAACATATCAGCTATTCCCATTCCTTTCAAAATATCTTTCAGGGAATATGATGTTTTCAGAGAGAGCTTGGGGACATAGATGTCAGTTTCGCTGAAGGACAAAAGAAATCATTGACTGGTCTAGATGGAGATTTTGAACTTAAAAAGATTTGAACAACAAAATGCTTTTTTGAATCAGTCAGGATAAACTAAATTTTAATATACATTAAATAATTATGACAACCAACCTTTTTCTAACAGATGTCCTCCACTTTTCAATGTGCTGTCTAGAGATGGCCATCTCCAGATCTTTGATGGTCTTACCTGACCTGCCAGTATCTGGTACAGCCAGAAACATGGAGAAAGAGTCGTTGTAGTCTAGACAGAGGACTTTAGAAGAGAGTTCGACATCATAATAAACTTTGAGGGATTTGTACTGGTGCATCATTTGTACTGGAACGGTGGTCTCAGCGTCTACATGAAATATACTTTGATGGGTGCTGCTTGGGTTAAAAGGCATGTCCCATTTTCCTTTGGAAGAAAGAGTGACATTTTTAAAGGGATCTGAGACCATGGCATTGCCAGAATTACAAAAGTCCATGACTATTGTATAAGTGTGTGAGTTTACCTTTAAAATATATGTAAGTGAGAAGAAACATCAAAGTGTCAGATTCCAGATCATCAACAGCTTGGTCTATTTTCCCATGAGTTTTTTCCTTCACATACGTGTTAATTTTATCTAGTGTTTCTTTGACGCTGAAATCCACAGTGAATCCGTCAGAGTGGTAAAACTCCTTTATCTCCTTCAAGAACTCAGGAAGGAGCTTTAATTTGTCGCTTGCATATAGAGCAGTGCCGACATCGATGTCCACCCCTGTCCTCTGGTCGATTTCTTCCAGGAGACTGTGGAACATCTGGTGCATTTCTTCAGTGCTGAAGACCGAGCTGTTATGGCCGATGCCACTGAGAAGCTGTTCTTTGGTTTCACCACCGGCTCCTAAAGACAGCTCAGAAAGGGCCATGGACACACTGAAAGGAGAGAAGAAGATGTTCTTGGACTGATACTCCGGCATTTCTACAATTCTCTTGTACAGGTGAAAAGCAAAATCATTGTTCATCTTTATCAATGATGGGATTTTATCACTGATGAAAGGTTGAGGTGAAGTCTCTTGATTTCCATGAACTACTGCAAAAGCACAAATCCACAAATATATGATGTTCCTTTCCATGGTCTTGTTTGAGGGACCTGAAGAAATTAAACAAAAAAATGTTTACATTTTATTGACAGAAATGCATCAAATTCTCAGGACAGTTTAACATACTGACAAAGAAATATTAGAGGTCGACCGATATGGGTTTTTCACTGGCCGATGGCGATATTTAAAAATCAGGGCCAATATATATTGCTGTTTTTTTTGACCGTTTTTCCTTTTTTTCCCATTCATCTCATAAAAGTGAGATTGAGCTAATTATTATTGCAGTGTAATGGCTGTAATCAAATATGCTGCTCAAAAATGCTACTTTATCGGGCATTACAGGAAAATAACTCTTTTGGAAAATCTATTTGTGGGGGTCAGTTTTGATATAGTGATGAGCTGTCACAAATAACTCAATGTATAGGAAACACTGGACACTGCTATGAGTCAAATGGCCATAGTGATAACAAAAATAAAAGATTTCACACATATAAGGCCTACACAGCCTGCGGCTCATAACTGCTTAGTGCGCTGATCACGAGCGTGACATCGTGGAGTATAGTGTCGGACCCCCGCGCACATTTCATGAGGAAAGTTAACATGCATGTTATAATCAACCCAGGAGTTTCATCTGAATTTAATCTGTTTCTACTTTCACATGCAAATGACTTGTTGCACTTACAGTATAAATATGATAACTTTCCGGCATCAATTCTAGTAGGGTAAAACGTAATTGTGCTTTTGAAAAGGGCTGTGCTGCCCTGCCATTAGCTGCAGCTGTGTGAGAACAAGCCTCTACTGCAGAGTGTGAGCTGCTCCGTCTCTCACGCATCTTCAGAGGGAGTTCAGCAACGACGCTTAGCTGCCCTCCAGTGCGCCTATCTAGAAATCGGCCTAATCTGCAGCACAATCGGCCAATGCCGATTAATTAAAAAAAATGGCAAAAATGGCAAAATCAGATCAACGATCAACCAGGTCGACCTCTTAACCTTCCTTTTCACTTTTTGTTCTTCTAACAGATTAACTTAACATATTTAACAAACAATATCCTATTGAGGTTGAAAAATGTATAATTTGTTAATAGATGTGATTTATCTTGTGAACATGCGAATGTCTCACCTTTCCAGACTGCTGTTGTTTCTCTTTCCCCAAACTGGACTGAATTATAAAGCCCATGTCCTCAAGTTTGGTCATGAAACAACCTTTACTCTGTTTACTTTTTATTTTACTCTGCAGAGAAAACTAATTATTAACTACTAAGAATGGACTCAAATCAGTCCAGTGAATGAACGTATGCAGTATTTAACCACACTGATATGTACTAAATTATTTAACATAATTTTCAAACTCATCCCTTTTTCATTTTGTACAATTTAGTATATCTTTTAATTACAAAATGTTGTATTTAACCAGCAAATATATATATTGAGTATTCTGCTATTCAATGTTTTATTATTATTATTATTATTATTATTATTATTATTATTATTATTATTATTTTCATTAAGTCTTCATAAATGATAAAAGGGGGAAGTTGTGGCCTAATGGTTAGAGAGTCGGACTTGTAACCCAAAGGTTGCAGGTTCAAGTCTTGTGCCGGCAGGGTTTGTAGGTGGGGGAGTGACTGTACAGTGCTCTCTACCACATTCGGTACCATGACTGAGGTACCCTTGAGCAAGGCACCTAACCCCCAACTACTCCCTGGACACCGCAGCAAAAAAGGCTGCCCATTGCTCTGGGTCACGTGTGTGTGTGTGCACTTAGGATGAGTTAAATGCAGAGAACTAATTCCAAGTATGGGTAACCATATTGGCCACATATCACTTTCATCTTTTTTTGTTTGTTCTTTTTTTCACTTTCACAACACAGTTCTACTTACCCCCTATCGTTGACATGCATAACCTGTATTATAATTATTATTATGACAGAGGAGTAAAACCTGGGTGCATGTCAATAAATGAGTGAAAATTAAGAGATATTGATCCTTTTACTGTTGAAATACACAGATTACTGTGTAGGCTGGGTAAAGAGAAGGGAAGCCATTGACCTTCAGTTTCAGCAAAATCCTTTTATTGAGAAAATGAGACATATATGTCACATTACAATAAGATGACAGGCTTACAATGTTTAGAACAATATATATATATATATATATATATATATATATATATATATATATATATATATATATATATATATATATATATATATATATATATTTTAATTGATTATCAACTAAATTCCCAACAAGTGCAGCCAGACCACAGAGATTTATGCAAAATATTTATTTGTATTACTTCTTGATTAACATTTAAAACGAAAAATGCAATGAATTAAAATAAAGACCAGTGGGCAGAAGTTTAGCTCAAAGCTTTCTTCAATCAGCAAATCATCCTGTTTGTATACGCATGATTACAAATTGAGACCAGCTGAGATTATTCAGGAGAGCCCTTTAGAATCACAGTTTAGGAATTATTGTACTTTTTTGTTTATTTCACTAATAAGCTCTATTTCTATCCAGAGCTGGCCAATCCAATCAACAGACACAGATTTTCATTTCTACACCAACTGGAGTATGAAAGTAATTGTAAGACATAGGTTGTAATACCTAATTAATGTTTTAAAGATTTTTAAACTAGATTTTTTTTTTTTTTCCAAGTTAAGAAGTTACGGTTGCCAATTGGCAGACAAGTATACATTCATCAGATGAAACAGAAATGCTAGGTCTCCAAGACCAGGGTTGAAGACCTTTAGAAGAAGAATCGAGTATCCCTGTCCTATATTAATAGAAATATAATGATGCAACCGTTGATTAAATCACGGCCACCTGCTGGCTAACGATGTCATGACATCTTAAATGTCACATTACTGTTTTTCTGCTGGATTGGCAACTTTTCCAAAGAAGAGGATGTTGTCATTTTTTTGGTCAGTGATGAAGATCATGAACGGACGGTCAAAATTCAAAGTATCCATTGGGCTGAAGGACTTAGGTCTGAACTCAACCGTTGTCACTGCTGCTGCAGTGGTTCCTTTCTCATCTATATCCAGACTGGCCTTATGCAAAACCTGAAAGTGAATCAAATTTGACATTTTTTTAATGGCACATTAAAAATCTTCAGTTCATATAAAATAGAATAAAAATAATTTTATAATTATTTATTTATAATACTATTATAAAATAGTATCTAGAAATGTTACCTTTGAAATTAGCATCTTTTCCTCTGAAATTCCTGTGAAGTTGGCTTGATATGTAAACATATCAGCCATTCCCATTCCTATTAAAATATCTTTCAGGGAATATGATGTTTTCAGAGAGAGCTTGGGGACATAGATGTCAGTTTCGCTGAAGGACAAAAGAAATCATTGACTGGTCTAGATGGAGATTTTGAACTTAAAAAGATTTGAACAACAAAATGCTTTTCTGAAACAGCCTGGAAAACCTTAATTTTAATATACATTAAATAGTTAAGACAACCAACCTTTTTCTAACAGCTGTCCTCCACTTTTCAATGTGCTGTCTAGAGATGGCCATCTCCAGATCTTTGATGGTCTTACCTGACCTGCCAGCATCTGGTACAGCCAGAAACATGGAGAAAGAGTCGTTGTAGTCTAGACAGAGGACTTTAGAAGTGAGTTCGACATCATAATAAACTTTGAGGGATTTGTACTGGTGCATCATTTGTACTGGAACGGTGGTCTCAGCGTCTACATGAAATATACTTTGATGGGTGCTGCTTGGGTCAAAAGGCATGTCCCATTTTCCTTTGGAAGAAAGAGTGACATTTTTAAAGGGATCTGAGACCATGGCATTGCCAGAATTACAAAAGTCTATGACTATTGTATAAGTGTGTGAGTTTACCTTTAAAATATATGTAAGTGAGAAGAAACATCAAAGTGTCAGATTCCAGATCATCAACAGCTTGGTCTATTTTCCCATGAGTTTTTTCCTTCACATACGTGTTAATTTTATCTAGTGTTTCTTTGACGCTGAAATCCACAGTGAATCCGTCAGAGTGGTAAAACTCCTTTATCTCCTTCAAGAACTCAGGAAGGAGCTTTAATTTGTCGCTTGCATATAGAGCAGTGCCGACATCGATGTCCACCCCTGTCCTCTGGTCGATTTCTTCCAGGAGACTGTGGAACATCTGGTGCATTTCTTCAGTGCTGAAGACCGAGCTGTTATGGCCGATGCCACTGAGAAGCTGTTCTTTGGTTTCACCACCGGCTCCTAAAGACAGCTCAGAAAGGGCCATGGACACACTGAAAGGAGAGAAGAAGATGTTCTTGGACTGATACTCCGGCATTTCTACAATTCTCTTGTACAGGTGAAAAGCAAAATCATTGTTCATCTTTATCAATGATGGGAATTTATCACTGATGAAAGGTTGAGGTGAAGTCTCTTGATGTCCATGAACTAGTGCAAAAGCACAAATCCACAAATATATGATGTTCCTTTCCATGGTCTTGTTTGAGGGACCTGAAGAAATTAAACAAAAACATTTTTACATTTTATTGACAGAAATGCATCAAATTCTCAGGACAGTTTAACATACTGACAAAGAACATTTTTCCTTATTCATTTACCCCTATTTTCACTCTTTGTTAACTTTACATATTTATCAAACAATATCCTATTGAGGTTTAAATGTATAATTTGTTAATAATTGTATGATTTATCCTATGAACCTTTCCAGACTGCTGCTGTTTCTCTTTCCCCAAACTGGACTGAATTATAAAGCCCATGTCCTCAAGTTTAGTCATGAAACAACCTTTACTCTGTTTGCTTTTTATTTTACTCTGCAGAGAAAACTAATTATTAACTACTAAGAATGGACTCAAATCAGTCCAGTGAATAAACGTTTGCAGTGTTTAACCACACTGATGACAGCTGATATGTACTAAATATATTTGACATCATTTTCAAACTCATACCTTTTTCATCATGTAGTATAATTTAGTATATTTTTTTATTACAAAATGTTGTATTTTACCAGCACATATGTATTTTGAGTATTCTGCTACTCAATGTTTTTCTTTTATTATTATTTTCATTTAGTCTTCATGACACAGTTTACCCCCTATCGTTGGCATGCATAACCTGTATTATTATTATTATTATCATTATTATTATGAAAGAGGACTAAAACCTGGGTGCGTGTCAATAAATGAGTGATAAATAAGAGATATTGATCCACTTTGATCTGTTGACTGTTGATCTGCTGACTGTTGAAATACACAGATTACTGAGAAGGGAAGCCACTGACCTTCAGTTTCAGCAAAATCCTTTTATTGAGAAAATGTGACCTATATGTCACATTACGATAAGATGACAGACGTACAATGCTTAGAACAATATATATATATCAAATTCAATAAACACTAATGTTAATGATACATCGTTTACATAGGCGAGCAGATGATGTCGGAATATGAACGCAATCTGCTTAATGGTTCATTGTTTTCCATATACAGTAATGGTTTTCTATGGGACACCATTTAATTTGAAACTCTGCACATTGTGTTTATATTCTGGGTGTTTACTGAATTTAACCTTTTAATATCTGCGTTCTACTACATTACTACTTAATGCAAACTGCATAAAAATAACTGTCGGTCAATGGAGAAAGCTTCATTTTGCCCTCCAAGTGGGCATTCCTATGAATGTGTGACGTCACGTGAAAACTATCAGTTGCATTCGTTGGCATTATCTTCTTCCATTTCCATTTCCATTTCCGTTTTTTTTTTTTTTTTTTTTAAATGTTTGCTTGTTCCTGCACAGTTTCGGCACCAATGTAACACTGCTTGTATGACAGGAAAAAGGAGGTGAGAACTAGCAAACATTAAAATAAAACTTTAATAATATAATAAGCACAAAACAGCGTGACAGTCCCTCGTGGACGTCTGTCATGCACAACCAAAACTAAAACACAAGATGAAATCCAGAAAGCTTTGGCTCAACCTCTGGTCATTGGGAGGAGCCCCAAAGGATACTGCTGGTGTATGCTCCTTGTAGAGGGCCCAGAATGTTCCATTGGAAGCTCAACTGGTTACAGAGCACAAGAAGAGCGATGGTTCCCCGAGGGTGGGTTCCCTGGAGGGTTTGCCATCACTGATACCCTCAGATCGCCCATTCTACTGCCTGAAATAGTCCTTGCCTGACTGCCGCCATGACGAGTACTAGATCAAGGCAAAAGCAATGGAGCCTTGCCCCTTTAAGATAACGGAGCTTGGTCTGCGACGCCGAGGTGATCATCTTCCCACAATGAGAAGATGACTTATCCACAAACGCCACCTCAACGTGCTAAGTGAGACCCACATCCTCTTTACAAAGTTTTGCCAAATGCAACGTTTTCTTCAAAAAGAGCATCCAAGAATGCTCTTTTATGGAAAAAGCTCTTTTAGCGTGCTGAAGCACACAGAGGAGATGGCCGCTGCAACACAAACAGGGCGTAGTGCAGTCCGATGTGTGGAACCCACTCAACACAGGAAACCACCACAGCTGAAGCGTTTTACCGCCAACACGAAGGGCTCTCAAAGAGAACTCGTTCACTCTTCTTTTCTCAGTTGAGTAGTCAGGACCAAAACGATGTGATAGCTCAGCCCCCGAAGCGAAAAGCTGAATATGAGCTCCACCTGCTGCCTACTTATACTCATGCTGTGATCTGCAGCAGCTGGATAAAATAATCACATGCCAATATTGGCTCATTTAGTTTATACTTGAAGTGGCTTGGTCTCTCTAAGTGAGATCCCAATTCGTTGGTCATCCAACCTGATGTCAAGAGCGACCGACTGAGAGGGAACAACCTTTACTCTGTTTACTTTTTATTTTACTCTGCAGAGAAAACTAATTTTAAACTACCAAGAATGGAGTTGCAGTGTTTAACTACATTGATGACAGCTGATATGTATGGTGCCCATAAGGTAAAATGTTCGGTTCACTTGGTTTTGTTCATGGCCATGACACAATAACTCATGGGAACATGATAATATGTCATGGCCACGAGATATTAATTTTAGGGAATGTCATATTAACTGGTTTGAATGTGATATGTAATGGCCACGAGATCAGTTTTTTTTGTATAGGTAACGGCATCCTTATATCATGGCCTCGAAATGCTATGTTGAGGGATTGACATCCATTTCTCATGGCTATGACTTCTCATGTTGAGGGAACAACATATTTTTCTCGTGGCAATGAGTTTAATGCGTAAACACACATTGTGGCCATAGCAACCTGGGACTGTCAAAAATAGATTTACATATAAATAGATACAGAGCAGAGCATAAATGAGAACACTCCCTCTAAAACATAACAAATTCAGCAATTACTCTCTACTTAGAACACATGTTAGGGTTCTTTGGAGTTGTTCCAACAAGCCTTCTTGATCAATTACCAAAGAAGAATGCTTTATCTTGGACGTGATACAAGAAGTGAATTTTGTGTTGCAAAAATGAGTACACCCTCCTTAAAGTTACTAAATAAAACAAACAAAAATAATGGTTAAAGGCTATTTTTGATCAACAGGTAAGTATACTGAACCAAAACCTTTAAAGACAGGTAATTAAAAAAAAAGAAAAGTATTATATAGCCCAGCGTTCAGCTATTGCTGTATGAAAACAGATTTTACACAGAAAAAAAAAAAAAAAGCCCAGAAACTTTTTCAAACACGAAGACATTAAACATACGATTGCAACAATATGTGGTTTTTCAAGTAATCTCCAGCAGGTGATAAAGTATGAACAATGCAGTACCAACTGACATAGCATTTATTACAGAATAGGAACTATTCTGCCTTATTATGTGATAAAAAAAAATAAGTTTTTTAGTATATAAACAAATCATTATTATTTGTTATTGTCCAGCAGTTATAGATTTCTAAGCCATTTAAAAGCTAGAAATTAGAGAAAAATTTAAGTTGCATATAGTATCCACCAGTCAACAGTTTTTGAACCGTAAGCTTGTTAATATTTTTTAAATAAGTCTCTTCTGTTCACCAAGCCTGCATTTATTTGATCCAAAATAATGCAAAACAGAAAAATTGTGAAATATTTTTACTAACCTATTTAAATTAACTGTTTTCTATTTGGATATTTTTCGATTTCAAAGCTGAATTTTTAGTATCATTACTCCAGTCACACATTTAACCCATCTTAAATGCACATACACACTGTGAACACACAAACCCGGAGCAGTGGTCATCATTTATGCTGTGGTGCCTGGTGAGCAGTGGTGTTGCTGGCCTGAGACTCGAACCCACAAAAGAATCCTTGCTAAATTAAAGTGTTCATTTCTATAATTTATTTTCCAAAAAACAAAAATTATATTGACTCAAAGCTTTTGAATGATATAGTGCATTATGTTGCAAAAGCTTTTTATTTTTACATAAATGCAGATCTTTGGATCCTTATATTCATCAAAGAATACTGAAAAAAAAAACTCATGTTTTAAATATTGATAATCAGCAAATCAGCATATTAGAATGATTTCTGAAGGATGTGAAACTGAAGACTGGAGTAATGATGCTGAAAATACAGCTTTGATCACAGGAATAAATTACATTTTTAAAATATATTCAAATAGGGAAAAAAGTTATTTTAAATTTAAAAATATTTCACAATATTACGGTTTTTGCTGTACTTTGGATCAAATAAATGCAGGCTTGGTGAGCAGAAGAGACTTCTTTAAAAACAAAATATCTTACAGTTCAAAAACTGTTGATTGATAGGCTATATAGATTACAGAAATGTTATATATATATATATATATATATATATATATATATATATATATATATATATATATATATATATATATATATATATATATATATATATATAATTTTTTTTTTTTTTTTTTTTTTTTTTTTCTGTCCCCCTCACTTCTGAAAAGATGGCTACGCCCCTGCTGTCAACAGTGGAACCACTTGGGAGAGGACTGCCAGGTGACTTATTTCTTAGCAGAAAAGAGGACAATGGTACAAGAGCAATTCCAAATTATTGTTTTAAGTGTGAAAATATACCAAATGTAAAACCAACATTCAAAAACAATGGACTTTTGATAAGGCTCTCAAAATACTCAGGTCTTCACTTTAGGTTTTCATTTAGTGATGAGTGAATTTTTGCTATAAAAGAGCAGGAGAAATAAGATACAAGTGTCTCAGACCCGGCAAAAACCAAAGAGTGACACTTTATCTCACAGAGTATGACGCAACCTGCAGAAGTGACTTGCATGGTTGTTGTCACCACTAGAATTACCTACTGTAGCAAAGCAAAATAAAACTAATTTAACCTCTACCAAGGCCCATATTTACAAAAAAGAGATTTCTGGGAATCCATACTCTGGTCACCAGAGACAAAGTCAGTCATTTTGGATCCAAAAGCATCCAACATGTTCTGGAGTTACTAGAGGAGGAGTACAGTGAGAAGTGCTTGGTACCCACAGTGACATTCAGTGGTAGTATAGCTTTTATATAGGGATATATATTTACAGGTGCTGGTCATATAATTAGAATATCATCAAAAAGTTGATTTATTTCCTTAATTCCATTCAAAAAGTGAAACTTATATATTATATTAATTCATTACACACAGACTGATATATTTCAAATGTTTATTTCTTTTCATTTTGATGTTTAAAATTGACAACTAAGGACAATCCCAAATTCAGTATCTCAGAAAATTAGAATATTGTGAAATGGTTCAATATTGAAGACACCTGGTGCCACACTCTAATCAGTTAATTAACTCAAAACAACTGCAAAGCCTTTGAATGGTCTCTCAGTCTAGTTCTGTAGGCTACACAATCATGGGGAAGACTGCTGACTTGACAGTTGTCCAAAAGACGACCATTGACACCTTGCACAAGTAAAGCAAGACACAAAAGGTCACTGCAAAAGAGGCTGGCTGTTCACAGAGCTCTGTGTCCAAGCACATTAATAGAGAGGCGAAGGGAAGGAAAAGATGTGGTAGAAAAAAGTGTACAAGTAATAGGGATAAGGGCACCCTGAAGAGGATTGTGAAACAAACCCCATTCAAAAATGTGGGGGAGATTCACAAAGAGTGGACTGCAGCTGGAGTCATTGCTTCAAGAACCACACAGACGAATGCAAGAAATGGGTTTCAGCTGTCGCATTCCTTGTGTCAAGCCACTCTTGAACAACAGACAGCGTCAGAAGTGTTTCGCTTCAAAAAGGACTGGACTGCTGCTGAGTGGTCCACAGTTATGTTCTCTGATGAAAGTAAATTTTGCATTTCCTTTGGATATTAGGGTCCCAGAGTCTGGAGGACGAGAGGAGAGGCACACAATCCATGTTGCTTGAGGTCCAGTGTAAAGTTTCCACAGTCAGTGATGGTTTGCGGTGCCATCTGCTGGTGCTGGTCCACTGTGTTTTCTGAGGTCCAAGGTCAACACAGCCGTATACCAGAAAGTTTTAGAGCACTTCATGCTTCCTGCTGCTGACCAACTTCATGGAGATGCAGATTTCATTTTCCAACGGGACTTGGCACCTGCACACAGTGCCAAAGCTTCCAGTACCTGGTTTAAGGACCATGTTATCATTGTTCTTAATTGGCCAGCAAACTCGCCTGACCTTAACCCCATAGACAATCTATGGGATATTGTGAAGAGGAAGATGATGTAATATGCCAGACCCAAGAATGCAGAAGAGCTGAAGGCCACTATCAGAGCAACCTGGGCTCTCATAACACCTGAGCACAGACTGATTGACTCCATGCAACGTCGCATTGCTGCAGTAATTCAGGCAAAAGGAGCCCCAACTAAGTATTGAGTGCTGTCCATGCTCATACTTTTCAATTTTATGCTTTTTAGTTGGTCAAGATTTCAAAAAAATCCTTTCTTTGTATTGGTCTTAAGTTATATTCTAATTTTCTAGTATGAATTTGGGGATTTTCCTTAGTTGTCAGTTATAAACATCAAAATTAAAATTAAAAGAAATAAACATTTGAAATATATCAGTCTGTGTGTAATGAATGAATATAATATAAAAGTTTCACTTTTTCAATGGAATTAGTGAAATAAATCAACTTTTTGATGATATTCTAATTATATGACCAGCACCTGTATTACAGGGAAAAGACGATCAGTTAATGGACTTACAAGACCGTAGGATGGATATTTTATATTATCCGTTATCCAGTACTTTTTTTTTCACAGATGTCCACTTTTTTACAATTTATGTAACATTTATTCATGACAAACTTAATTTGAATGCTGAATTTCGCACACAATACAGTCCGTCAGCCAAGGCCTGTGGTTAACATATTAATTTAATGATACATTTCTTAATTTAAAATAAAATATGACTGAATCTATCTCAGATAATCGTGGGTTGCTATGGTCACGCAGGTTTGTTTATGCATTAAACTTGTGGCCTCGAGAAAATTATGTAGTTCCCTCAACATAAGAAGTCGTGGCCACAAAAGATTGGTTGTTGTTCTCTCAACTTAGCAAATTGATCTTGTGGCCATGACATAGTATCGCGTTCACACTAGTTAATATGACGCTCTCTCAAATGAATATCTTGTGGCCATGACAAAACTAAGTGAACCGAACATGTCACCTTATGGGCACCGTAGATATGCAGGAGCAGGAGCACCAAATATTAACATCATTTTCAAATTCATTCCTTTTTCATTATGAAGTATCATTTAGTATATCTTTTAATTATAAAATGCAGTATTTTACCAGCAAATATGTATTTTGAGTATTCTGCTATTGTTTTTTTATTATTATTATTTTAATTTAGTCTTCATAATACAGTTCTACTTAGCCCCTATAGATGACATGCATAACATATATTATTATTATTATGAAAGAGGGGTAAAACCTAGGTTCATGTCAATAAATGAGTGATAAATAAGAGATATTTATCCTTGTGCTGTTGAAATACACACAGATTACTGTGTAGGCTGGGTAAAGAGAAGGGAAGCCGTTGACCTTTAGTGTCAGCAAAATCCTTTTACTGAGAAAATGTGACCTATATGTCACATTACGTTAAGATAGCAGGCTTATTTTTTTTCCTAATTTTTAGAACAACATGTTTTAAATTGATGACCAACTAAATTCCCAACAAGTGCTCTACTGAATAAATATAGCCACACCACAGAGGTTTATGCAAAATATTTATTAGGGGCCAAGCAGCGAAGGTACATAAACACCTATTGTGTACATTGGCGTTCTTATTCTTTTTCTTCCCTTTCCATTTTTTCAGTTTCTTCCACTCTTGAGTCTATGGCAGGCATAATTTGCTGAATTTCCTGTCTGCCATTATGATTTATTTTGAAAACCTACTTTTTCAAACTTCTCCTAGATGGTCAAAAAGTTATGGATTTCGTTTTGTTACATGAAACGGTTTTTGTTTTGCATGTAAACGAATTTGCTGGAAAAATGCCAAACTGCATCTGAGACTGTATCTCTGCAAAGATTTGACATACTGACACCAAACCATTGTTACCTCACACAGAACACACCACGTGGATTTTATAACAGCTCCTATTGGTCAAAAGTAATAAGCCCTTAAATCATATTACGAGAAGTTGTGTTTATGATTTTTCTGCCATTTTGCATCAAATCATCGTAAACTTGCTTTAATTACTCATTGATACAGTTGGTCTGATGCTCCATGCCATGCTTGGCACCCCATTTTGCCTTTGCAATTCTTAGCCCCTTAATTGCTGCTTTTTTATTACTTTTTGATTAGTGTGTGTGTGTGTGTATATATATATATATATATATATATATATATATATATATATATATATATATATATGTATGCAGTAAATACAAAAAAAGACCAGTGAGCAGAAGTTTAGTTTTCTTCAATCAGCAAATCATCCTGTTTGTATATTCATGATTACAAATTGAGACCAGCTGAGATTATTTATTTAGGAGATCCCTTTAGAATAACAGTTTAGGATTTTTTGTACTCAGATCATTAGGACCGAGTCAGTTAGAAATATCAAGGGTCCACACAAAACAAGGGGAGTCTGCCTTTAGTTACCATGCCGCCAGCAGTTGGAATCAGCTTCCAGAAGAGATCAGATGTGCTAAAAAACTAGTCACATTTAAATCTAGACTTAAAACTCATCTATTTAGCTGTGCATTTATTGAATGAACTGTTTTAAATTCATTTTAAATAAGTAATTTTTTTAATAATTTAAAAAGTTTTAAAATTGCTGGTTTTATGCTTATTATTTTTCTTCATTATTATTTTAATTTATTTTATGTAAAGCACTTTGAATTACCATTGTGTACGAAATGTGCTATATAAATAAACTTGCCTTGCCTTGCCTTACTATTTTACTTATTTAACTAATTATTAGCTCTATTTCTATTCAGATCTAGGTAATCTAATCAACAGACACAGGTTTTCATTTCTACACCAACTGTGTGGAGTATGGTAGTAACTGTAAGACATAACTTTTTCGTCCCCCCCCCCCCCCCCAATTAATTAGTTACAGTTACCACTTGGCAGACAAGTATACATTCACCAGAGGAATCAGAAATGCTAGGTTCAAGAAGATCTGGTTACATTGAGTGATTTGTTCGTGAACCGGATATTACAACACTGCAGTGAACGTGCTCACAACAGACACGGAAGAGAAGACAATGCTGATCAAAGTCGTAGTTTTTGCTATTTTTGGACCAAAATGTATTTTTGAAGCTCCAAAAAATTTTAACTGACCCTCTGATGTCCCATGGACTACTTTGAAGATGTTTTTATTACCTTTCTGGACATGGACAGTATAAGGTTACCGTACACACTCAATGGAAGGACTGATAGCTCTCGGACTAAATTTCAAATATCTTATACTGTGTTCCGAAGATGAACGGAGGTCTTTCAGGTTTTGAATGACATGAGGGTGAGTTATTAATGACATAATAACTCACTGTGAACTAACCCTGAAAATCACGGCCACCTGCTGGCTAACGATGTCATGACATCTTAAATGTCACTACTATTTTTCCCCCGGATTGACAACTTTTCCAAAGAAGAGGATGTTGTCATTTTTTTGGTCAGTGATAAATATCATGAATGGATGGTCAAAAATCAAAGTATCCATTGGGCTGTAGGACATTGGTCTGAAATTAACCGTTGTCACTGCTGCTGCAGTGGTTCCTTTCTCATCTATATCCAGACTGGCCTTATGTAAAACCTGAAAGTGAATCAGAGCGAATCCTCTTAAAAGTGATTTATTTATTTTTAAATGGTACTTCAAAAATGGTCAGTTAATTTAAAATAGTATTTTAGAAAGTGATCTAGAAATGTTACCTTTGAAATTAGCATATTTTCCTCTGAAATTCCTGTGAAGTTGGCTTGATATGTAAACATATCAGCTATTCCCATTCCTTTCAAAATATCTTTCAGGGAATATGATGTTTTCAGAGAGAGCTTGGGGACATAGATGTCAGTTTTTCTGAAATACAAAAGAAATCATTGACTGGTCTAGATGGAGATTTTGAACTTAAATACATTTGAACATCAAAAAGCTTTTTTGAAACATTCAGGATAACCCTAATTTTGATATATATTAAATAATTATGACCACCAACCTTTTTCTAACAGATGTCCTCCACTTTTCAATGTGCTGTCTAGAGATGGCCATCTCCAGATCTTTGATGGTCTTACCTGACCTGCCACCATCTGGTACAGCCAGAAACATGGAGAAAGAGTCGTTGTAGTCTAGACAGAGGACTTTAGAAGTGAGTTCGACATCATAATAAACTTTGAGGGATTTGTACTGGTGCATCATTTGTACTGGAACGGTGGTCTCAGCGTCTACATGAAATATACTTTGACGGGTTTTGCTTGGGTTAAAAGGCATGTCCCATTTTCCTTTGGAAGAAAGAGTGACATTTTTAAAGGGATATGAGATACTGAAATTGCCATAATTACAAAAGTCCATGACTATTGTATAAGTGTGTGAGTTTACCTTTAAAATATATGTAAGTGAGAAGAAACATCAAAGTGTCAGATTCCAGATCATCAACAGCTTGGTCTATTTTCCCATGAGTTTTTTCCTTCACATACGTGTTAATTTTATCTAGTGTTTCTTTGACGCTGAAATCCACAGTGAATCCGTCAGAGTGGTAAAACTCCTTTATCTCCTTCAAGAACTCAGGAAGGAGCTTTAATTTGTCGCTTGCATATAGAGCAGTGCCGACATCGATGTCCACCCCTGTCCTCTGGTCGATTTCTTCCAGGAGACTGTGGAACATCTGGTGCATTTCTTCAGTGCTGAAGACCGAGCTGTTATGGCCGATGCCACTGAGAAGCTGTTCTTTGGTTTCACCACCGGCTCCTAAAGACAGCTCAGAAAGGGCCATGGACACACTGAAAGGAGAGAAGAAGATGTTCTTGGGCTGATACTCCGGCATTTCTACAATTCTCTTGTACAGGTGAAAAGCAAAATCATTGTTCATCTTTATCAATGATGGGATTTTATCACTGATGAAAGGTTGAGGTGAAGTCTCTTGATTTCCATGAACTAGTGCAAAAGCACAAATCCACAAATATATGATGTTCCCTTCCATGATTTCTTTTCAAGTTTAGCCAATAGATGAATTTAGGCCCTGAGGAAATTTAACAGAGAGTTTTACAACATTATGGTATAAACATCAACAGATTCATGTAACACTAAACACTAAATCTATATAAATGTTTTAATTTCCAGTTTTCTTATAAATCAAATTCATGCATTTATCAAGTCCTTTGTATGTAATTGTGAACATAAATTTCCTACCTGTCCAGGCAGCTGCCGTCTCTTACCTCAAGCTGGACTGGATTATAAAGACTGTTTGTCCTGAAGTCTGATCAGAAAGCAACCTTTACTCTGTTTACTCTTTTGTTTAGTAGAAAATGCTACAATTATTAACTACAAAGAGTAAACAGTGAACAGAAGCTCTCTAACTCATGACTGTCAGGTCAAGTCACCTTTATTTTTAAAATGCTTTAACAACACAGATTGTGTCAAAGCAACTGAACAGCATTAGGAAAATAGTTTGTCAATAATGCAAAAAGGCAATTCATCACTAAATTCAGAGATATCATAATAATGCATAATGCAGCCTAAAAATCCTTTGTTTATTTTGATATTCTAGGTATTATCAAATTGCCAGAGTTATGAGAACACAGCAGATGTGGAGGACAATAATGTAATAAGAGCTTATTCAAATACTGAGGTGCTACACCATTCAGGGCTTTATAAGTAATAACCAAGATTTTAAAATCTATACAATTTTTGATAGGTAGCCAGTGCAGTGTTGATAGAACTTGGCTAATATGGTCATACTTCCTGGTTCTAGTAAGAATTCCAGTTGCTACATTTGGACTAGCTGGAGTTTGTTTATTAAGCATGCAGAACAACCACCCAATAAAGCATTACAGTACATTTCTACATTTGACATTGGGAGCATAGTTTGTAATTTAGATATTCATTTTTAGATTGAAAATTCCAGTTTTACAAATGCTAGAAATGTGCTGACCACTATATAAGTCAGTCCATGGTGCCATTCATCAGATCATTCAACTGAAGCGACGATCATCGATTCATGCAGCTTGTAGTGTGGCATGTGACATAATGCTTGTTCCCTTATCTCAGGGAACCAAGGTTAAGTAACCGAAAAATGTTCACTCTCATTATGTATGGGAACGAATCCAATCACGCCGCACTACGAGCAACAATTACATGCTGCTCTGCGAGCCCAGTGTTAGAGCACTAATAAGGGCCCTAAGGGACTTAGCCATTATCTCGCCACAAGCTTAGCTGAGGGCATGAGAAACCACTACCCACATGGGAGGTTCAAAAGATACAATCCGCACCTGCAGGGTGGGGATGTCTTAGTTATAGAATCTGGAAAAAGTGGTCAGTCGGCAGCCGCACAGATCTCATTGATCCCCTTGTGGCCATTCCAGTCCTTCTGATGCATAAGAGCTATTGCATCAACAATCCTGTGAGACAGTCTTTGTTTGGTAACCAGCAGAACCTTCTGGTGGCCTCCAAAGCAAACAAAGAGTTGTTCAGAATGCCTAAACAGTTTAGAAAGTTCCTCGCGCCCTTCAGACATGTAATGACCAAGTTGTTTCTGACTATTGAATTGCCAGCCTCGAGAGAATGATTCAACGCGATGGCTGTCACATATACTTTAAGAGTGGATGGGGCGTACCCTTTATCCAGTAGCTCTTGCAGAAAAGTCAGCATGCAAGACATGTGACATGAAAAAGGGTCCACTTGCCATCCAGAGCACCATTCGAGGAATACTGACCATTTCTGGCCATAGAGCCATCTTGTAGATGGCGCCCTTGCCTCAAGAATGGTGTTGCTTACTCTCACTGGGAGCCTATCAGACTCCTGTCAAGGCACCAGACATGAAGGCTCCACAACTCTGGGCGGGGATGCCAAATCTGGTTCTTTCAGAGTGGAGCTACTAAGAAGAGGGAGCATTTGGTTTCCTTGACTCGTCATCTTGAATGACCAGCTTGAGAACCAGGGCAACACATTAAGTTCAGCAGCTGCATAGGTTCAGCCAAGACACCATCATGGAATGCCAATGGAATGCGTCGGAGTGGTTGGATGACTGGTTTAATGGCAGAGTTCAGGATAGGTTGATGGGCAAAAGCAGTAAATCAGCCCAAGCCTTCAAACAGGGATGGACACTTTTCCTGCAAAGGAATGGAGACAGTCAGTTTTGCAGTTAACTTTGTGTCAACAAGAGAAAATCTCAGAGCTGAGAACAAATCCAGACCAATCAGGTTGGCCCCGCGATGGGCAAAATGGAAGGCTGGGCCCAATTTTGTTGCCATACCCAATGGTCAACATGCCGGGAACCCACTAAGTCAATCTTTGAGTCACCATAACCACAGAGTTAAGCAGAGGGTGCCGAAAGTGGCAGTGCTCCAAAAAAAAAAAAAAAAAAAAAGAAATGCTGTATGTTTGCATATTCTGGAGAAACACTGCTTGCATGTCGACACACTGGCACCAGTGTACAAAAGCAGCATGCGTTGACCCCCTGGCTCGCAAGCAATGGAGTTACAACACTTTTTTGTGGGCTGCACTCACATCAGTCACCCCCACTGCCAAGATGAAAGTCTCAAAGGACTGTAGCCAGTGAGTCCAGGGAATCGGAGGCTCGCCAGGTAGAGCAAAGAAAGGAACGGGAGGTGTTGGTGATATCAGCCATCCTCTTTGCCAAATGTTGCATTTAACAAGGATCATACCGACACAGCGAGTAATATCATCTTTTCATATCTTTTTACTAAACCTCTCTGTTTTTTAGAACCCAGTAAACAAGCACATACATTGTTCAGGCATGACAGAATGCTTACAGAACAATCCAACTCGATGCATCACTGAATACCAGCTGAATGCATTATAATTTTGAACATAATGGTTAATATTATTATAAATATATATAATTGTTGATACAGTATGGACTACATACAGTAGACCAGATGATAGCAGTACTATTAAAGCAAATGCAAACATTTCTCATTTATAGTGAAAAGAGGGGCACAGTTTTAAGATAAATTATCATTTGGTATCAAACTGAATATTTATGTAACAGAGTCATTTGCCTTTACGGTTTTCTTGTGCAAGAAGCAGGGTACAGAGTGCATGTCCAAAAAAAAATGATAAAGAAGAGTCCATATTGATCTTCTAATAGTTGGAATGCCCAGTTAACACTTTGTAGACAACTTTAAAAAACAACAATAACCTGATGGCCATTCAACGTTTAGCACAGCAAAATATTTTTATTAAAATTTTGCCACAATACAGACAGCCTAACAATAAAAAGTTCTCAGATATGCAGTTTGATTTTTTATTTATTTCATTTTGATGTTTTTAACTGTACATTGTAAAATTATTTCACACTCAGGATCAAATAAGAATTTGTAATTTCTGTAGCACTTCACACACTACACTTTATTGAATGCATTCAGTATATTTTAATACAGCATTAATTAATCTGTTAATTAAAATTGATGAATATAATATTGAACATTAGAGCATTATTAGTTCACAATGCATTATGAACTAATAATATTAATGTTGAAATGTATATGTAAAAAATAATATTAACCATGAATAATAAATACAGCATCGTTCAGCTGTTCATGTTAACCACTGCATTAACTAATGTATAAAACAATACAGTAAAGTTTTATCTAAGTTTCTATATTTATACAATAACGTGTAGAGTTTGCATTAAAATATAATACATTTTTCTGTCTCTGATGTCTCTGACACAAAGACAAAGCTAACATTTAAAATCACATACAAACACCATAGAAAATGAAAAAGAAAAAACACTAGTGCAATTAAAGAAATACATTTACAAGACAAATAATTGATAAATTCAGCTGGACATGTAAATGATTTACAGACACAAACATAACAGCATATAGACAGTAATAACAGGTCACTGCTTTGACTCAAAGATTGATTAGAATCTTTCCCCTTTTCTACTCCTCCTCTTTTTCAACATTATGTTTTTTAGGCACCTGGGGATAAAAATGCAGTGTAGAACAGGTCAAAAAGTATTTGTAGAATCATCTAATATATCAGGTCTTCCAAATCTTATGATCCTGTAACAATTCACGTACATACCTTTGGAGTCTCTGTGTTGTTATCACTCCTTCGACCTTCCAATCTTCCTCTGTGTGGAGGTCTGTCATGGAAAAATATACACATTTAAGCTTTGTAACCAGAATTTTCATCATCATCATCATCATGATCATCATCATCATCCTCATCATACCTATGTATACATAGTAATTAATTCTGAAAATTATGGTAACACTTTCTATGAAGCCCATACAGTATTTATAATACATTATAAGGGTGATGTGACATCATGTTATATCACCTTATAAATAATCATAATAACAATTATAATGCTTTATAAAGCTTACACTTTTGTGGTTATAACTTTTAAGATTATGATTATTTACAACACACTCAAATCTACTTTTACATTTATAGTGGGCTACATATATCTTCTTGACATTGTTTATTTAAGATCTGCACAGTATCTTACTACATCTTGTGAGTGGTTAGGTGTTTATAGTTTCTTGTGAGGCTAATATTAATTTGGATGTGAGCTAATAATTTCAACTGAAAACAAAAATGCAATGTTTATATTAGGTTACATTTTATTTTGATGGTCCCCTCAGTCTATTGACAATATACTATATATTACAATAAAAAATAGTTCAGAGCAAATGTGTCAAATTACACATTCATCTGATCTGATATTTGATCTTTTGGCTGTTTGAGAAAATTATTATTATTTTTATTATTATTACTAACCTTACAAGTGGTCTTTTGATTGCCTTAAGTAGCATAAGAAAGATGGCAATATGAGACTTATAGTACATTATAATATAATATTATAATAATATAATATTATATTATATCATCATACTCTTAAAAGCTATAACCACAAATAAGTAAATATTACAATTAGGGGTGCACAATATATATCGGCCTATGATTAATGCGCATCTAGTTAGTAAAGCTGGTTATCTAATCAGCGATAAGTTACACACAGCCATTGTTAACAGACAAACTGCACAAATCCAAGCTGATAATGAACATGGATTTGTGCAGCTTGTAGATTAAGCATTCATTATAGTGCCTTAAGAATACTCTTACTATGTATTATTATCATAGGCTTCACAGAAAGTGTTACCAAAAAGATTTAAGCATACCCCGAAGTGGTTGTAGAACGAGGCTTGAGGGTGTCATTGAGGCATGTGTTCGCTTCTCCTGCTCTGTGCCTTTGGTTCCTGCTCTTCACCTGCTGCTCAGCATTCGTGTTCTTAGTGTAGGCTGAGGGCAGCCACAGGTCCAAACCTGAGGTGCCTTTCTGCCACCCCTGAGCCGTCTCCCGCAGCAGCTCCTGATCTGGGTCAGCTGCAGAAAGATACAGAGGTACATACTGATTTTGTACAATTGAAGTACAATTAATAAGTGGACTGTACAATGAGATTGTTTCCATCTATTTTGGTGGCTCACCTTGATGTCTCACCCTTCTCTGCCTCTCAGGAGATATCCTCTCGTGGGCCTCTTTGGCAGTGTGGGGTGGTTTCCGTGGAGACAATCCACCGATTGAATAAGCTGTTTGGGGGCGGAGGTCACACTTGTCCTGTAAGTATAATGACATTGAAGAGTGTCAACTAAGAGGCATGCTCCATGTCTGCTTTACTTATTGCTTGTAAATACTAACAGAAACAAATTTATGTATCATGAATGATAAAAAAAAGAAGAAAAAAACGAATTAGATTTAAACAACAATGGAAACTTACAAGCCAAATTTACACATTTTAAAAATAAAACTTTTCTATAAATAATTTGTATAAATTACTTAAATCTAGAAGGTTTTCTTAAAGGGATAGTTCAGCCAAAAATGAAAACTCTTGTGAACGTGCATCAAAGTCTAACTCTGAAGAGAAGATATTGTTGAATACAGTCGTTATCTTTTTATTCTTTGCACACAAAAAGTATCTTAATTTGTGTTCTGAAGATGAGCAAAGGTCTTGCAGGTTTGGAACGACATCAGGGTGAGTAATTAATGAGAGAAATTTCTTTTTTGGATGAACTATACCTTTAATACCATATGAGCTATGACAGTAAAAATCATATGAAATAATATGAAATATAATTCTTTTGTAGATATCCATCATAACAAAGCTTCTCTCTTTACAAAACCATGTAAATATGTTTGCTCCGAATGTTTTGAGACAGATTTAATATGAATTGTAACGAGTGCCTATTTTGTGGAGATAATGTAGCATTTTATTTATAAACATTTTTACAAAAATTTCGGGTTGCCATTCACATTTAGAATGTTTAAATACTGAATTGCATTTGTTCTCAATAATATTACGATTTTGGCAAAATATTAAACACAAAATAGCAGATTCTTTAAAAATAAAATCCTATACTGTATGTAAAACTTTTTTTTTGTAAGACCTGCTAAGTACTGCAAAAAAAATCACAGGGGGTTATACCTGATGGTGAAAGAGTACGTCCTCTTCCAAGGCAACACCACAAAACTCACAAGGAATGAGCACATCGCCCTCAACAGGGCTGGAGGAGGAACTGTAGGAGAGCGGCGAAACAGAGAGGGGCAGGGTAGGTGGACTGGGTGTGCGGGGAGTAATGACATGACTAGCCCCTTGACTGAAGATTTCTTCATATTGGAGAGAAGGAGCTTGTTTACTGAAGGAAGCGATAGCAGAGGTCGGGCTGCAGCCAGTCTGGAAGACAAAAAAAACGAATATTTACTTCATCCTAGCCACTAAAGGCAAAAAAAATCCAAAACTATCAACTCTAATAGCAAACCCCTCCTCTATGGTCTCAGAAAGAGGAGAAGAATCTGATCAGGGTTCGGCCAGTGGGAGAAGCTAGAGGGCTGAAATTCGAGGAGGTTCCCATGGAAACTAAACACCACATTGTGAAACAACAGAGACCTGACAAGAAGAAATGAAGTGGGAGATTCGACATCCGTGGTGACATTACAATAGCTTGCTGTGAAAAACATGGTTTATGTTGTACTCCGTTAACGTAGACATGTAATGGTGCTCAAAAGAGGCGACTCTAGAGGCTTTAAGTACCACTGTGGCTGATGCAACTTCACACTTGCCAGCTCTATCAAGACACAAGAGGCTTGGCTTACATATCAAGCCAAGAGGGAGTGTAACGTGATGGGCTGCCTCATCACTTACCTGGTGTAAGATAAGGTCTTCCTCTGGAAAGAGCTCTTCACAGAACTCACAAGGCAGCATGATGTTCGAGGAGGGGCTGTGGCCCACTGTCGGGTTGGCTTTAGGGGAGGCCGCAGTGCAGTTGTTGTTAGTGCTGGAGGAGAGCTGGGACGGGAGATTGCTCGGGGCTGGTGTCCTTCCCAGGCGAAGGTCCCACACATCAGTCCACACGCCCTCCTGACGGGGGTCCTCCAAGTCTCCTTCACTCTGCAGGCTGAGGGCCAGCATGTAGTCCAGACTGGAGGACTCATAGTCTGGCATCTGTCCCAGAGACCACAGCAGGCTGTTGTTGTTGTTGTTACCCAGCTCCGTTTCCTGATCCAGCACTGAGGAAATGAGCAGAATGGAAGGTTAGTTTTTTTTCCTCCAGCATCCTGTTAACACCCAACGAAAGCTCCCATCGTATTCAACAATTTGTTTAATGTTTAAAAACCATTCAAACCCCATTGTTGGGATGAAATGATATTGAAATGAACTCCAACTCATACAATAAGCAGATTAATTAAATGTTATGGCCAATATTTAAATTCTACACAATTTTTATTACATTACATTTCACATTTATGCAATTCCAAGATGGTTTTATCCAAAATAAGTGGAAAAACATATTTTGTCTAAATTAAAAAAAAAATAAACACAAAAAATTTAAACCATCATTAAAAATTATTTTAAATGCTACAAGTAAAATTAGACATAGAAGCATCATTTTAGGCTTTAATATTGTTTTATTTTAGGTCTGGTTTCACAGAAATGATTTAGATTAAGCCAGGATTAGGTCATAGTTCAATTAGGACATTTAAGTAATTTTTATAACCGTGCCTTAGAAAAACACATCACTGGTGTGCAGCTCCAGACAAAACAAAGATACTGACATGTTTTAAGATCAATCAGTGGACGTTTCTTTAAATTGAAACAACTCAGACTTGCTTTTTAGTCTGGGACTAGCCTTAAGCCTTGTCAGCAAAACCGGGGGGCTTAGATTACTTAAAATGAAAATTAATTTTGAGATTTGCTAAATATCACATTTAACAGTGTTATTAAATTAAAGCTGCGGTAGGGAACTTTTGACGCTCTAGCGGTTAATAAACAGAACTGCTTGCGTCTTGCGGAAGAACATTGTAGCCAGAACTACTTCTCTCTGTTTATGTCTATGAAGAATTACAAAGGTACTGGGTAACTCCGCCGCGATATACCCGAAGCAATCTAAATTAGTCAGAATATAAAAACTTATTATAGGTGCACGCTAGTGATTCAGGACAAGCCAAAAACACGGTTTGGAAAATGGATTCATGGTGTACTTGCTTATTATATACATTTTTCTACATTTTGAACACAAACAAAGTTACGGACCGCAGCTCTGATTGGTTGTTTTTTTACCGGGAGCGATGGAGTTTCTGCAAATGGCAATAGGACCACTGGGAGGAGCCAGAGGAGCTTGATTTTTTTCACAGATTATCTGTCTCATATTCTACTGTCAGGACATAATGACAGGTTTAATAAATATGTAAAAAATATTTTTTTTACAAAAGATCCCTACAGCACCTTTAAATTATTAGTAGTTTTTAAAGATTAACATGGTGTTTTAGATGACAACAAAAGTAATCTAAAGGCATCTTTACACATCTGCTTTGTGTCTGTTCAATATTCTGTGTGAAGATGCAATGCAGCATAAAAACCAGATTAAATGTTGCTCTAGCCCACCTCAGCCCCTAGAATAATTTTAGTAATGTACATTTAATTGTTGTGTAAATGTATTTATGTCACTTTTAAGCACTGTTAAGTGCAGTTGCCACTTCAGATGTGTGTCTGTGCCTTATTTGCATAGGAAATTCACAATTAAATATCCAATATCTACACACTGGATAGATAAAAAAAATAAAAAATCTAATATTTGCACATATCTGTCAAGGCTATTTCATGATCCATCCCTATTTTATTGTGATTTTGTTTTCTGAATAAGGACTAAAACAGCCAGATAAATACATACAATAAGCAAAATCATTGTTCCTTGTTGCTGTGTTTCTCCTGGTTCCTCCCCTCACTGTTCCTCTGGTGCTGTTGTGTAGTCTGTCCTCCAAGGGTCGTGGCGGACCCCTGCGGTCTGCTGCTCCTGTGCTGTTATTATTGTATATTAGGTTATGGATTGAATGCGCCTCAAACCATGCTCCTGGGGACTGAGCCCCTGCCCTACTACTTTGCCTCTCCTGAGGTGGAGTCAGACTTCCACACAGAGCTGGATGGATGTGTTGTTCTCTCAGCATAACGTTACACTTGCAGACGGGGCAGGGCTCGGTGCGGGTCCCACAGTAATCCTCGTGCTCTTTAGACTGAAAGGAGGCCAGCTCCAGATCACAGAACTGACATGGGACCAGCCGATGACTGCACTCTGACCTCTGAAAGGTGTAAGAAAACATCAAACACAGAACTCCTCAATGAATACAGCAAATGCATAACTGTTTATATTGTACCTGGTGGACCTCCATGAACCTCTTCTCTATCTTTAATCCACATTTGCACTGTTCCTGTAAAAATAGGTTTAGATTTCAGAAAACCTACATTTAGCAGCCTGGAGAGAACAACAACAACAACAACTCTGTTTCTGTTTCATTCTGCAATATACAGTACATGACACTGATGCTATGTTTAAATGATTGCTTTTTAAAACAGTGCTGATGTTCAATATATTCTACTGTCTTGAAGTCAGCACGGAGCTAACATTGTGATTGTCTTTTTTCTCTCTAATGCTACATATATCCGAGTTAAAATTCTTCTCGAATGAGGAAATAAAGTAAAGCTGAGTATTAAGTGTGTGTGTGTTCTTAAAAATAAATTCATACTGGTTTGGATCAACATTAGGGACAGTGAACTGGGGAAAAAAAATCTAAAGTTTTAATCTGATTATCTGAACTCATAGAATTATTTGTCGACTTTTAAGTTTTCTTTTTTTTATTTATGTCTACATTACTCTGACTTAGGTCCATAGGGATTTTATTAAATATACAGTCAATTACTCATACATCATGCCCAGATCTTACCTCTGCATGGTCCATCTCTTTGTGCTGGACAAGCTCAGCATGAGGAAAAGGCTCCTGGCACACCTCACAAAGAGCAATATTCCGCCGACAGTGGATCTCATGTGTTGTAAAGTTGGCTTCTGGAATGTCATGTTTGCTAGAGACAAAGAGCATATCATACTCAGTTGGTTGAGACATAATCAGTTCAGTAATTGCCATTGTCCTCTTGACTAAAGACAATTAACTGATGGTTATTCCTGAGAAAGTGTCGCTGTCAAAAGTTTGCTTTGGACAAAAGCTCATCAGCCAAATCATGATAGTCGGGAAGGGAGGACACTGACCGGGAGTACAGCCAGATGGACAGATGGGAGGGACTGTAACACATCTAAGTGAAAGCAAAGGGTTCTCTAATAAACCGAAACTACTAAACAGCATCCCTTATCAAAAGGAATCGTTCACTCAAAAATCAAAACTATATACCGGCCCTCAAGATTTTCCTAACCTGTTTGGACATTCTTTCTCCAGTGCAACGATAACATGTTTGGCAAAATGACAGTTTAAGTCACCATTTACTTTCAATGGGGGGGGGGGGGGGAGGGGGGTTGCTGGGGGTGAAATGAAAGTGATTGTTCTGACTAACATCCCCTTTTGTTCCTTGCTGGGAAAAGAATGTGGGTAAGTGAATGACGGCATGATTTTTATTCATTTATATTTATTTTACTTACCAATTACTGCAAAACTGGGTATTTTCATCGGCCATAGTCTGTGTTAAAAAGAGAAAACTCATTAAACACATACCCGACTCCATGAAACGGTTTTCTGGATAAGATGTCCTTAATAAAATATAGATGGTAAAAGGGGAAAAATACACCGTAGTGAAACGAAGATCGTACTTCGTTCTCCACAGACTTCCTAACAATCTTTATTATTATATGACTTATTTTTTTCGGTTTTTCCTTAAAAATAAATAAATAAATATATATTTGCTAGAATGGACATGCTTACATTACACACTTAAGTTACCTTATTATTGCTGAAGCTTGTTAGCGACCACCTGAAGCTGCTGTTTTGGCTAGAGAAGTAAAACTACTCGCTAATACCTTTTTTTTTTATTATTGTTCTCAGTCTGAGAACAAGTAGACATTACATGAATTATTCAATGACACAGAGACAGTTAACATTGTTTTGTCACATCAGAATAGGCACAAAGGTATTTTAAATAGCTGCTTTGAAGTCTGATTAACGTTAGTTGAATCTAGATGATTGGGCTGCCATCTCGAAGAGTGTCCATTGCTGGTCAGCTGCAGTATAATGCTCCCTACAGTATTGGTCATGCGATTCGAATCATTAGACACTGTAAATCTACACAGAAACAAGTAATAAACTACTACTGGCCTGAGGTAGATCTGTGCCAACTATCGCAATTATCAGTTCAGCTTTCGTTTCGTGACAGAACAGCATCAACAAGAGGCGGTCTCCGTGAAAACAGCAACACTGACAGATAGTGACGGTGATGTTCAAAATAAAAGACGAAGATAATCGGCAAAAATACTTATTACAATTATTCAATAATGGTTGAAAGGAGCTCTACTGCAACATACGACGTGTTTACGCTAGACGTCTGTTTTGTGGATTTTATTTGTACTTATTTATTTAAAAAAAAAAATTAAAGCAGAAGAAAAAAACTGCGTATTATAGTTTTTGAGTTATTTTATTTAATCAGAAAGAATACATCGTGTAGGTTAAAGATTATTTTTTGACAGATTTTAGGCAGTCATGCTAAACACTAACTAACGTTAGTTTAATTTTTATATATATAAAAAACACTAACAGTAATAGTAGTAGTAATAATAATATTCATTCATTTATTAATTAATCATAAATATGCATCTTATTATGCATAAATGTATTAAATTTATGACATTCAATAAAAGAAAGAAGACTTTTGTTTTGTCATTTTAATACGTTTTAATAAGTTCTAGCTTCACATCTTTTTAAAAACTCGCCCCCTAGTGGACACTACCATCCATGAGCAGCTGGAGAGAACACGACGCCTACCCTTACTCACCTTTTTAAGGAACACTATAAATAATAATAGTAATAATAAATTATGACTGTACACGGCAAAAACGATAAATGTAATTGATACAATGTTTCACAGCACTGCAGGGGGTTTTATAATGTACGTTGGACCATAATATGGTAGGACATATGTGATTTTAAAACGTAAAAATGCTGAATGTTATGAAAATATTCAGATCCCAACAACAATAAATGCTAGCGCACCATGCTACTATAACACTTTATTTTGACGATGCTATTTTGTCATAGCTGTCATGCCTGTATAACATTAAACCGTGCGTGTATTTAACTGACGTTTGCATTTTAAGTTAATCATTTTATGTGACACAACGCAAAATCGTCTGTTTACAACCCCTTTACAACCCCTTTCAGTGAAATGTGTAGAAAGATCCGTGTCTCTTCTCCGGAGCCTGGTCACATGCGCGCTCGGGAATAATGGCTGCACAGGAACCCTCACCACCATCTTCATTAGAAGGCAACAAACCTGGCTTCCCCAAGAAAATTCTCGCCAACAAGCTGGAGGATAAGCATCTGTGCAATATCTGTCTGAAAATCCTTAGGAGACCGTTTCAGGCGCAGTGCGGACATCGTTTCTGTTCTTATTGTTTTAATAAAGCAGTGAGGTAAGCGGCATTCAGTCCAGATGGCCCACCTGACACGACGCTACAGAAGATGAACACGACCTGTCAGGCCTCCCGTGCCATTTTTATGGTATATTTTATGGGTATACAAGCAGTAAACGTTGCTTCAGATTGGGGAACATAAATAAATGCAGGCTGTCAGGTTGTGTTCGGCTTCTTGTTTAGCTGGGCGTACTGGAAACTACAATAGCCAGACTGTTGTAGCTGTTGTCAAAATCAACTATTACTAATATACGTGGTGCGCCTTTGTATTTATTATTATTTTAAGTGCTTGTGTGTGTGAAATCTTTATTTTTTTTGCATCGTAGCTCTGGACCACAGAAATGCAGTGCCTGTATAAAGGAGGACATATTTGAAGAACCAACATCAATTTTGAAACCGGGCTGTGTAAGTGTTCGTTTTATTATACAGTACAATTGAAATGGTAGGAAAATCGCCTTGAAATATTTTCAGTGCTGACTACCCTTCCAAAAATAAATAAGTAAATAAAAATAAAGTGAGAATTCACACAGTATAATCACTTTAGTTTCCACTTAAGTGCCACATCTACTAAAATGTGACCCTGGACCATGAAACCAGTGTCATTTTTTTTCGAAATTTTGATTTATACATAATCTGAAAGGTGAATTAATAAGCTTTCTATTGATGTATGGTTTATTAGAATCAGATAATATTTGGCAGAGAAAATCTGGAATCTGAGGGTGCAAAAAAAAAAAAAAATTCAAAATACTGAGAAAATTGCCTTTGTCCAAATGAATTCTTAGCAATGCATATTAATAATCAAAAAAAGTTTTGATATATTTACAGTAGGAAATTTACAAAAAAATCTTCATGGAACATGATATTTACTTAATATCATAATGATTTTTGGCATAAAAGAAAAATCAGTCATTTTGATCCATACAATGTTTTTTTTTGTTTTTTTTTTGGCTATTGCTAAAAATATACCCCTGCAACTTAAGACTGGTTTTGTGGTCCAGGGTCACAAATGGTAAAACCACCAGATTTTTTTTTTTTTTATATATATATATATATATATATATATATAAATATTTTGGACATTTTTGTAATTTTGTGGCTAATACAAAGTTCCTTTAAAATGTGGAAACATATACAGTTTTACTATAATACAATTGCTCTATTCTAACATTAACTAAAGTAGAGTTTGTACAGTAACTGGAGAAACTGTGGCAGAAGCTGTGACTTCCTCTGAAGTTTTTCGGAAGTGTGGTATATTTTTGTGGTATTATAAGGCATTTTAGGCAGCCAGTTTTTTGGCAGTCAGCTTTATAGATCAAAAAGGATGATAAGTAAAATGATAACAATAACCGTAAACCTTGAATTAATACACATAGTAAGTCAATAAAAATAGAACAATCCACACAACAGAGGAACAGTATTAATGTAACCCTTTTTTTTATGTGTGCTTAAAATAAACAGAATATCATCTTCCATTGGTGTGAACGCTAATTGTATTTGTAGTCATAGTTCTTGGTGTGAACAGGCCTTAAAGGGTTAGTTCACCCAGATAGCAAATTTATGTAATTAATAACTTACCCTGATGTTGTTTCAAACCCGTGAGACCTCCGTTTATCCTTGGAACACAGTTTAAGATATTTTAGATTTAGTCCGAGAGCTCTCAGTCCCTCCATTGAAGCTGTGTGTACTGTATACTGTCCATGTCCAGAAAGGTAAGAAAAACATCATCAAAGTAGTCCATGTGACATCAGAGGGTCAGTTAGAATTTTTTTGAAGCATCAAAAATACATTTTGGTCCAAAAATAGCAAAAAACAATGACTTTATTTAGCATTGTCTTCTCTTCCGTGTCTGTTGTGAGAGAGAGTTCAAATCAAAGCAGTCTGGATATCCGGTTCGCGAACAAATGATTCAGTTCGATTTGGTGAACTGAATGGTTTTAAATGGTTCACATCTCTAATACGCATTAATCCACAAATGACTTCAGCTGTTAACTTTTTTAATGTGGCTGACACTTCCTCTGAGTTCAAACAAACCAATATCCCAGAGTAATTCATTTACTCAAACAGTACACTGACTGAACTGCTGTGAAGAGAGAACTGAAGATGAACACCGAGCCGAGCCAGATAACGAACAAAACATTGACTCGTTCACGAGTCAAGAACAGTTTCTATCCGACGCATCTGATTCGTGAACCGAGGAGCTGATGATGCTGCACATGTGTGATTCAGTGTGAAGCAGACCGACATACAGAGCGTCTGAACTGAACTGATTCTTTTGGTGATTGATTCTGAACTGATTCTGTGCTAGTGTTATGAGCGCGGGTAAACCGAAGGCTTGAATCAAGGGCAATCTTCGCAAATGAAGCCATTACGTCGAGCGCAAAAGAACCGGTGAACCGTTTTCTTCAACCGGTTTATTGAATTGAACTGTCCGAAAGAACTACTACTAGAGAAGACAATGCTGAATAAAGTCGTCATTTTTGCTATTTTTGGACCAAAATGTATTTTCGATGCTTCAAAAAATTCTAACTGACCCTCGGATGTCACATGGACTACTTTGAAGATGTTTTTCTTACCTTTCTGGGACTGAGAGATCTCGGACGAAATCTAAAATATCTTAAACTGTGTTTCAAAGATAAACGGAGGTCTTACGGGTTTGAAACAACATCAGGGTAAATTATTAATTACATAAATTTGCTATCTGGGTGAACTAACCCTTTAACCAGTTTTTCACTGTCAGTAATGGGACAAATGAAAGTTGGAAGATTTCACTTTCACTTAATTCTTTTTAGGCTTTTCCCGATAATGCTGCAAAAAGAGAAGTTGAAGCTCTTGAAGCTGTTTGCATCAATGAGGAATGCAGCTGGACAGGCACCATCAAAGAATATGAGGTACTTTGTGTCCCTTCCATGCTTTCAAAAAATTGATTAAACATGATTTGCCAGGCTCATACATAAGTGGTTGGCAAGCAGATCTCCTAACCTGACCAGCTGAAAAGCACCCTAAACCCACTAACAAACCAGCTTGAACCAGACTGGAAGATCAACTAAGACCAGCAAACCATCTTATAATCTTTTTTTTTTTTTTAGGCAGTGTTGTTTGCAGTTAACAGTTTTAAAATGACATGCACCATCTGAATGGTTCTTGATCTCTCAAAGGCAAACCATGAGGGAAAGTGTGACTTCAGGATCCTTGCCTGCCCATCATGCAAAGAGCTCCTGAGAGCCAACGAACTGGAACGTCACAATGAGAGAGAGTGCCCAGAAAGGACTCTTAATTGTAAATACTGCAAGGAGCCATTTCATTTTAAAAACATTAAGGTAAGACTCTTTTTTTAATTTTTTTTCCTTAAATATAATGTGAGGATTATTAATCAATCCTTTATTCATTCATGGCTTCACCTTTTAGTTTTGGATTTTTGTGATACTTGTGATGCTAAAGAACATGTTTTTTTTTTAGGCCCATGATGAGATATGTCCTAAATACCCAATGATTTGTGAAGGTTGTGCCAAGAAAAAAATTCCCAGAGAGAAAGTAAGTAAATAGCATTTAGGCTTTTTTTATTTTGTTTTTATATTTATAACTTTTTCATAATTACTTTCATTTGGGTATCTGTCTTGTCCTTCTGCAGTACATGGACCACATTAAACTGTGCACCAAATTCAGAACACCTTGCAGATTTCACGTTGTAGGCTGTGATATGATGGTTGGTAATCTGCCTTTTTCTATATCCATTAGACTTCATATTAATTTTGGTTCCACAAATGTTTTTTAGCATCAGGCTCTCTGATTTCTTGTAGGTGGAAAAGGAGAAGATCCATGACCATGAGCAAGCCTGTTCCTACGAGCACTTAAACCTCCTATTGCACTTCATCATGGGCATCAAGGTGAACTTGGAGTGTCTGCAGCCTCAGAGCCTGGAACTGGCAAGCCATAAGATCCACGAGCTGCACCAGTCTCTGCGGGAGCTGGAGCTGAAGATGGGCCAGCTGAGTGGAGCTGGGGCTCCCGTGCAGGGGGCTTGTGCGCTGCTGCCGCCACCTCCAGCTCCGACGCTAGGTACGTCTTTCACCCCACTCCCTACAGCCGTTGGGGCAGCCTTGGAGCTGCAGCTACATAGTGAGAAAACCAAAGTGGCAGAGCTCAGCCGTCGCTGTCAGGAGCTGGAGCTGAAGGTAAGCACCTTTGAGAACATCGTCTGCGTGCTCAACCGTGAGATGGAGCGCTCCGCCACCACCATGGAGGCCTATAACCGTCAGCACCGGCTTGACCAGGACAAGATTGAGATTCTCAACAACAAGGTATATTGTCTGATGTAAAAGCATATGTTTTTTATTTTTAGCCTGAGATATAGTTTCAGTCAATACTAGATTTTTCTGCAGGTACGGCAGTTGGAGAGGACAGTAGGCCTTAGGGATCTCTCCATCGTGGAGATGGAGGCAAAGATGAGGGAGATGTCCGCTGCCACTTATGATGGTGTATTTGTGTGGAAGATCTCTGACTTCTCGAAGAAGAGACAAGACGCTGTAGCCGGACGGGCACCTGCAATGTTCTCGCCTGGTATTTTAATTTTGCACGTTTTACTTTTACCTTTACAGTTTCATATTAATTATTCAGAAACGTGTGAGAGATTTCATGTGTTTGTTGTTTAGCTTAGATGGGATATATTTTGTGGTATGTCGTCTCACTCCAAGGTGCCCTGTTGTTTGTTACAGCATTTTACACAAGCAAATATGGCTATAAGATGTGTTTGCGCATCTATCTGAATGGAGATGGGACAGGACGTGGTACTCACTTGTCTCTATTCTTCGTGGTGATGAGGGGACACAGTGATGCCTTGCTTAAGTGGCCTTTCAATCAGAAGGTCAGTGTGATCAACTTTTAACATTTTGTGTCTGACCATTGTTTATTCCTGAAATCCTGACAGACTTTTCATATTGAAGTCGGTGACGTGCTGGCTATTTTTTGTCCTATTATTTTATTCAAAACTACATACCGTAAATGCAATTTGGGGTGTGACTCATTACTAAATTACTTATAGTAATGAATACATTTTTTATTATTATTAAAAACTAAACCTTGAATGCACTCACATCATGTATTTAAGATGTAAGAAAAACATAATTGTTCCAAATTTTGGGGTTGGTAAAATTTTATTTTTTATTTATTTTTTAAAACTCTAATGCTCATCAAAGCTGCATTTATTTGATTAAATATTCAGTAAAATATATACTCTAGTCTTCAGTGTCACATGATTTATCAGAAATAATTATTGTATGGTGATTTGGTGTTAAAAAAAATTCATCATACTTTTTATGATTTTTAAATAGAAAGTGAAATAACAGCTTTTATATAAAATAAAAATATTTTGTTACATGTCTTTAATGTCATTGTCCTTACGCCATATCATTAATTTTTTTAAAGAAAACTAACCCCAAAATTATGAATGATAGTGTTATGTTTTGCTTTTCACTTGGTTACCACAACATTGCATTTTTTGTCATTTAATTTGTTTTATACCATTTTCAAGAAACATTTTGGTCAGTTATGTGCAACCAACATGTAACATCTTTGTTGTGGACACTCCTAAAGTATGTCATTAACACGCACATGATCATGGCCATTTTCCATCCCTTTATGTTCTCACTCTGTGCTTTTTATGGGGACCTTGTTCCTTCCACCAAATGACTGGCTTCAGCTTTGCATCCATTCATAGCTGTCTCAGCTCACACCTTTCTTGTCATTTAAATATATTTATCCAACACCTTGGTCCTCAGGTCACCCTCATGTTGCTGGATCAGAACAACAGGGAGCACATCATTGATGCCTTCCGGCCAGACATTTCCTCTTCCTCCTTCCAGAGGCCTGTGAGTGACATGAACATTGCCAGCGGCTGCCCTCTCTTCTGCCCTCTTTCCAAACTAGACTCCAAGAACTCCTACATCCGAGATGACACAATCTTCATCAAGGCCATTGTTGACCTCACAGGCCTTTAAGGTGTCAGATGCCACTGCTCCGCCATGCTCCTCTCTCCAGCCTGTAGTGGTTCCCGTGCAGTACTTTTTTTCCTGAGGCCTGTTCCCTCGGTCCGAGCTCTTTGCCATGCTCTCGTGAGCCCAAAGGGACTACGGTACCCAGTGCAATACTGCATTGGGCGCGACACCACTCTGCATTATGTACCAAAATAGTTCCCAGAGTTTCTGCAGTTTTACTGTAATATAGTTGCCCTTTGGGAACCTCTCACTCTCTTGTAGTGGGATAGCTGTCAGCTGTGATTGTAACGTAACTACTTGCCTGTGCCATAAATGTGGCACCTTGCCTTTTATAGAGATTGAGAAGACTTTCTCCACAAGACACACGTCGTTTCATTTTCCAAGCGCTTGGCTTGTGTCGCGGTCATTACTTGGGTACTTTTATGCTTTCCTTAGTGTTTGAGCTACTCGTAAGTGAATGTTTCGTGTGTAGACGGACACAGAGTCACACTAACGAATGATGTCGATGCGTTCATTTTGCGACTGCGTAGTTAACTTGCTTCAGACGCATCGACAGACTTCTGACATTCCCTTTGAGCATTGTGTGCCTCGACTGTTTCTCGTTTTCATTGGCTCTGTAGTGGTGGACATTGCTTGAATTTAAAGTGCAGAATTTGGGTTTCGATAACCTGCTTGTGAGTTGAGGAGTCTGTGTGTGAAGGTGTGATATGTTTTTAGGCCTTCGTTTCCATTTTCGGTGTTCTTTGATGTATAAGTTTGCATGTTGGATCTGTGGAAGATACATTCAAGTTAGCAGCAGACCAGGTTTTACACCCTAAGCCTGAGAAGCGAAGGCAGTTTCATTGTAAAATCGCTGTCGAAGAAAACAATGAAATCATGCTGGTGTCAAAACCATCTAGTTTTTCTTTGGACCCCAAATGCCTCATCAGCCGACGTGGTTAAACGTGAATAAAAGATGCAGCCTTTGGCCTAAAGGTAGTGTAAGTAGGACAGATACTCTCGTGTGCTTTATTGTGACGTGGAAAGGCTGATGTTTGTTAGCATTTTGATGTTTTCCTGTGTTTTTGGGTGTTCCATTGATATTGTGCTGCTTTGAGCAAACATTATGGATGCCGTTAAATCTATATGACTTGCTTTGGACCGTGTCGATCAGTATAAACCAAGCAGATGTTTGAGAACTCGTAGGTGGTGATTCCTGACGTCTTTTTCGCAGAAAGGCTGTGGGGTTTGCATTCTGTAAATGTGCTAGAAAATGAGGAATGTGATTTGTTATGCCATTTTGAAGTAGCCTCAGTCCTTAATAGACAGTCAGTTCAATGCATTTAGTCCTTGGGATTTCTTTTGGTTCGTTTGCAACCAGAGAAGGCATTAATATACATATACAATGCATAACTCCTACATAAGGGCTTTTAGTATACAGTACGTCTTCCATGTGAGCTTTTTGGTCTGGTTATTTTCTGAAACCGAGTCTGAGATGCTTTTTTAAGATGCCTTCATGCTAACAAAGCACCTGGACCCAGCCTATTTTCAAACCAGTTCCCACAGATATCGAAATCTCTCTGTGCATGAGATGTTTTGATAGAGAAGAAGAAGAAAAACCATATTGTAAACTATTGGTTTACTTTGTAGACCACCATTTTATTTGTATTGCTTTATCTTTTTTATCTGTTGATTGAGATCCAGTATATAAATGTGAGTGTGGTATATTGTTTATTTAAGTATAAATAGATAAACTATACAGTGTACACGGTTTTACGACTGATGTAGCTGTGGATATAACAAATATGAATCATAAATATATATATATCATAGATTTATATCGATAATACATGTACTATTTCCTGTTGGGATGGTTTCAAAATCTGTTCGGGCTCTTTTTGGGCTTTGGTAAGTTCTCCTTCACTTTGGCAGCATCCTCTGAGGGAATGAGATTCTGAAAGATCTTCCGGATTTTCCTCTTTCTCTCGAGATACTGTCTACATGAATAACTCTCACCGCCGTAGATTTCCTCGCTTGCTTTTTGCCCCGATGAGATTTCCAAGTACTCGTTGTGAATAGTTCTACAGATGTGACGTGCCTCTGTAGCATAACTGCTTCTATACAAATGTTCTCTCTATATAGCTTTAGCTAACATTGCATGTGGCCAGGGTGTTGTATTGTAAATCATATTAAGGAGATTCTTTGAGAGTTTTGGAAAACAACTTTTTATTTGCCTATTATTTTGAGTAGATGTTAGTAGATGATTTACTAGTAGTAGTGCACATTTTAGCTTGTGCAGTTATACAAGTGTCCTTCCTGTTCTTGAGTGTGAAATCTACTGTTTGCATTCACTCAATCCGGGCTCATGTTCATATGCTGAAGAGGTGAAATGCTTGACTTTATGTGGGTGAGAGCCCCCTTTATCTGTAAGGAATAATATGTTAACTGACTCTGACTTGCATTTTATTTTTGGATAAGCATACACTAACACTAGAAATATGCTATTTTTTACGTTTTTGCATACAGTTGAGATTAAAACTCAATAATGATTTATGGAATCCAGGACTGATTTTGTTTTCTTCTTCAGCTGACTTCAGATTTGTATACTTTTTATTTCCGAGGTTGCATTTCATAGAGGTTACTTTAATAATCCGACTTTCTACGTAACTTTGTATGCCTTTCTCATGGTGTCTCAGTGCCACTGATCTTCCCAATTCTGTTTTACAGAGCTAGAGATGTTACTGTGAAGGCACTGTGGGTTTCTTCCGCTAATTGTTGTAGTCAATGTGCCAAGGAAGGAACCTCTGTGTGATTCATCCTGTGTTATGATTTAAAATAAAGTCTTTTCTGTTCTCCTTTCTCCAGTCTTGTATCGTGGTATGGTCTGTTGGATCACACTTGACCTCATGGGGGTGCTCATGCACCATTGATCATTTTGCACTGTGAGGGGTTATTTTAGGAAGAGTTGAGCTTAGCTGAGATTTAATTCCTGTTAACTGTGATTTATTGTGTACATATAATAATGAACAAATCAAAGGTACAGTATGTGTCCAAACGTTTTCTCTTCTTGCGTAAATGCATTTCTCACTCTGTATTCCAGGAAGTATCCTATGAGCTGTTATGGGGGTGTAATAAAAGGGCTTCTCGGACTGATTGCTTTCACAGAGTCCAGTAAAGTGCTCTTGAGTTCAGGGCTTCCCTGTTGGACTGAGAGCTACAGTATGAGGTGAAGAGGGTGATGTCTGAGCAAAGGCACTTCTGGCCAATCTCACAAATCCTGCGTTGCTTGATGTTTAGATGAGGCCCAGCTGAATGTGGTATGTTTTATCTGGTTAAAAAGTATTCAGCCACAATTCTTCAAGGTGATATAATCTCTGGAAAAAATATTTCGTAGTTCAGTAGTAGGAAAATATAGTAGATTTTTGTGTAAATTTCCAGACATGTAGGTCTATACTTAATAAAGATTTCAAGAACGCCAGTCATGATGAATCCTAATAGCTTACAGTGGAGCAAGTGTAGGGTTTATAAATTAGATTTTCCCCATTCCTTGAGTCTGTCATTGTACAGATTCAGTCTTTTGGTTTATGAAACAATTTTAATGAAAGTACAAGATGGAAGATTGCCTTAAAAGGGCTGTTCTGTAGAAAATATGTCCATGAACAAAGCCTTGTTAAACTCTTAAGTAGAGTTGCAGAATGGCAGAAAATATCTTACCATGGGAACTTCATCTTGGGATTTTTGGAAACATTCTAATTTTGATTTGAATTTATTGGGAATTTGGGGAAATGTATAAAACTGTATACAAACATAAATAAAAACACTTCATAGGCTCACATGCATGCAAACTCTGATGCTTTTTTCAAGATTGAAACAATGTTTATTTAAAATAGAAATCTCTTCTAACAGTACAAGTCTTTACTATTACTTTTTATTAATTTATCACATCCTTGTTGAATAAAAATATTAATTTATTTAAAGAGAGAGAGAAAGATACTGACCCCAAGCTTTTGAATGGTAGTTTATAGAATCCTTTAAAAAATTAAATTAAATTTATTAGAATGATTTCTGAAGAATCATGTGACACTGAAGACTGGAGTAATGATGTTTAAAATTCAGCTTTGCATTACATAAATGCATTTTATTTTAAAGCATATTAAAAAACATTTTAAATTGTAATACTGCACAATACTACAGTTTTGTTCTGTATTTTATATTTACTAGTCAAGCTTGAATCCCATAAATCAAATATATTTAGAAAATCTAAATCTAAATGTTGTTGATGTAGTATTTGGGCTCAAATGCATCAAGTGTTGCTTCAGTGAAAATGGAGGGGAATCCCCCTCAACTGTGACTGGGGGGATTGTGTGTGGGGGAGGGTCATTTTTAGACTTGTTTTATTATCTCACCTATGTTTGTTCAGTCAGTGTATTTGTTTTTAAAGCCTGATTTAGTTGCACAGTATATTACACACAGCACAATGAAGTTTTAAACATTTATTGTAATATTCATATCATTTACATGAATACTTACCAAGATAGACATTTTGTTAAGGATTTAAGAAATGATCTGTTCTTCATGTAGGGGGTGTGGCTTCAAAAGGGTAGAAATCTAGTTGTTTTAACTAAGATTATGCTGCAGGGTTTTTTTTTCTTTTTTAGGGGAGTATTCCTATTTAAATAATTTTTGTAGTAGCTCAGGATATTTTGCACACACAGACTTCATTATTTCCCCCCTATCATGTTCCGGTATAAAAGGGCAATGCCAGAGATATTTTCTTACTAGACAGTGTTGACTTAGGCTTTTTGTCCATGACTTTTCCCCTGGGCAAATCTGGAGCTCTGTATCACAGTCAACAGACCCTAATCTTAGGATTAGCAAGAAGGCATTCCCTCTATCACATCTTCCTCTCTGTGTGTAGTCGGCAGATAGAAAATGATGGGTCTGAAAGAAACAAAGCTGTCCAATGCCTGAGGCTCATCAGCACGGCTGGGTAAAAAAAAAATCGGATTCATCGCAATTGCTTCATTTACATGGCACTGATTTTTACAAATTCTAAGAGATTTTTTACTCTGTGGCTATTTTTAGTGGCGGCATGTTAATGCATTTGTATAGCGGTGTCTGTCCTGCAGATGTCACTGCGTTCTTTTGAACTACCCCCCCCCCCCCTTAACTGCATAGTTTGTGCCATATTGTTCATTTTGACATCCTCTTCACCATCTTCAGAAATCATATTTAAGCTGAGTGGTGAATGCAAGTTCACAGTCTGTATTGAATTCACAATTGAATTGCATGAAAAAGTATTTTCTTGATGCAAAAATAAACCTCGTGACCAGAGTAGTCCGATTCTTAAACATGGAAATTCCATTAATTTTCAACTCAAAATCAGCATAATTTTTAAACTAACTTTAATCTAAATGGGATTGAATAAAAATCTGAAATTAATTTAGTTGAATACTGTATGTCATTACCTAGCCTACTCATCAATGATAGCAAGACTGACTAATGCAGCTCAAGCATATGTAAGGCACAAGTTTCAATTTTCTCCTCTTAAACATTTTGCTTGATTATAGGCTCAGTGTATTGTCACATGACCAACAGTAGCATTTAAAAAAAAATAGCCACATTAGGATATGTTTTAAATGCTTTCATGGTTGCATGTAATAATGTGAAGTATGGTGGGGGTTTTTCTATTTCTTCTTGTTTATTGTGCAGAAAACGGATGACCTGAGTTTTAATCGTATGCTGTATTACTGAGTCCTGTTACATCATCCAAGCAGAGAGACTTCCTCTGAGTCTGTTTCCCCTGTAACATACTGATTTCCCATCATCTCAGCAGCCCTAAAGACATCCCCTGTGCTGGGGGTCAGGTTACCATTTAGGGATATACAAAGAACACCTCAGACATCCTCCTGGAGCCCAGAAACTGCTGATTTATCTTAGCAGTAACAAATTACACTTGCTGTTCCACAGGCTCCTTTAAGTATTGCACCTGATGCCAATGTCAACCAGCAAATCCTTTCAAAAGGAACAGTTGAAATCCTTAGAAAAATAAAAGGCAGTAACCACTCTTTGGGCTGTCTTTTATACAGCGACTTTTACAGAAGATAATTAAAAAATCAAGTTAAGTCTGTCTGATTGGAGATGGCTAATATGCTGTATGATGAATATGCACATTGTTTTCTTGCACAAAGTTACTATTTCTGGGTTATTCTTGGGTTCTTATTAGTGTTATTGTTGTTAACCTAAACTGCAACTATTGAATTTTTTTTTAGCTGAAATACAATGATAAATTTAAATGAAAATTTGAAATGTTGCCTTTGGAACTAAAACTATAATAAAAATATTAATAAAAATGACAAACGCTCACAACAAAATTACAAAAAATGAATAAACTTTTTCAAAATATTAACTATGCCGTAGGGCTGAAACGATTCCATTTTAAACAGAAACGCTCACCTTTTTGTAAACGGCATTTGACTTAGTCTCTGTACGTTCGAATTGTAAACTCGGAGTCGGTACTTCTGCCTACGTCAGGCATGACCCTTTCATCATAATTAAGTGTAACATGAAGTCATGGACGTGCATCGCAGAGCAGTGCAAGGTGAGCATTACTGTTTATTCTTTAGAAAATGGCCTATCGTTTCACTAGATAAGACCCTTATTCCTCATCTGGTTTCGTGTAGGGCCCTTTGAAGCTGCACTGAAACTGTAATTTTGACATTCCACTATAAGGAGAATAATCCTGGAATGTTTTCATCATAACCCTTAATTTCTTTTAGACTGAAGAAAGACGTAAAAATCTTGGATGACATGGGGGTGAGTAAATTATCAGGAAATTTTCATTTGAAAGTGAATTAATCCTTTAAATAGTGTATAAATAGGCCTACATCTAAATGCCTCTTCAGATTCAGATAAAAAATAAAATGTGTTTAGATATTGTGTATGGACTCTTGTTCCAAGTTACCTTCCTGTCCACTGATTTTTGCATCATACAAAAGCCACAAAGCCTTCCAAGAAGACAGTGACAATGTCATGCTTGAGCTTTAGTTAAGCTGAAAATTCAAAGTTAATTTGCGCAACAAATGCAATGTTTAGGACTGATGATGATGATTATTTTTATTACTATTTTTTTTTATTTATGACTTCGTAGATTTTTATATTTCTTGTTTTATGCTTTAGTTTTAGGTTTTAATGTTAACCTTTAAAAAAAAAAAAATATATATATATATATATATATATATATATATATATATATAGATATATATATATATATATATATATATATATATATATATATATATATATATATATAGATAGATAGATAGATAGATATATTTGTATTTGCATTTTGAATGTAATTTGGCAATTAAATGCATTAAATGAGTTTAGGTTTCACTATTATTAATGTATGCAATTTCAGCAATAAAAATAAAAAAAATTCTAGTAAGTTAACAAATTATTTTGAGATGTGTCTTATTTTCTCTTTTGTATTAAATATTGTTCTTTAATAAAGAAAAAATATGTTTTATCCAAATGTTCGATTAATCGATGGAATAATCGGTAGAATACTTGATTACTAAAACAATAAATAGCTGCAGTCCTACTATGGTATAAATAATACTAAAATCACACTGATTGTAATAAGACATATATAATAACTCCCCAAAAAGCAACCATTGTAGCAGAGTTAATGAACAGGTCCCACTAGCAGTCTGGTGCTATAAACAGCCAATTATTTCAGAGTATACTGGTCAACCAAAACCACATTAGATTGTTTACGAAAAGCAAGTCATTTTGTTTGTATATTGCTGCCTTGTACATCTTTTTGCTGCCTTGTACATCTTTACTAAAAGTGCAGTGAAAAGTGCACAAAAAGACTAGTTAACAGTATCTAGACCTATCCTCACTGTCTGCCTCTACGGTAAAGGGATAGTTCCCCTTAAAATAAAACTGTCATCATTTACACACCTTCATGCTATTCCAAACCAGTATAAATTATGCATAACAAATGAAGATGTTTGTAAAGTGATCTGTGGGGTCCAATCTTATTTGGACCACAGGTTTGGAACAACAAGAGGGTGAGTGAATGATGACTGAACCTTTATTTTTAAGTGAATTATCCCTTGCATGTGGTTGTAACTCTTACCTCATGGAGGCAGGGCTCTGAGGGATAACATGGCATGATTATGGTTCACAGTGGGGAAAGTTAGAGTGGTCTTTTGGGGAAGGTGACTGGACAGAATGGATCTACCTGATGAGAGAACATGGCTCTGCATGAATGAGTCATGCTGAGAGTGACTGGGTTTGCTAAGCCTTTTCCCACATGGAGTTTCCATGCCTTTGATGGCTGCTTTAAAATGTCTGACGGCAGCATTTGCATGTTTGATGGAAAATGTGTGTTCTGTAATCATGCCCTTTCCTGTAATACATCTTCATAGTGTGTGAGATTATGTGACTGTTTTATAAATGTATTTTATTATTCTTTAGTGACAAAAAGATTGTCTGTTGTCCATTCATCTGTGTGAAATAAGATATGTTATAGTTTGTTGGGAAGTTTTGTGTCAGCATCTTAAAACTGTAGGAGGCTGTCTTCAGGGAAAAGTTCTCCACTAAACCCTGGGAGACCTTTTCATGTGGTGGACCTCCAGATCTCATGCATTTTTCTTGGCTGACTTCACTTCCATGGCTGCTTCCAGTCTGCGGCTCTACCTCGTAGTTCTTCAGAAGATTTGGTAAGGCTTAAAAATGAAGTCTCCTTCATCTCCCTGCTTGTAATGACCAGTGTGGATTTTCATATGGCCATTGCCCCCCAATAAGCCTCATTAATCTATGGAAATAAAACATATAATTAGCTTTTCAAAAGAAAAAAAAGTGTGTCTATCTATCGCACCACTGTGTTATTCACTGTTGTCACAAATATGAGTAATTATAATGGAGTCTGGAATTACTGGACGTTTTCCCCTCATGCCACATAGAGAAACGTGTATTTCAGTATTTTGAAAGTTCTGATGTGTTTCAACAATTTTAAGAAGAGATGGGCACTTGAATTAGTGACTTAAGTTGCAATAGTCACTTCAGACTTGACTTGACAATAAGAGTTTAAGAATATTTTAAAGGGGTCATCAGATGCTAAATTAACTTTTGTTTTTGTTTGAACATGAATGTGTGTGTACACATCCACACTATAATGATCCCTATATTTATCCCTATTTTTTAATCCCCGTTCTCAAATCAGGCTGTTCTGAGGTTCCTGTCAGAATGATGTAGTTCTAAACAGGCCCCTCCCACGATAGTTGATTGACAAGGATGTCTTACCCTAGACCTGCTCTGAGTGAGCTGAGAGCTGTCGGCCATTGTGTCGACTCCAGTGCAGGGGAAGACAAGAACATCTCTGATTAAGCGATTGAGGTGTTTTGAAGCTGCATGCGTGCTGAAAACAGCTTATTTTGACAGGGTAAAGAGGGTGTTTTTTACACTACCACTGAGAAATTTTAACCAAAGTATATTATAGACTTTTCATTAAGACCCTGAAGAATCATATCATCTTGTGGAAAATTGGCATCCGATGTCCCCTTTAACAACAACTCGGGTCTTTTATAATTAACTACTAATATCATAAAGAATTTGTGATTTATTTGTATGGATTTTATTATATCCATGCCACGTATTTCCTGTATGTAGTGGTAGATCGGACCTATAACATGTCTGCATATTGTGTGTAAACTCCAAAATGGCAGAAGAGTATGAAATATGAAAGGAGTCACAATGCCATATGTTCTCACATTTCATTATCATGTCATTAGCAAAGAATATGGAAAAACAGAATGTATGAAATTTTATTTACAAGGCATAATTACCACCACCCCCGCTCCCAGCTGAAATTAACCCAGGTAATGTGAATAATTAAGGCTAACCACCACCATTTTCACTCATTTTTATTTTATTTTTTTTATTTATTTTTTTTGCTACAGAAAAAAAAATATTTTATTATTTTAATATATACATTTAACAGATTTTTTTTTTTTTTTTTTTGAAGGTGACAAAATGAAATTTTTACTTGAATTATTAGCTTTATTTGATTTACTCTACCAAACGGTACTTTTCCTCGCTAGATGCTTCATCAGTATGCTTGAGTTTTTCATGAGCTGAGCGATAAAAGGAAACAGCCAAACCTGAATGATGACCTTTTTCTTGCAAGAAAGTACATTTTCAAAACTTTTTGCCACAAATGCCACAACATTTAGAAATGAGGAAATCTTGAACAATGGGTTATAAGAGCCAATATTTATACACAATGTTAAGTTCAAAGTAAGCTATAATAGTACACAAGTAACACTGTAAGAAAAGCCTGTAAAAAGTAGGGCTCAATGTACTTTTAAAAGGAAAAATGTATTCAAATTGAGGAGACATGTTGAGGAAATGATTATGATGAAAATGAGTATGAAGAAACTCTTTGTATGCACTTCCCTAAATACAGTAAGTTAAAAAAAGAAAAACGCATAAGAAATCACTTAAAAAAATAAAACATAAAATACCCCTGGAAGTGCATGTTTTTAATCAGAGTGTGTTTTCTGTTATATTCTGATGTTGTTGCTCGTCTGAATGCTGTTTTCTTCTGCATCGCAGTGTACGGGCCGAGAAGGCGTACAGAAAGGGGTTCACACAACTGTTGATGAAGAAAAGAGCCCCGGTAACATTGTTGCTGACATCTGATTCCCATGACAATGCCATTAAGACAAAATTGTTGATCATACAGGGGGTGCTGAATATGAAGAAGGCCATTACGATTCTGACGGCCAGTTTTGTCAGCCTTTGGCTTTTGAAGGAAGCTGACTGACTTATCCGTTGATGAAGTCGAAGGTAGAAGAACAACAGGCTGAAGAGAGGCACAACAAACATCAATAGAGTCTCTACGAGTAAGACAGCTAGTTTTTCTTGATTATTTCTATAATCCTGATGACACTCTGGAAACCTGTCCTTCTTCTGCTTCACGTTTCGGAAATAAAGAGCATAAGAACCCAGAGCTCCACTGGATGTCCATATCCCAAAAATCAGCCCCTTTTGGCCCTTCTGTCCAAGTTTTGCCCATCTCTGTGGATACAGCACCTGCAGGTACCTTTGCACACTCAACAATGTGACAGAAAGCACACTACTGTAAAGGCTACAGTAGACTACATATGAAAATAACTTACAAAGTTCGTCACCAAAAACCCAGCCATTCAGTAGGGCATAGATCCACACAGGCAGAGAAATCAGACTCAATAGATCCGAGACAGCCAGACTCAGCATCAGTTTGGGGGTAAAACTGCCCTCCTTCAAATGTTGGGTGAGGATGACCAGCACCACTATATTACCTGGTACACCCAGAGCACAGCACAATCCCAGAACAGTGCTGGATACTAACTCGTCCACTGAGGTACGGGCGACCAGAGAGCTGTTAGAAATGTTCTGGTACTCCATCTTCATCTGCCAGTTGCTGATGTGAATATGAAGGTTTGCCCAACAACAGCTAAGGGAGATGATCGCTTTTACTCTTTTTAGTTTTAGTCTGGGTGTATAAGGTGCATGAATGTGGTTTGTAAGTTGCACTTCCTTCTCTCTTAAGCATCTAAAAATACAATGCAATACTGTGTATTTGGGAGGGTGCACAGAGGCCAGCTGCCGCATCTGTCAACATTATTTGACTTTTATCTAGACAAAAAGTTACTGTATCGTTCTGAATATATAAGGTTCCATTTTCAAGAAATGCATAAATGCTTTTTGATGACCGAATCCTGTCTCTTCTTGATCTTATTCCTTAAAACGTAAAAATTGGGAAAAATACACTAAAACTGGCAAATTTCTCACAAATTCAAGAAAAAGGGGAAAAAAATTATCCTGCACAATTAAGCAATTGATTATGGCTGTTTTCAACTTAAAAGAGCATAAAAAAATCTCCAAAGTTACAAAGCTCAAAGTCCAGTTCAAAAGGACATGACAGGAGGTTCCGGTTTAGTAATTGTATACTTGAACAGAGGAAATGTTTTTTTAAAAAGTAGTATCATTGTATTAAAAACAGTTTTGTTGTAGTTGTAGGCTTTATTAACTTATGTTAAAGTAGTTGTCAGTTCATACAACTGGATGTGTCAAACCGGACATGACAATATTCTCTTCTCTGGCTGGCTTGTGAGACAACACATCATGCACATTTCTCGCTGTTGGGTCAGGTTTTCAGTTCCATTTTCAGAGTATCTTAATTTATAGGTTAACTTTGAGATTTGAGGATATGATGACAGATGCAGGAGAATGGTGCCTTTTTATTCTATTATTATTTTTTTTTTTGGAGAAAGGGTCCTTATCAGAAGTGTGTATTCCCCAATACATTTGAACTTTTTTATTTTATATATATATATATATATATATATATATATATATATATATATATATATATATATATATATATATATATATATATATATATAATATAATTTATTTATTTATTTTGTGCTGATCACATAATTATTGAAGATTTTACCTATGCACTCAGCCCCAGCTCAGACCATCTAAAAGAAACTTTGAGGTTGCTAAATTGAATAAGTTCTGTCAAAATGTTGGCCTTCTTATGCATAGAGAATCATAAACCCTAAAGTTAGAGACTTTACATATTATTTGCAACTGCAATGGATGTTCAATAGATTAGAGTATCCCTGCATCACATTATTGGTGATTACAATCTTCACTGCTTAGTAACCCTAAATTCTTGGAGTTTATTGAAAAAGAATAGGTGTTTTTATGGAAACCAATAAGCAGCCTGATATATATGCATCTCTCCTCTGGGAAACAGTGAAGGCTTATGTTAGGGGCTCAATAATATTTTATTCTGCTGCATGCAAAAAAATTCTTCTGGAAAAAAACTTGAGTTCTCTTGTGTTTTGCAGAAATAATTAGATGCAACCTGCTCAGCCTTAAATCAAATCCTAACTAGTAGAATGTAGGATGAATAAAAAAATTTCTTTATTCAAGATAAACTTAATTTGAATGCTGACTATCACACATAACGAAGTCCAGTAGCCAAGGTATATGGTTAATACAATAATTTAATAATTTAATATTTTCTATAATAAATGACAAATTAATATAATAAATAATAAATGTGGCCCTGACAAAACTAAGTGAACCGGCTATGTCCTCTCTCCCGGGCACCGTAAAATAAGCACAGCTAGCGAAGGATCGAACACACCTGTTTCGTACATTTTTTAACAACCAAAACGTTTTGTTGTCTGTAGCGTAAGTACAGACATTCCTCTCGTTGATAGCAGAGGAGTGGCCAGCAAGAGCTTAATGGGGCGATGTGGAATGAAAACGTTTATTTTAGGAGTCATGGCAGTATAGGCCAGTGACAAAAGTGTATGCAGATTGTCCAAATGTTGGAAAACATCCCGATGGGAGAAATTGGTTCTCTAGGAATGACCCTGCTCACTGGATCCTAGAACTACATAGTGCAAAAGCCTCTTTATACAGAATGAGATTGAACCAAATGAATGGTAATAGTTGTATAAAAAGGATTATGATAGGCTGAGTATTTTCTTTTTCTTTTTCAACTTTCAGCTTCCTTTAAAGCTCTGTAAGGTACAGTACACAACCCTGCTCTCAAGGTCAGAAAAGTTGAGAGCAGTGCAGTTTTTCCCAGGAGAACGAGAGTAACTAATGACATGTCAGCAGGATCCTGGATTGGTACATGTCTGTAAAAATGGGCCCTGAGGTTGTCTTGGTCATTTCTCTTCTTCCTCTGCTGCATTCTAATTGGACAGGTTGGCAACAAGTGGTCTGAATTCACAAACATATGAAATGTGAAAGGGTGTAAAGCAAGGTTTGATGTGATTACTCCATGTGCAGTGGGTGGATATTACTTTCCATGTTGTTATGGTTCTTGACTGCAAAAATGTTTACACTGAGCACTTCAGTGATATCAGACATTAGCATCAGAGTTAAAAACTCCAGTATGTGTTCTCACGTGACCACATTCCTAATGCCACTAATGATGCCATTTAAATCCAAACAGAAAGCTGCGTTTCTTTTTTTTCCAAGGAAGAGTCTCACCAGTATGCAGATCACAAAATGAACAGTCTTTAAAGACCGCATGTGTCTTCTACAGAGTTTTTTTTTTTTTACCCCCATCTGGCAGTGTCTAAATTTACTATAGACACCAGAAGCTCCAATAAAGAAATTCCTTGCAGGAAGGGAGTCATTTGTCATTTTTAAGATTAGAAGCATGGCAAGAAATCTAGCATGCCTGCGTGGCAGAAAGGAGTAAATTATGAGGCTATCGGAGGGTTATCCATTGCATTCTTTCAGGACGGGCAGCTCACAGAGCTCATGGAAACTTGTCTCTGTGCTTGAGAGGAGTAATATTTATATCTTTTGAGATGACTGCCCACTGAAGGTTGTCAGTGAATTTGTATTCCACAGCTGTATATACATAGGTTTTTATTGTAGCTTAGCATTGCACAAATGGTCTGTGTCAGAATCTTTCAAACATATTTTAAGGCATTAGATAAAATAGGCAACTTGTTTATGCTGTGCCTTCTTTTAGCCAGATTTTAAGTCTAAGAACAGACTGACAAGCTTAATAGAAAAAGAAAACAATATGGCAGAGAAGAAATGTTCATTTAAAATATAGATACCCTAGTGAAACGTAAATATACTAAAATATTTTGAAATGAATATATATCATGCTAACTATGCAGCAAATGCATTTACATAGTTATGTACTAAAAATAAAATACCTTGCAGTTGTACTTTTATTATATTAAACTGGTATACTTAAAGTCTGGCACAAATTGGAGCATATCATTTTTTTTTTTATCTGAATTTAGTGCTTAATGTATTTTAATAGTGCTGAAGTCCAACTAAAGATATATTTGTGCTAAAGTGGAACTAAATGGCTTATATGTTAATAAATGTTTTAATAGCTTAATATGTTAATAGATTTGAACTATACTCAGTATGAACTAAATGTATTTTAAATATATAAATATTTTTTGTTACTAGGCTACTGATACCTTTCCGTACAAGAAAAGTGGCCATACTTTATTTTAAGGTCCAATTCTCACAATTCAACTATTAACTATGACTCTTGCCTCAAACTCCTAGTTTGCTGCTTATTAATAGTTAGGGTTAGGATTAGGGATGTAAAATATGGTCATGCAGAATATATGCTTTGGAAGTACTAATAATCAACCGATGGTAATAGGCATGCTAATTAGCAACTAGTCACAAGTGAGAATTGCTCCCTATACTGAAGTGTTACCAGTACCAATAAACAGTTCAGTGTTCAGTTTTGTAATTTATATTATATTTTTATGCTCATGCCAAAGGCGTCTCCTATAAGTGCTGCTTGCTTGTGAGGTTCCATGAAAATAAAGATGCTGCCTAAAGGTGCAGTCATATTAGCAAAAAAGGTTAATTGTCCAATGGTGTAGGAAGCACAGCTTGCACAGAAGTCACTTTCAAATCAAACAACTTTCTAGTGGCCGATGTGGCAAGAAAAAAAAGAAGCTTTCAATCACTTGCGAGCAATAGTAATTGCAACTGCAGCTTTAGAAGGATGACCATGACTATATGGGCTGTCGACAGCGAGGCAGTGCAGTAGGTTTTGGAACAGAACTACACATTGTATGTTTCATTTATGCCTTTGCCAGATGCTTTCTTGCTAAAGCATTCTGCAAATTGGCTTATTCATTTAAAACCATGCATTACGCACTAAAATACAGAGCCTGTTGCAGATCTGTTCAGCATTGTTCGTGTTGAGAATGACTTTATGAAAAGTTTAAAACCAACTGGAAACTGACAAGTTTTGGCTTTTACAGTAGACTGATTTATTGAAGAAAACCTGAAATGTTCTGGACCACCAGATGGTTGGAATGTATAGCTGGAACACGGCAGTGAAAGTAATTTTTATAAAGAATTCATCCAAGAAAATGATCTGTAGAAAACTATGTTTTTATCTTTTCTCTACTTGAAAAGCATTTTTGAAATGGGATGACTACTACAACCATTCACTCTATATTTCCCATTACAAGTGATTTTAGAAAGCATCAAGCAAATAAAAGATAGGAGTTTCATGATGATTTAATGCTTTTTTTTGGAACTTTGTTTTCCTCGAGTCTTCAAGAAGCCCTTTAAGCTCGCTATCAACTGATTCTCCTTGTAAGATGTCCTTGCACTCAACAAAGAATCCATTCTTCAGCGGTTTTATAACCTAGCGGAGGTTTGTGTGGTTAGATGTAGAGGAGGCTCTGTCTCTAAACTCCCTGGATCACCAGGCTTTATTTTCCTTTCAGGAACACGGCTAGTGTGAGACAGGAGGGCCTCTCGAAAAGGCTGTGTTTTTCTTGTCAACGGCTACTGTTTTTGTTCGAGGGGGCTTGTGTTCTCGCTGATCGAGCGTTGCTGACGTGGAGAGGCATGGTGCTAAATTAAGAATTTCCCTTCACATCTGCAAAAGCCTGCGAGAAAGGGGAAAATCATTCGAAAAAGCAGTAACTCAATATGGCTCTCATTAGGAAGTGTATTATGAAGGGGTTTATTGCAGGTCTGCAGTATGTTCAGCTTGGCGCAGACAGTCTAACAGATGTTAGCACTTTGTCGCATATCGCCGCCTATGTTGACTGTGATGTAAAAACTTGATCTTTATCAAGTAACATGCTTTGTCTTCACAGCTACTGAGAAACTTTATTTATTGCCTTTAGTCTTTGCTCTATGGGACAATGAGGACTAGACAGGAAAGTGGAGAGAGGGAAGGAGAGAGAGGGGCAACAGGTCCGGGAAGCGGCACAGGTCAGAACCAAACCTACGTTCCCGTGAGCATGTGCAACCACCCACTGTGCCACAGCTTCAGCCGCTACTGAGGAAATCGAAGGGGACATGAAAAACACAACTCAAAAAGTGGGTCATTAAGAAATAAAAGGGACGTCTGTTTTAAAGAAAGAATATAAATGCAGAGCAATGCACAGAACACATGATGTTGTTCCTCCTCTCTTGTCAGCTCTCATGAGGTATTAGGACGGAATGAGGACATGGTCTTACAAGGTGAATGGTATGATTTAAGACTGCAAATATGAAAAAAGTTAGTTGAAAATCTTTTTCGTTTTTTGTCTTTAAAGCTGAAGTAGGTAACTTTTGTAAAAATGTATTTGTGAAACCTGTCATTATGTCCTGACAGTAGAATATGAGATAGATAATCCGTGAAAAAATCAAGCTCCTCTGGCTCCTCCCAGTGGTCCTATTGCCATTTGCAGAAATTCATCTGCTCCCGGTAAGAAACAACCAATCAGAGCTGCGGTCCGTAACTCTTTGTGTTCAAGATTTACAAAATGTATATAATAAGCAAGTACACCATGAATCCATTTTCCAAACCATGTTTTTAGCTTGTCCTGAATCATTAGCGTGCACCTATAATAAGTGTTTATATTCTGACTATTTTAGATTGCTTCGGGGGTACCGCAGCGGAGTAACCCAGTACCGTTGTGATTCTTCATAGACATAAACAGAGAGAAGTAGCTCCGGCTACAATGTTCTTCCGCAAGACGCAAGCAGTTCTGTTTATTAACCGCTAGAGCGTCAAAAGTTTTTGACTACAGCTTTAAATAGGTATCTCATTTCAAATTACACTTTAGCAGTGTAGAGGAAGCTAATTTGAAAATACAGTGAAGATACTATTTTGATGTAGTTAATATATTTACATAATACAATTGTACTCATAAGTTGACATGCCCTTTGCAGAATATGCAAAATGTTGATAATTTTAACAAAATAAGAGTGATCATGAAAATTGCATCTTATTGTTTATTTAATACTGTCTTGAATAAGCTATTTCACATAACAGATGTTTATGTATTCTCCACAAGACAAAATAATAACTGAATTTATACAAATGACCTCGTTCAAAAGTTTACCCTTGAATCTTAATACTGTGTGTTGTTTCTTGGATGATCCATGACTGTTCTTCTGTTTTGTGATAGTTGTTCATGAGTCCCTTGTTGGTCCTGAACAGTTCAACTGCCTGCTGTTCTTCAGAAAAATCCTCCAGCTCCTGCACATTCTTTGATTTTCCAGCATTTTCTGCATATTTGAACCCTTTCCAACAGTAACTATGATTTTGAGATCCATCTTTTTACATGGAGGACAATTAGGAGATCCTGTTCTTAATGCATTAAGAATATATACTTTTTTTTTTTAAATTATGAATTAATTAATATATTTTTTGGTGTTTGGCAAACTAAGGTGCTTTTTTTTTTGTTAAATATCAGGGTGTTGATCAGCAGAACACAAAACACACCTGGTAAATGAATAGAGAGCCACATGCACTTTTTTATTTTTACTTTTGTGTGCTTTATTTAGCTTTAAAGTGAATCACAGTTTTCTGCTATTCACCCAACCGAATGTTCATTTTATTATCTCCCATTGTGTTCTACAGAAGATGTCATACTGGTTTGGAATGAAATGAGAGAGAGTAAATGATCACAGAGTAATTTTTCAGCGAACCCTTTGGGTTAGCCGCATTGCTTTTTTCATTTAGTTGAAAACTGCTTATTACTTTCAACACCTTCTCTTAATTTTTACAGATTACCTCTTTAGTTCTCCAGACGTAGCTTACAGACAGCGTTACACCTTTTAAAATAACCCTGCGCTTTGATCATGTCACTAACATAGTTTTCAGGGTCATGCACCTACATGGGCACCTGGAGCACGTCTGTATTTTGCATGGTAGGATGTTTTGTACATGATAATGACAGTTATTTGGTGGCTACACTTCTGTTTTGGAGGTCTGAAGTAGAGGCGTTTAAACAGTAGCATTGAATTATATAACAGAAGGAGGCTGAGAAAAGGAGAGGACAGCATACAGTAAGTGGTCCCTCTGTGGTTCCAGGAAGAAAGAGAGAGAGAGAGAGAGAGAGAGAGAGAGAGAGAGAGAGAGATGTTGAGTAGAGGCCTAGACACCTCTACAACATGGTGAACTCATTTTGCCCCTCTGCTGGATGCGGTAATAGATTGGGGATTTCACAGACCCAAAGCTGTGAATGCTCCAGCACTAAATTTTGTTTCAGTTACTCTGAGAGAAATAGTTTTCATAGAAGACAGCTCGAGTCGATTTCCCTCCGTCTTGAAGCCTTGTGGGACTTGTGTGAGGAAACAGTTTTTGTGTGAAACATTTGTTTCTCCTCATCTTGAATCTGAAACCTTGGGATGTTGTTATCAATCATCTCAAAAGAACCTGAAAATTAAATAAAACTAAAAAGTTAATACTGTAGGACTTTGTATGTGTTTGAGAAACAAGTGGTGGCCTACAGACAGAGGAAGTCAGAAATAGACATTGATGGATGACTAAAGGTCTCAGTAAAAGCCTGTAGCATGGCACGATGCTTTGTATAAACATACATAGGGGTTCACCTAGCCTGTGAAATGTATGCAAACCTTCTGGCAAGCCAAAGCAGGTCATGACCTCAGGGGGAAAACAAAGATGTACTGTTTGCTATGTATATGCTCTGAATTGACTCCTTCGATTAATACTATAAGTTTTCAAGTTAGTCAGTTTTGCTTTATTTTCACTCAGATACTTCATTAAAGAAGTTTAAATATGATTTGTATGTCAGTAGGTCTTGAGCTATATATCAGTGGAAATGTTATATTTTGTAATATCAAGGCACAAGAGCTCTTGGCTTATTATTTAAAACTTAATGTTAATCAAGTCATGATTTAGCCTTGTCTCAGTGCAGTTTTAAAACTCATGGCATGTCTTTTCCGTTTATTCACAAAGTACAAACTAATGTCTGTAGACATCTTGCTGAACTCTTAATTGGTGCCATGCGCGCTGACCCGTGCTAGCAAGTGCCCCTGTTTTACACCGGATTGACCCCACGAGGAAGGATAAATAGTGAGAAAGGTCATAGATCTCCATTTCTCTTTCAATCCCCAACTGTGTTTTGGAATCCAGAGGACTGTATAAAGATACCTTTTCTACAGGTTAACAGCTTCCTAAACCAGTTTCAGCTGCTAGACCACTGGGTAATATCTGCTGGCTAAATATTTAAATACAGATATAGCTTAGATGGACTGACTGAACTGAGTAAACCATATGTTTGTAATATGTCAGGATTCAACACCATTATCACATAGTTGACATTGTGTCCAAAACGTGAGAAATGTAGGGGAACTGCATTATTTTCTGTCTGCCTGCAGTCTACCCGGATAAAGTTAAGCCTGTGAAATTATATGTCCATTTACCCCTTTAACTTTCTGAAACTTGATAATTTCCAGATGCCACTATGGTTCTGGCCCCCAGCTATGCAACTTGAATGCAGATCACATATAAGCACTTCAACACAGTATTTTTATTATTCATGCAGAAATTTCCTTTTTGACAAATTATGCTTTGTGACTTTATTCTGGATGATGATGGATAAGAGCTTAATTTCTCTTTCCTATAGAGAAGGACAATTAGGTACTTATGAGAGGACACAAGGAGTGAAGACGCATATCTTTGTGAACACATTAATAATGGCAGGTATTCCTACAGTATGTAAACTGCAGTATAACATACATACATTTTCACACATTTTCTTTACACATAAATGTACCTTTACCCATACTGACAGAATGTCAAAGGTGTTTTATACATTAAGCCTACAAATATGAACGTGCTCTACTCCTGTGATGAGAACTGGTCCACACCAGTAGTATCGATTAACTTTTGCAGTGTTCTTTCATTGCAAAGCAAATCATTCCTATACAATATCTAATCCTTTGTTTCGTTTCCTCTCTTTTTCTTCCTGTCTCTTTATTTCTGAAAGCAGTCTATGGCTCCAGGCCTGAGCTTTTAAAAGCTCTCAAATCTGGAGCAGGAACAATCCAGCTGGGTCACTTTATTGTTGCGCTTCCCATATTTCCAAATTCCCTAAAACTAACAGAATTAGATTAGCTTGCTGGTCATAGGACATGGCCCATGGAATATAATTGATGGTTAATATAATGTGGATAATAGTTTAATATAATAGTGGATTACTTGAGGGTTTCTTGTTTCTTTAATTTCATTTGTTCAAACGCATGGGTTAGTAATCAAGTGAAGCACTCTATTAGTAATGTCATGTTTTGAATTCTTTTTTGAATTTTGAATGATAAAGGAGCATTCACAGAAACTGACATTCAGAATAAGGCTTTCCATCCTTTTAGTCCTTTTGTGACTTGGACTTAAATTCAGGCTCATGTCTGTCCACCAAATGTGAATGGAGAGCCTGTGAGGTCTTTTTGTCTCCCACGAAATAATTAAAACTGGGCGCTTAAAATCAGCTGAGCAGTGATGTCATCAGGGAAGCCCTGACCTCAGACAAAGCCCGAGGAGGGGAGCCCAGCCGTCTGGAACAGAGCGCTATTGTCAATGCGCCACTGTATCGAGACTTGTCCGATGGTTTCAATTGGATTGTGCTGGTGCTTTTTCGATGAGTCAGTTTTTCTGTGGTATCGGCCTCTCTTTTTCCACAGACAGTTTACTTTAGAACTTGCTTACACTAGAGAGAATGAATGAACAGACTATGAGTAAGGAGCAGCAGGAGTCATAAAAATCCAGCATGAGCGTAAAAGAGACAGAAAGGGACAGCTGTGTTTCCTGCAGTTTTCTGCTGGTAGTGATTGGGACACATTCCAGTGGTGCTCTGCTCCTGTGATTAGAACCGAAGGAGCAGCTGAAAATAAATCACCTGGCCTTCTGATGCAGTCTTTGCTCTGCTCATGTGTGTTTTCACCCAAGCATTTATATATATGCTATATAAACTTGAAGGCAGGAAGCATTCTGTCTTTTTTCTTACTTCATGGCCAGTTATGCAACTGTGTTTGGATACTTAGTTCACTAATACAATGTTCCAGCTTGCTTTCAAGTTCAGTGACAGAATATGTGTTTCGTTTGGCATCATGGCAACATACACAAAAGCTTGTTTTGCAGGAAATAAAGCAATAGATAAATAAGTCTCAGAATGAATTCTAAGATAGACGCAAAACCTATTAATCAGAAACAGAAGCCAAAAATCACTTTAGTAATTGAAAGAGATGGCAGGAAATGGGCAGTCAGCTACTGTAGTTATTGGATGCTTAAAGATAGTTACAATACTGTTCAAAAGTTTGAGGTCAGAATCTATATTTAGTTAGGATGCATTAAATCAAAGTGACACTGAATACTTTTACTGTTTTTACAAATAAATTCTGTTGAACATTCAATTCATCAAAGAATCCTGAAAAAATGCATCATGGTAGTAACAAAAATATTAAGCAGCCCAATTGTTTTTAACATTAATAAGAAATCCCTGAGCACCAAATGCCACAAGATCCTTCAGAAATCATCATTATATTCTGAAAATTAGAATGACTGAAGGATCTTATGACACTGAAAATTCAGTTTCACCATCAAAGGTATAACTTTCACCAAAAATTAATTGTCATCATTTATTCACCCCAAGTTCATTCTCAGACATATGACTTACTTTCATATTTGTTGTGGGTCATTATACCTTTCAAGTGGCAAAAGCACCATAAAGTATCATAGTAGTCAGCTCATTTGAGGCCAAGTCATTATTACTGATTTAGACTCGATCCTCTTCTGGTCTTCTATTTTGGACTAAAACACTGCCCTTAGATAACGTCACAGTGTGCCTCATATTATTGTAATTGAATGCCATGACTGTTATAGCACAGGACGACTGTATCTTCAGAACACTGACAGTGACTTTAGCTAAAACTGAAGAGACCGGCAAAACAGAAAAACTAAGGGAAACCTGGTTCTAATTATCGGAGTATAGACCTGTCTTTTAAAAGATTCTTCTGTATAAATGAGTCATTATAGTCTTGTTTTAATTTTCGTTTCTGTGGTGTGTAATGCATTTACTGGAACTTTTACTTTTCCGGTGAACACTTCTGTTTACATTTCTTTTCAATGCTTAAGTCATTATGTGCAATGCTGTTGAACCACTGAAGGATTGATATATAGTTTCTTGTCACTGAAGGTTTGAGATCTGTTTTATTAAATAACATTATATACTCGTATGTATAAATTATATATTTAAATACCATATACAGTGCCTTGCGAAAGTATTCAAACCCCTCAATTTCTGTCTTATTTTGCAGCCTTATGTTAAACTGCTTTAAATTCCTTTTTTTCCCCACATCAATATACACTCAATAAGCCATAATAACAAAGCAAATAACAGGTTTTTAGCATCTTTGCAAATGTATTAAAGATAAAAACTTAAATAATTCCATTGCATAACTATTCATACCCTTACCTGGGACAGTTGAAATTCATCTCAGGAGTATTCATTTTGTTTTTTAATGTTACCATACTTTGAGTGAATCTAACCTGTGGCACATTCAATAGAATGGGTATGATATGGAAAGGCACACATGCCTTAATAAAAGGTCTAACAGCTGAAAATGCATATTAGAGCAAAGACCCTGAGGTAAAAAAAAAAAAAAAAGAAAAGAACCTTCCTGTAGAGTTTAGAGACAGGATTGCATCAAACCAAACATCTGGGAAAGAGTTCAGAAAAAAAATTCTGATGCACTGAAGGGTCACAGAATTCTGTTGCCTCCATTATCCATAATGGAAGACGTTTTGAACAACCAGGACTCTTTCTAGAGCTGGCATCCTGGCAAAACTGAGCAATTGATGGAGCAATTGATGGAGAAGGGCTTTGGTTACGGTGGTGGCCAAGAACCTGATGGTCACTATAGTTGAGCTCCATGATCATACATGACCTACAGAAGGACAAACATTGCTGCAACACTCCACCAATCTGTGCTTTATGGCAGTGTGGCCAGACTCAATCCTCTCCTCAGTGAAGACACATGAATACACACTTGGAATTTGCAAAAAAAAAAAAAAAAACACCTAAAGGACCCAACTCTGAGAAACAAGAATCTCTGGTCTGAAGAGCCTCAATTCCAAGCATCCTGTTTGAAGGAAACCAGCTCTGCTCATCACCTGCAGAGTACCATCCCAAAAGTAAAGTGTGCTGGTAGCAGCCTCATGCTGTGGGGCTGTTTTTCATGGGCAGGGTCTGAGGGTCTTGTCAGAGTAGAAAAAAAGCTCAATGCACCAAAATTCAGAGATAATTATAATAAAAACCCAGTCCAGAGCATTCAGAACTTCAGACTGGGCATAAGGTTCACCTTTCAACAGGATAATGACCCCAAGCACACAGCAAGAGTGGCTTATAGACAACTCTGTGAATGGCCTTGAGTGGCCCAGCCAGAGCCCGGCTTGATCCCAATCAAATATATATTTGGAGAAACCTGAAAATGTGTGTCTGCCCCATCCAACCTAACAAAGCTTGAAAAGTGAACAGGTGAGGTGAAGAATGGCAGATAATTGCCAAAAGCTGATGTGCAAAGCTTGTCGCATCATACCCCAAAATACTTGAGGCTGTAAAGGTGCTTCAGCTAAGTACTGAGTTAAGGGTATGAATACTTATGCAATGTACTTTTTTTTTTTTTTTTTTTTTTTTTATATAATGCCTTTGCCATTATGGTGTATGGAGTGTAAATTGATGTGGGAAAACAATAGTAAAGTAAAAAGAAAAACACTTTAAAATAAGGCATAACAACAAAACATTATTGTTTTTTTTTTTGTTTTTTTATTATTTTTATAATGGCTTTGCCATTAGGGTGTATGGAGTGTAAATTGATGTGGGAAAACAATAGTAAAGTAAAAAGAAAAACACTTTAAAATAAGGCATAACAACAAAACATTGGTGTATGGAGTGTAAATTGATGTGGGAAAACAATAGTAAAGTAAAAAGAAAAACACTTTAAAATAAGGCATAACAACAAAACATTAAAAGAAATATGAATACTTTCACAAGGCACTGTATTCCTCATTAAGTCTTTTCAATAGATCTGATCATTTTTTCAGCATGAATGGATTAGTTGACTCAGATTCAAAGAGACAGAATTGATTTGCCACTTCCAGCCCAAACTCAATCTCCCACCGTCATGAGTGTGAAAATGTCCATATGCTGTGCACTACAACTGGCACTGTATGTGCACTCAGTTTGGCTCTTCTGCACACTGATATCATTAATCTGCATTAAACTTTCATTGAAATCACTGTTCACTCAATCAATAGCATGTGTTTCATTTACACTAGAGGAGGTCTTCAATGATGATATCAACCGTGATGGTCCTTAGATACACCACTTGTGATTGGTTGCTTGCATTTTGGTTCTGTCACTTGTTTACCCATGAGTCTTCACATTTGTAAAAATCCTCCAACCTAGAACAAACAATTATAGAGAATCTTTGTTGAGCTGTTAGAGATGTGGGTTGACAGGAAAGAAATGTCATCCATGGACACTCAGAATGTTGCTGGCAATTACAATGAAACTGGGTCATTCCCCACGGCTAGTTCAATACATAATTATGCAGAAACGCCTTGATCCAGCCTCTATTCTTACAGGCTCTGCAGCACACTCATGTGCTGTAGGAGTCACGCCTGGAGTGAGAACATTTGTTAGAGGTCCAGCTGTGCGTGTGCTCAGGGATGATTTTCACTTGAAGTACCTCTGCCCGATTATGGGCCATTTAGGAGTTCTCTTTTCTGTGCCAAGACTCAAATGACTGGGTTAAGTTATCCTAATGAATAAATCACTGTAAGATGCAAAAGATTTAACTTGGGGAGAGTGAGATAACCTGTTCCACTGTTTGCTAATTCAAAGAAAAATAAATGGATGTCCACTTTACATAAATATAATACATTTGCTATAATTCTAATATGTAGTAGATCTCCATTTAATTTTAATTGCTACTAATTATATTTATAGGATGCATTTCTGGATCACATATAACAGTGTCATCTCTTTTGTGCATAAAGGGATTCTAGCACATGTAAATTACATGCTATATTTGCACTGAAGTGTGCACTATTAATATTATAACAGCAGTGTTTACTGTATATTATATTTATATTTTAATATTTCCATATTGTGCATTTCAGCAACATTTCCAAAAACTTACTTTTACAAACCACAAGACCATAAGAAATTCTAATTGTAACTTATTCAGACAGAGGCAGCTATTATTTTCTACCTGGGAAGTATGAGAAACACCATCTGGTTTGAGTATCCTTTGACCTTTGATCTGTTTTGGAAGCACACATCTTTGAGAATTTAAGCACTTAAACTCACTTCCTTTTCCATCATTTAACAAGAGCCATGACAGGACAACATCTCCCAGTGATTAAAAATCTCTCCCGAGCACAGTATGGCTGTTGATAACAGAAGCTGCAAACATTTATGCGAAACAGATGTGGCTCTAGGCGTAATTATCGTTATTGACCATTATGTAAAAAGATCCCTTGAAGAGTTAGAAAGCCCATTTGAGATGGTTTCCGTTTCTGTTCTTTGATAACATTAAGTTAAATGTTATCTCTATACTAAAAGCAGATTAAACTTAATAGCTCAACATATTAAAAAAACTGTTTGACCTTTACACAAGATTACACTCCAAAGGATGAACACGTGTACCGGTTTATCAGATGAGCACTTGTACTCAACAGCATAAAAAAAGCTTTCAACACAAAATGTCTTTTTTTATTAAAAGATTATTAAAAGATCTGTCTCTAAATTCCACTTTAAAAGAACTAACCCTTTAACAGCCCTGACTGGGTTGCTACATGTATTTATTATATTATCCCTTTTGTTGTGTAAATCATGTTGGTCATAAACATAAACACAACATAAAATCCTATATGTGAGATTTCAGGAATACTGCCCCAAAAAGGAGATATCCTATTAAGAGAGCTTAATAAAATGTATTTAATCTAACAAATCAGTAGTGGTAAACAGACAGCTGCTTAGCTCATTCATATTGCCAATTCTTCCAGCATACCTCATTCACCTCTGCAGTCCCGTCTCTTGATGGGAGAGGAAGTGAGCTTAAGTTGTCAAGATGTTTCAGCCCCTCCATTTCTATGGTTTTTCACATCTGTTTCATACATTATATGATCATGTGAACACTTGAAATGTGTGTTTGATAACTTTGAGATGGCATTATAGAGGGAGATGATTCGCAATGAGAGAAATTCTGCAAGATTCAGATGGACTGTTTTTGCATATCGGGTTTGAATTGAGTCTGAGTCAAGCTTACGAGTTAGGCTTGTCTGTTTAAAGAGATTTCAAGAAAATATATATATTTAAGATACCAGGAAGGCTAAGCTATAGAAATATAATAGATATAGAAAATGAAAGACAGATTGAAAGTTATAATACTCTACACAAATTTTTGTATCTAAACAGATTTGGGAAATATACTTTTATTGGATACTTTGGTACTGGATATAAATGTCAATTGTTTTGATTTTTTTAAATTGATTTATTCTTTTGAGTTTGTTTGCCAGTGGTAATTGATAGGCCATTGTGAAGTGACACCCTTTCTCTGAGGTGACTGACTGTGTCCAGTGTCAGAGGATGATAAAATCTGTGTGTACTCTGAGGTGTGAGGTTAGCTGCACTTTCCTGAGGGTCTTAAAGGGCAATCAGGAGCTGAAAGTGGAGGGGCTGATCTCTCGGGAGCTCAAATTTCCATGTGTACACAGTGACTCTATTGAGCCCAACTATCCACCAAAGCACCACAAGCTCTCGGCGGGGCAGCAAAGCAATAAAGTAAGATGGATTGTAGTGTTTCATCAGAGAAAATGACCATTTATGTGTGTTCAACTTGGACATTTTTAGGATCTGAAATTTATGGAAAAGTTTGACTGGAAAAGGCTAATTAAGAAAAAGTGGTTTGAGTGTCTGTTCAAAACTCTCCATTTGGACAGATTATGTAGCAGTTTGATTATTCTTTTATTTATTTATTTATTTTCTCATTTTTCTTTTCACAATATCATTCCTAGAGCTATTTTGATAAGAGTGTTACGATGTGTATGTGTATAAATATATCAGATGACAATGGCGATGGCAGGTAATTTGGTAACATTTTACACTACATTATAACGAGACAAATCGTTGCAAAACAACTTTACAGAAAATTAAGTTTATACAATATATTTAGTAGCAGTTAAAGTACATATGGCAAAACATTTAAGGAAAAATCAATTAAAGACATAATCAAACAGAAGGTGAACACTATTAACAGAAATAATTATGTGATGCAATCAAACTTATAGCAATATTAGGTAGTTCTGTGTGACAGGTGACATAGTTTGCTAATACAATAAACGCCAAAACCAGCAACAACATTTGTAATGTGTTCGTTATTAAAGTGTCCTATGCTCACCAAGGCTGCATGTATCAGATAAAAAATACAGTAAAATTATAGTATTGTGAAAAAAATATTACAGTTTTAAATAACTGTTTTCTATATGAATATATGTTACATTTATTCCTGTGATGACAAAGCAGTCCAGTCTTCAGTGTTACACGATTCTTTCAAAATCATTCTAAAATGCTGATTTGGGCCTCAAAAAACATTATTAACATTGCTGAAAAGAGTTGTGATGATTCATATTATGTTGAAACTGTATGATGTATCGAAAGTAAAAAAAGTGTTTTTGAAATATAATTATTTTGTAACAATATGCATGATTATATATATATATATATATATATATATATATATATATATATATATATATATATATATATATATATATATATATATATATATATATATATATATATATATATATATCAATTTAATGCTTACTTGTGGAACAGGAGTATTAATTTATTTTAAATTAATCAAACTGACCCCCAAACTTTTAAACAGTTGTGCATATAAAAAAAAGTAATTCTAAGTAATCACATATTGTTAGCCATTAGTGTTAATCAGTTCAATAATCAGTGATTCTGTTAATCAGACTTACATTAAAACTAAAATGTAAATTAGTTTCAAATCTGCTTGTCACATAATGCCACTATTTAGAGGAATGGATCTTCTGGTGTGAACTCTTTTTCTACTGAGATAATTAATTATTACGTTTCAATTGTTCAACCATGGGAAAGTTTCAGGGATTTTCTTTGAGCACAGGAGCGAGAGGGAGTTTATTCAGCTTGATCTCTAAAAGACATTTCAGGAGATCTCCCCAGGGAAAGGGTACTTCCTCCAGGTCTGCAGAGCTCACTGAGGGATGTTCCTGTAGTGTGTTCTCGACAGCGCTGTAAGCTCGTCTGCTGATGAGGAAACCAGGTTACCTCAAAAATGTAGTGCAAGAAGTAGGAGTAAGATGTTAAAGTATTATTAATAATCATTTTATAGATACTCCCCTAAGTGAAAGAAATCACATACAATTGTTCTAACTGCATTTTCATAGTCATTTAGCCATCTAATGGGCTGATAGGCCTAAATAAGATATATGATGACTTTAGACACAATAATGTTGGTCAGAACAAACATTTATCAGTGCTGTGGAAACTATTTCTTATTTTCGGCAGCATAGTCAAAATTGCCCAAGTACACAGCATCTTTACTTACACAACAGATGGTGGCCCTTGAGTTATGATGATATGATGTGCTTCCTGAGATTTCACAGATGCTGTTGTTAAGAACTGTGAGCAAAAGACTTTGTCTAGTTAATATGTAATTCATGTCATCATATACATGCATCTTAGGAGGAAATAGAGTCAGTGCCTCCTCAAAACAATTAGAATGAGAAAATGTGTAACATAATAATACCACAATGGAAATGCCACAAAGTATATGTACAATCACAGAGTGTATAAATATATTTTGCCTCATTTGACATTATTGCATGCTCATTGAGATTCTAATCATGCTATAAATGTGAAGGGGATAACTTTGAAAACCAGCCTGAATTGCTTGAAATTAAATGTAGATGAGTAAGTTTTATTTCCTTCGATGGATTATCCTTCCCTCAAAACTAGAGAGGAGGCTTAACTAGATAGAGTTAATTTGTGTGTGTGTGTGTGTGTGTGTGTGTGTGTGTGCGTGCGCTCATGTTTTTGTGACATATCAGGACACAACTGTGTATAATGACATGGGTATGACACAGGTATTACAAAGGAGAGGGTGACTTGTGAGGACATAACCCATGTCCCCATTTTTTCAAAACACTTATAAATCATACAGAATGAGGTTTTTTTGAGAAAGTAAAAATGCACAAAGTTTCCTGTGAGGGTTAAGTTTAGGGGTAGGGTTGGTGAAGGGCGATAGAATATACAGTTTGTAAAGTATAAAAACCATTAAGCCTATGGAATGTCCCCACTTTTTACAAAAACAAACATGGGTGTGTGGTAATAGCTACTTCCCTTCCCTTCAGCTCGGGACAACCTCTGCATTGGCTCCTGGGCATGACTTGTTAAAAGATGAAGGAGAGGAAAAGTACACAGATGGGATTGTTATTGCACATTGGATGCCATGGCAACAAAGCTAGAGATTTAAAGACAGTAACTCCCTCGATATTTTATTGTAACACAAAGTCCTACGTACTTTCATTCAGGTGGGATGCATTGTATTAATCAAAATGGACAGTTAAGACATTTGCAGTGTTGTAAGATTCAAACTTACTATTCATGAAAGAATTCTGTGGGGGAAAAAATATGTTTCACAGTTTACACATAAATATTAAGGAGCACAACTGTTTTCAGCATTCATAAAATTAAGAACCGTGTCCTAAATTCGAAATAAGTCTGTAATGATTTCTGAAGACTGGAGCAGTGACTGCTGATAAATCAGTTCACATTCATCATCACATGAATAAATTACATTATATTTCATAATATCAATGTTTTTACAACCTTGGTGAGATTGTTACTTGTTTCAAAAACTTTAGAAAAATTAAAACAAATGGCAAAACCAACAGTTATTTCTAAAAGCTATGTGTTCATTTAAACGATATCAGTCAAAGCAATATACTTGAATACAGTGATTATAACCTTGTGTTATTGGGTTCTATTCAAGTACATACTCCTATAAATATGTTAGCACAATTTAGAGATGTCTAAATGACATATGACCTCAGCAGGAAAAGTGATTAAAAGCTCTCTGAGTGTCATGAACAAAAGAAAGCTGACAATCTAATACAGAAGGAGACCCAAACTGACTTGGCAGGAATCAGAAAAAGAAGCAATGGCCTTACAGTAATCTGAATCAATGAGACAAAATGTTACAGCTAATTTTGAATTAGACCAGGCTGCCCTCTGTTACACATTCATTTAAAGACATTTCTCAATGAAAAGCTGAAATTGAACAGGATTGAATTTCCTTTCATGCTGTGATTACAATGGGACAATCATGGAGAGAGAAGCCAGGAATATGATTCCCAGTGGACTATAGTGTGAATCTCCTCATGTCTATCCACTCTTAGGCCTTAATGATCCCCAATCAGTTTAGTCTAACCCTAGTCTCCAGATAAACACATTTCAGTGGCTCATTCATTTTCATGAGTTTGGAAGATAGGCCCTACTCATTGCAGCTGTCACTCCTGATTTTTCCACATCGCACGGACACTCTGTCCAACATCATAGAACACAGGCTCCTATTCAGACCAATTTGACCTAATTTCATCTCTGGTTTGTGGCTGTCTCCCATCTTTACAGGTGCAAAATTTGGCCTTATTGCCATAAATAATAATCCTGCTTCAACCTCATATCCTACAGACGTCTAGAAGCTCTAGAGCTTGTGTCCTCTGTTCCCTTGGCAACCAAATATAAAACCTCAGAAAGGATAAGAAAAAAGCCATGCACTGGCCAAAGGAGGGATGCTTTATGAGTTTTGGATGGGTGCATTTGAACAAAGACAGAAATATGGTCCTTTTTCACCGGGTGGGAAAAAATAACCCTTGACAGTAATACAAGCTGGGCCCCTTCAGATAAGAACCTTCCCCTGTGGTTCAGTGATAGCAGTTTATTAGAATTCTGTGTTACTCCTCAGAGTCAAGATAGGCTGGAAAGGCTTTGAGTAAATAGACTTGTTTTTTTAGTGCTGATACAAGGGATTGGAAAACAAATACATAATGGAATGTTACCGTCATGTAATTGCTGCTAATGAAAGCATGAAAGGATGAGGACTATTATGAGGTTACCTCTGCCCATGGCTAAAATTCGCCTTTGAAAGAATATCTGTCCATTTGAAAAGTCTTCATGTTTGATATTCTATTCAGTACTAGGATAAAACAAGGAATATGATCCGTAAAGGCTTTGTATTTATTTGACTAATGGAAAAACATTGTTGCGGTTGCTCATGGAAAGCTTTGATCTTCTGATGGGCATTTTTTTTTCAGAACGTTTTTTTTGGAAAAATTAGATAGTTTACTCAGAGAATAAACCAAAACCTCTTACCCCACATCAAGGGTATAGCTTGGGAAAACGGAGACGCTTTGAATATTGGTGTAATAGATATTTCCTCCAACTCTGGCAGTGATATATCTCTTGGTGAGATAATTGAAAAGCCAAACAGATATTTTCTGATGTTTCTTTTGTGTTCATGATGGATGCTTTGCTAAGTACAATATTTGCCAGATATGTTTTTGTTATGATAATTGATTTGACAGACTCTTTTATCCAAATGTATTTGAGATATGTATTTGAGATATACATTTCGTTAGTCCAAGGGTTCCCTGGGAATCAAACATTGCCACTGTTTGCTCCATGCTCTACCAATTGAGCTTTAGAAAATTAAAATAGGGACCTATAAGTCATAAAAAAAGTCTATAATTATTCATTAAATCTATGAAGTACAAAGAAACCTCTGTGATTTTTCTAAGTATAATAAAGGAGGGTTGTCTCTTGTGTTATTCTGGATGATCTTAGACAGAAATGTCTGAAAGGTAGTTCTCCATGTTAAATTGCCATTAGCCTTGGGGGGACGACATAAATTGTGCACAAGTTTGAATTGGCCAGTTCATCTTGGATCGGTCTCGAAACATGTGTAGGGAAGGGGACAGTTTATTTATTTTTACAAACAGCCATCTGTCGTGGCAGATTGCAAAATGGCTACCCTCTAAATATGATCTGAATCCAGAGCAGGACACTACCCCAAAGTAAAATACACTGGGGCTTAAAAACTTTCCAGAATAACTTAATGGCCTAAATATCACTTACTGTACATAGACATTTGTTGTCAAATTGACTATTAAAACTCAATTACAGTAAGCATATGTTTTACAATAGCCAAATTGCTACTAGTATATCGACCAGATGCTTTTCCTGTGTGTTCCTTTCAGTTCATCGTTTTTACGGTACATCACCAATCTGTTGATGACCGGAACAGACAGCAGGACAGAAAAAAAGAGTTCATAGTGGAGAGTGCAGCTAGGACAATTTTAATAAGAATTAAATTGTTTATAATTGAAATTAATACATTTATTTTGACCTCAACTGCACAATCATTACTAAAATGTCAAATGTGAGTATTTGCCACTGAATGGAAATACATGTGTTATCTGTGTAACTCTTAAAGGTTAAAGTTATCATGGTGTGAAATAATACACAAATGCAATATATCTTCATGAAGACCTAATAAGAAACAGGCAGTCTAATGCTCTTTACATTCTTGTTTCCTTGTGCCCTAAAATGTGCAGCCATTTATTTTCATCAATTGTTGAAATCCATGGATATCCTTTTTGATTTGCCCTATGCTGAGCTAAATGAGATACTGTATCTTCATGAAATTACAGTTTTTATGTGGACCTCACAAGCGGAACAAGAGGGTTTGGATTACAGAGCTGTCAGTCAATCACTCTGGTCTAGATATGGACCCACCAGGAAACGAGCAAACAGATGGCTTGGTGTCTTGAGAATGAAGCTTCCTCACCCACCCCCAACAAACCCCGAAAATAAACCATTGGTAAGATACTGTAAGCCCCTTGGATTTGTTTAAACTCCTCATCCAGACTTATGCAGAATTCGCCACAATTTACTGCTGGTTCTTAATCTTGTGAATTAACCATTCTGACTGATTCTCGCATCTAGATTTTTGGAATTCCAGGATTTTCTGATTAATTACAGTATGTTACTTCTGTTATGAATAAAGATACAAAACAACTTCTCATTTTGAAATGACATCACAGATTTCACTGAAGCCACTTTGCAAATATTTGGACACAAGCTTCATTTTTGGGGCAGGCATCTGATCCTGTGGGCCTAAAGCTGTTGAGGGGACTGGGTTTATAGTCAAGCAGGTGTCCCCACCGACATCTGTCTCAGTTCTCAGGGGAACCACCAGCAGATCAGCAGCAACCTTCAAACAACAGAAGACGAGGACTGATGAACTTTATTCCCATCTGAAAAGGTACATTTTTTTTTACTCTACTAGGTGGTAAACTGTATTTGAATTGCATTTTGGGCAGAGAGGAAGGGATTTAGATACCCCCCCCCCCCAAAAAAAAATTATCCCTTTCAATTTGATACATTCATACAATTTTCTATCAAATAGTGTATGTTCAATTTAAAAGCTTTCTGATAATCCAGAAATTAATAGATTTCCAACCTCGTGAAATCGCTGTGTTTATGTCGTTTCCACAACAAAGCAATAAGTTGCTTAATCAAATATTTATTTAGTTTTCATTACCAATTTTCTTGTGAAATTTAACTAGGCAGAAAAAAAATTCCCAAAAGCCTACTCACCCATGTGAAATATTGATCTATGCCCATCTAAAATTAAGCAGTATTCTGTCTTCATACATTTCATGTGCTCTTGTTGGATTTGGCCAGGATTCTGCTTATTTCTCCCCCCTCTTGACCTGGATAATAAGATTAAAAAGCCCTCTGATCAGTAATGCATGCAGCATCTCGGAGGGAATATTTTGAAAGCTCTGCGTGTGTTTGGTGTATAATGCTGACTGTAAATCACAGGAAGACTGACACTCACTCCATGGTGATTACACAGTGGCACTGTGAAGATGTGGGTCATTCTCTGAAGGAATGGTGCATAGTGGGAAGTGAGGATAGATGAGAGGAGAGCTAGCAGAATGGAGAAGGCCTGAGCTCTCATAAGGATTCCAGGCATGCTCAGGAGGGATATTGAATCCTGGTCTTATGCATGTCCTGTAAATAAAAATCTACTGCAAATAAGTGACTGCCACGCTCTTATCGCTTTTTCTGATCCAACAGAAGGGAAAGGGAGAGCAAGAAACCAAATGATCGGGTAGAAATGCATTGTGATTCTTTATTCTGTTTAAACAATAAAGTGGCATTGTTGGCATTTGGTGTTAGAGAAGGCTTTGCAGTAAAGGTCAGTAAGTTTGTACCTAGATGTAGTTTAAAATGAAAACAGAGCACCACAGACATATTAATGACTCGGTGTGAAGGCTCTTATGGGCAAACGTCAATGGTGTACTGTGGATTTGGTGAGATTTTATCCACTTATATTGTACATTGGGGTCCAAAATTTTTCACAAATAAATAAATATTTAATAAAAATATAATTAAAAAAGGAAGTAAACACTGAACGCTGTAACTGCTGGGAAGTTAGTGTGCATTGGGAATCATCTTTTTCAAATAAAGCAAGGGTAACACTCATTTTGCATACAACACACAGAGAAAATGACATGAATATGGCAGTGGGCAAATCATGAAGTGCAGGATAATTTGAAATCAGGAGTTTAAAGTTCAAAGCATTCAATTCACATGGACCGACTGTCACACAGAGAACACATCATCATGGATACAGACGCTCACTTCACAAGATCTCACAATCAGATTCGACTAAGTTTTCAAGTTTATTAATTAAATTAAATTTTCATTAGCAATTCAAAGATTTGTTTAAATGATATAAATGCATATCAGCTTAACGCTGACGGGGAACGAGAAAGTGTTATAATGTTTGCCTTTCTATTACAAATAATATAAAAACAATTGTTTTTTATACACTAACACTTTTTGTATACATTAATTTCATTGTTTAACAGTTCTATCTGATTATTAGACAGACTTCTATCCACATTAGACAGAACTGTTAACAAATGACAGCAAACAAGAGGGGGAATGTGAGCTGTGTGCACTCAGGTGCTGCCTTTCTCAGCACCATCAAAATAAAAATGCCAAATATCGTCCGATATATCGGCCTTGGCGATACATCGGTCAACCACTAATTTTGTGCAAATGTCACATGGACATTTAAAGCTGCTTAAATTTTCATTGGTTTGGTATTCCACTGCACACTTTATAAATAGCAATGAACTTAGATCCAGTGTTGCTGGGCGTAGGATGATCAGAGGCTGTGTCATTCTCTGGGCTAGAATCAGCCTGTCTGGATGTGGGATTAAGGGGTGAGGAGGGACATGAAGCTTTTTAGACAGCTGAAAATCTTCAAGGACTCTGCATGCAAAGATGGACTGGTTGTGATTACCAAGCCCTGTATTAGTGGTGCTATTACTTGTTGAATCAGGCTCAAAGTTGTCTTTGTGTTTTACAGAGAGAGAGTGTTGCTGTGTGATGCTATGGATACATGGCTTAAACTATTCTAACAAACCAACAAGTGGAATATTTCTGTGGCTTCCTATGTGTTGGAGTCCCTCAAAGCTTCCAGGGTATGGTCTGAAATATTTCATCAGGGTTTTTGCTGTGTTGGAAATGCTTCAAACCACAAACCAACAACACACACACACCTCTTCTGAAGTTCAGCATAAATTATTGTGCTCACATTGCTGATTTGTGCATGACATCATGAAGGATGTGGTGATGTTCAGGTCCAGGAGTGGAAAGGATGGTAGCTTTCTGTTCAACTGTCAAGTTCACTAGCCTAAAATTAAGAGCTCTCTGCTCAATCATTATGAGTCAGTGTAACCTTTCAGTAGTTTTATCTTGTGCCTTTTTATATATATATATATATATATATATATATATATATATATATATATATATATATATATATACATTTACATTACATTTATTCATTTAGCTGATGATTTTATCCAAAGTGACTTTTGCTGTATATGTCAGAGGTCGCATGCTTCTGGAGCAACTAAGGGTTAAGTGTCTTAGACTAGGGGCTAAGTGTTTCACAGTGGATTCGTACCCGGGTCTCTCACACCAAAGGCATGTGCCTTATCCGTAGCATTGAAAGCAACTAATACAGTTCCAGTTCCCTAATTTAACATTTTACTGACCTGATTGCCAATCAAATTATGAGCCAGACGTGCCAATTTACTGTTTCACCTCAATTCAATTTAATCCTGACAATCCATTATATTTTTTCATAGAGACGTTGGTAATCTATGACAGTGATTTCATCCCTGTTTTTGAACCTTGGTAAATTCAATGATATAGGCATGATTTATATGGATTATCTTTTATACAGTGTTTGTTTGTACTTGTTTCAGAAATAACAAAGCCTCAACAAGATTTATTTTCCTATTTGTAAAAGTTAGTGCTCCTGTTTCACAGTTATCAGTAGGAACGGAAGGATATGACATCGCCTATATGCATTCATTTTGCTATGATATACTGGGAAAAGAGCTAATAGCCTAGCAAATATTGAATAAGCCTCTGAGCTGTCATAAACAATGATATACTTTTGCGAGTGTGTCCTTGTACCGCCTCTGAAAAGTAAACTTTTATAAGCGAACCAAGGAAAGCTGTTCACGATAAATGGCAAGATTAAAGGCTAACCAGCTTCCACTCTCAGTGCTACCAGATATGATGGAGATTTTGTCCTCCTGTTAGTATTTACTAAACTTAACAAGAATATATGAGATGAGTTGGTTGCTAAACCTCACAAAAGAAAACCCATAAGAATCATGACTGTCCAAAGATAATAAGCAAAACAGTGCGCTAGGAGAGACACAGAGGCACTGTGGAGAGTGGCTTGCCAAGAGAGGCTTTCTGAGGTATTTGATTGCAGAATTGCTACTGAATTACCTTGGCAAGAATGCAGGTTACACTCCATAGATGAGGAGAGGAACTCATGCCAGGAGAGCAGTGGGTATCATTATGCTATCATGTTTGCAGTGTTCAATGTGTTTGCAAGCAATACACTGCTTTACTGTTTTGTTAATGGCTTTTCTTCTTTTTCTTTTATCATCTCTCATGAGTATGTCGAGCATCGGTGGTTATTATGTTTTAAATGAAAGATAATTAGTCTACATTTCTGCACACAATCAACCTTAAGCACTGTGAGAAAATGAAGCTTCTTAAATCCCTTCATAGATAAAAAATGGTCCTCATTTATTCACACTCATGTTGTTCCAAACCTGCAAAACAAGGACAGTTTACAGTCTCCACATCTATCAAGCTCCAAAAAGGACCACCAACATGATAAAAGCAGTCGATAAAAGCCTCTTCTATAACAAAAAAATAGAATTTCTCCCTTTTCTAATAACACTTTCAAGGTTTTTTCCTCCCTTTTGGAACTTGACAGCCACTGATACTATGAACTGTCATTGCATATCATTTGTATCATTTAATAAGAACCAATTCCAACCAATTCATCGTTAAGAAAAGCTTGTCACATCATTTACCATCCCAAATTACCAGGCCCTTTTATATAAGGCAACATAAGTACTTATAAGTAATGACTTATAAGGCTTTACAAATAATTTGATGTGTAAAAAATAGCTACCTTTATGCCATTTTTTGTCAGGTGATGGATTAGACCAAAATTTCAATGGGAGTTATATATGTAATGATAGGTTTTGCAGAACCAGAAAAGTCATGATCTGCCATGCAAAATGAGAACCAAATGTGAGACACTGATCTTGAGAGTTTTTAAAAGTACAAAACACAATATTCAGTGTTTAGGGTTCATTCATTTGTGCATTCAGCTAGCTAAAATAAGAAATTCAAGGGTTAAGAATTGCTTGATCATCCATAGAGCATTTGAGCAGCCTTAATAGCATCATTTGATTGAAGGATAGCCTGTTGTAGTGTGTTAAATGGATATTTTGGCTCAATGACTCCTGTTTATATCTGTCCAGACCTCTTCCCTGACTGCCAATGGCTTCTTTCTGTAAGCTGACCCTAATGGAATGGTCATAGTTGGCGGGATCAAGAATATAATTGCCCTTAAAAGCCGAAAAGTGACAGGAGTCTGCTTGGACAGAGGATTCCTTGTTGAAATAAGCAAATAAGCTTAAGTTTAAGTGTACCCATTGCTAAGTCAGCACATGTCAGCACTGTCTATAGACAGCAGTTCATTGCAGGCATAGTTTACAAAAAGAATCGGAGAGGTTAAGCTCAAATCAAATTTGCTTGATAAATTTGCATTCTCAAATGTCTTGACCAGTGGACCATTCTCAGGCTGTTTGATTTGTTTTGTTTCAGTCCCTATGAACAACACTCTTGGCTTTTGCTACAAAATTGTATGAGACTAAACATTCACAATGAAATGTTCTTTGATGAAATGCCCGTCTTGGCTCCTGAAATGAATCTAAAAAGGGCTGTGAGCTGAGCTTGCGTGACACTTAACGGCCAGCTACAGCAACTAAAAACACACAGAATACACACTACCCAGCTGTCCTGCTGCTCCCCACTGGGTCCTGGCACAAACAAAACTCATTTGGCCTCAGTTCCCCTGGATTGAACACGGTGTCCACGGAGAGAGAGCTTCATCTTTCCACAGTCAAGTGCACTTGGCAGCCAATTAATGACAAAAAGATGTGGAGAAAAACACCTTCCACAGCACTTTTTGCTATGGCTGTTTCTTTGGGCAAGAGGAAAATTAACCATTAAAATGGACCGGTAATGCATCTAACTCCTCCAAGCTCAATCAAGTTGTTTTTCTTTGACGAATATGTGAAGAAATTGAGTTTTAAAACGGAGAGTCTGAGTGTTATTTACAGCTAGGGACTCTTGAAGACCTTTTCTTCTCTCTGAGAGAGTGAAACATTCTGCTATAGGATCCAGTGCCAGCTGAAGAGCATCAGTGCCAGCTCCTTTTCATTCTTCACAACAACCAATGGCATTATTTAGTCTGCTGTGTTGCTAAAAACAGGCCCATCGATGCTCAACGACACTCAGCTTTCCAGATCCATGGGACCGTGGTTAAGCATTCTGACATCATACTCTCTCAGACGCTCTTAAGTAGCAGATGACCATTCTGTCACTTTGTAAACAGGACAGAAGGAACTTCTTCTGAAGATGAGAACTGTCCATGGGAAACAGGTGAACTCCCGATACTTGCAAGATATTCTGAATGACCATGTGATACTGTAACCGACATTAGGAGAATAGTGTTCCATTAAGAGTGCACTCATTTTATTAATTTTTTTAATTATTTTGTTATAACCATGACTCGTTGGGAAAAAAAAACGTATGTTTTAGCAAAACTCAAAAAATATGTATAACCGTACAGCACGATTCACTGCAGTTTCCAACAGAAATGAAAAAAAATTGGCAGTGAAACACCAGTGATTTTTATTCTTTTTCACACAAAATATACTTACAGGGCATTGATTAATTGATCATCTTTTATTGATTAATAAATATTTGTTATGACCACAAAATAATTTTACCATAGTGCATGATTTATAAACACATTTAGAAATTTGCATCAAATCATCAACTTTATGGATTTTCTCATACCGTAAACACCCGGTACATCACTGTGCTTTCAATATAGGGCACTCGGGTATGAGTCTTGTAAAACATGAGTCATAACACTTAATAAAACAGTTCAAATAGTTGTAGAAGCCAGCTAAAATGTCATGGAACTGTTATACAAAAATCGCTTTAATAAGGTGTTTGAAAACAGTTGTGTGGCAGCAGTATGTGAAAACAACCAGCCTATGATGGTAAAAATCCACCCACTCATTTTTCTATAATCCCAGTAAATCATAGTTTCTACAAATGAGTGGTTCAAGATTCTAAAAAAGGCCTGCCCGTTTGTGACTATTTCTGCCCTATTAGCAGAAACACGGCACTGTGTGAGAAGCAGCAGTCCAGCATTACTGTTTTCTTACTGGAGATATATCATGTCAGCTCCAAAGAAGTATTACAAGTATTCCAAGTATTCCAAATTGCATTTCTGAAAGAGCTTCTTAGCATTCTGTAAGGCTAATGTTGCTAAAGCTACCATTGTCTCTGCCTCTTTTCTTGATGCTGCCTTCACATGCTATCAGAATGATCATAAATAGGAATCTTAATTAAACAGAAAGAATAAAGGCAGTTACTTTGTTTACTCTTCTTTGAATCTTTTGGTCTGTATCTTTTATTATGCATCACAATAATTTGAAAATTTAGGCAGTTGACTTGCTGCCTCGTTTCCATATGAGACAATAACTTTTTTTGCACGAAGCGTTTTTGCACGAAGGCACCTAAAGAAACTGATTTCAGACAGACTTCTGAGGCAGCATAATTGTTTAATGATCTACAACAAAAAAGCTTTTTTAAAATAAAAAAATTTAATTAAAATATTTAATCGCTATAATATGGATTTCCTGCTATACTATACATCAGGCTTTAGATAGAGTAGAAGCTCTCTCATGATATTTGAATTCTCCACTGTAAGACGACCTCATGCATAATGCAGTGCAGTGATTGGATCATAAAAGTTCATTCTCATGAACAATACTGAGAAAAGCTCAGAAAACTGATGACGTAGATGTGTACTCTCCAGCCACAGCAACCAATTACCACTTCAGATTAATGGATACATGTCACTTTTCGAACGTAGGCTCGATGCTTTTTGAACTGGAAGAACGAAATTCAAAAACTCCTGAGTGTACATTTTAAAGAAGAAATTATGTTGATTTGTGGTCCAGAGGTGTGCAGCAGCCACTCTGGCGTGTTCTTGACTCTGTGGCTTTGTGTTTGTTGTCTGTGTTGCCTCATCCAAGGCTTTCTTTCCTATCCACCATTGAACTGTGCAAAATGGCCAGACATTGGCCTGGTCTGGTGGTAATCAGAGAAGACTGTCTGCCCTAGAGGACAAATAGGATTAAGCATGGCTTGGATTCTTACTCTCTTCCCAATGACAATAAAAGCACAACCTCCTCAGCTTTCTTCTAGCAGACTTAAACAGTGAGGTCATTTTCCAAGTGTCTCCTGAAAAGGTATCCTTCATCTGATAGTCAAACCTGACCAGACATGAGGATTGCAACGGCAGCAAATCAATCACCAAAGTGTTTAGCTCCACTGAAAAAAATCCTGATTTAGAAAGAAAGAAAATGTGAATGCTGTGACTCATGCCTACAGGATGAGGTAGCTTAACGTTGCAAATGATCAGGGTAATGTTCTGGACAAATACCCCTTTCTCCACAGAGATTATACATGGAAGTCTTGGAAAAGGTGATATGCCCAGGGTCTGAAGAGTGTCAACGTGTGTTCATATGATCATGCTCCTTGACTACATCAAACAGATTCAGTAAGATAAAGTAATATGATTAAGAAAACTCTTTTGTCTAAGTAATATGTTCATGATCATATTTCCCTCTGTATCTGAGATGTTTTGCTCTGAAGTCTAATGTTAAAAATAAGTGGCTGCAGAAACCGTTAGACAGTTTCAGATATGTGTAAGGATGAGGTGTTAATGAATTAATGACAAGAACTGTCAAGTCTGCTACAAGATACTACACTGGAAGAACCTTCTGTTCAAACTTCTGAAGAAAATGCTTCTAAGAATATCTTGAAGAAATGTAGCATTTGTGTGTACACATCTGTGTGCATCTTAATTAGACATCTCTTCAATATATTACATTTTTAAATTAAATTTATGCATTTAACAGATGCTTTTATCCAAAGCGACTTACACTGCATTCAGGCTAACACTTTTTCCTAAAATGTGATCCCTGGGATTCTAACCCCAAACATTGCGCTTGCTAACACAATGCTCTACCACTTGAGCTACAGGAACACGTCAATAAGCAGGTTGACACGTTTAATCACCTATGTGTATTAAAATATTTGTATGTTTTTGAAAGAAGTTTATTATGACAGCATTTATTTGAATTAGTTTTTTGTAACATCATGGATGTTTGCACTGTCACTTTTGATCGTTTTATCAAATTTAAACATGCTTGCTGAATAAGTTGAAAAAAAAAACAAGACAAAAGAAGGATGCTGGTTAACACACAATTTAATTTTTTTTTTTTTTTTTTTTTTTTTTTTTTGGTCTTGAATGGGGAAACAGATAAGAGTTGTATCTTTTTTTACCACTATAAAAATCACTGGAAATTAACATAAGTAACTGATAGTGACTTTCTTTAGGATTAAGCACAAAAGACTGCATCCACAACAGAACAGGTAAATATTAAAATAATCCTAAAAAATAAAAATTTGTGCTCCCCTAATCATCTTAATATGTAAATCTGCACATTGCTGTAGTTATATTCATGTATGGCGTTCATGTGCATTCTGGCTTTTGCACAAACACAAGCAATCATACCAGTAGATTAATAGAGCATGGAGATGTGTTTACTGCTGCTGCTTTAAGAGCTCCCAGGAGGCAATAATAACTCTGCGTGTCAATAGCAGGGCACATCACAGACGGCCAGTATGGTGCTACCATATGCCAGTCTCATGAGGAGGGATCGTGATAAAATTATCTCAAACAGGGCTGTGGAGAAAGGGGATATTGGGTAGACACACTCTTTCACTGTAGGTGATAGAAGTAAGAGGTAAGAGAAGGAGTGGAGGGGTCCTGGGTCATTGCGGTGGGTTTATATTTCAGGATTTGATGATGTATTGCAGATCTTTTGCTATTATAAATGCTTTCACAATGCAGGTGATTGTTTTTGAATGGAGACTGAAACCAGGCATGAGCTTACTGGACACAAGAAGATACTGAGCAATCTCTATCTGATCCCTATTACATGTCATGCTGGGACTGGATGAGCCCATATATACATCCCAGAGTCTCTCAATCAGGCTATGCTCTAATACTCTCAGGGCATGATTGGAGCGTCGGGCCAGGGCTGCAACCTGCCGTTTGAGGCACTACATGAGACTGACTGTGAAAGGGAGCACTATGAATATCCATGGCTTACCTTTTCTGGTTGGATACAGATGACTCATTAATGCTTTGTGGAGGGATGTGATGTTCCAGGTACTAACCGATGGGAGGTCATGCAGACCAGTATAGATGTTCAGTTTAATCCTGCACAGCAGGATTTACTTAGCATTTTTTGACAACAAACTCCAGGTTTTGAGTCAGATCATTTAAAAAAATGTACAGCAGTTGATATAGTTACACTACAATGTGCATATTAGGGGTGTAATGCACCGTTTTATTTATGTATTTATTTGAGGGCGTACCAGAGGTGGTAAAAATGTTATTATATTATTCACTCATTAATTAATATGTATTGATAATATATTAAATGGCCTATATTATTAATATTTAACATGCTTTTCATGATTTTTTACAAATGAGTTGAAATGACATACAGCCAATTTGATTGTTCTTAACTATTTAAAAAAAAGTTAACATGAAAACGGTTTACAGGTTTACAGTGTAAATATCAAAACGGTTTACAGTGTAAATATCAAAAAATAAGTTTGAAAAAAATAATAATTTTGAATAGCAATTATGTTTGTGCATATTAAATGTTACAGTTAACTCTGCACTTACCTGTATATGATTAAACACTAACATGTGCACTGAAATGTAAAGTGCAGGATTTCCAGGACTAAGCTGGAAGTAATACGCATCTTTCAGCAGCGGCAGAAGAATGTGTACGTGCTGCTGTGTGTCTTGTCCTTCCTCTTTTTTGCACCTTGAGACTGAAACAGTGTGTTCTTTGTCTTAAACACTGCATAGTGGCACACACAGTTGAAGTTACGGAAACAAAAACAAGAGGGCCACCATGTCCATTCATCCTTCCGAGATACTCTCCCAGCATTTCAATGCACACCCCTTTCTCTAATGGACTTTGCAGGCGTCTGCAGCCCAGCCCACAATGGCATTGGGGGTCTGCTGTGCACGTCAGTCACACATGAATGAACCCTGTAAGCCTTACCCCTTCAGTCTTCCTTTCTGCCGCCGAGTGAATATTGAGATAAATGGATGCACCAGTCATTAGATGGGCTGGGTGGGGGTTAAAATCAGCATTGAATAATACAGAGTTCTATTATACAACTCAGCTAGTTTTTAAAGGGGGGAAAAAGTCCAGACATTGCCACTGGGTTTTCAGAAAGACAGTTGTTGAACTTTTAAGTAATTCACCTCTGTTAATCTCCACTGAGGATGTTCTGATTGAACGTTTCCTCTGCGTATTCCTAGACCCGTCGCTGCTTTAAAACTACCGTCGGAAGCGCTTGCTGACTGACAGGCGGAAAGAGAAATAAGGGAACCGGAGGAGAGAGGGAGAGTAAATTAGGATCCGAGTGGTGTTGAGGTCTTAGACCCGTCTGAGGGGACGGCTGATGACAGTCGAGGTGAGAGCCGAGCTGCCTCTGTGCACTTTAATGTCAATCACGCTCTCTCACTCATACATCTTTTCACTTTATCAAGAAATCTTTTCCTCTCTGATCTCCGTTTCCTCGCTGTCTAGGGCTTCTTTCACATTCTTGACTCTGGTTTTAATGCCCTTCAGAGATGTTCAGTTCTTTCCTCGAACGTGCTGTCTCATTGAAAACGAATAATCTACAGATGTTAGATGGTTCCACTGGCTCCAGGAGAAGTGGTTTTTGGCTCTGTTTTTTGCATTTCTTTAAAGACATAACTGGGCCAAATACAAATGTTGAGGTTTTGTAAGTTTCCAAGTTTATTTCACAACTTTACATATTGTGAAATGAACTTGGGTTACATATATCTGAATATGCATCTGCTAAATTAAATTCTCTCAGTATTTATTCATCTTTTCAGTTCCAAGTCAATTTTTGAATTTAATTAAATTAAAACTGAAATAGCAAACTGAATGCAAAATTACTTTAGAGAATCACAATTCATTCACATCAAGTAGAAAAGCATAAAAAGTGTGAAAATTATTTAATTTTGACACTTAATTCTGTTGAATTTTCTGTTGCTTCAATAAAGATTCCACTTTCCCCTGGTGTGTAGCAATTGAAATTCATATTCACACTCACGAATGAAAGGATGAAAGGGAGTCAATTTTACAATTCTAAATATGTACAGTTATTTCTGCAGAATACTCATGCTGTTTTATCCATTTCTCACGGACACGGCCATGTTCTGTTCCTCTGAATATCTTTGAATGTTTGAGCTGGCAGCCAGTCAATGAGGACCGCTGATTTAACTGCTGTTTGAATAGCTCAGACTCGTTTGATGAGTTTTTGAGTGAAAGGTCTTCATATGTCTCTCTCGTGTCTTCACCACCATAGTTTGTGGAGCACCGTGCGGTAGGATGAAGAAAACACCATGATTAAACTATGTCTTATGGTTTCTGGCCACCACTATGTCTCCATCTTCTCTAACCAAACCTTAGCTTTGAAGTTAGGCATTAAATTACTGGGGAGTTTTAAGGGCTTGTTGTTTTAAGGACAGAGATTTTTGCTTGGTGTCAGCTTGTTGCTATGAAACGCCTTCATGGACATCTCTGTAGACTTATGCAATTACTCAGAGATCCATCAACTTAAGGATTCAAACTCACCTGGGTGCATTGTTATGACTATAGAGTCTACACGATGATAGATTGAGGGAAAGGCTATTTGGGCCAATTGTAATTTTGTAGATCTCCGAATACACAACAAAGGTCATGCCCTCCAGCAAATGTGCATCTCCAATTACACCTAAAAGCGCTCTTCGAGCCCATCAGTCTGGGAAGTTGTACAGCAGTATCTTCCACTAAACTATTTTAGCACTGAAAGTTAAAAATACATTTGTGAAAAGATGAGGACATTTGTGAATGTGTTTTACGGTGGAGTATATCTGTCATGGTTTGTAGAAACTGGTTGCCCTTAATAATCAAAACACAAAAGTAATATGTTGTCATGGTAACTATGGTAGGTGATATATCTCTCTGTGATTGCTTTGGAAATACATAAGAATTTTCCTCAGAAAACCAGGTGGTATTTTCTCAATATATTTTCATTAACAATTTGCCTAGAGGGGTGGAAAATTAAATTGTGCAAACGGGAAGTGGAATTTAAATTTGCCTACACATTACATTATATGAAGTAGGGGGGGAAACTACCACATGTTTCTCACAATTGCTCTACTTTATTGAATAAACATTTATATAGTGATATAAATCAGTTTAGTGATTTCCTGGTCAAAAATGGCTCATTACTGATTTCCATATCTCTATAGTGAAAATAAAGAAGCATAGTGAGACTATCAATTAATTCTAAACATAACTCAGTTGGAAACTTTTACAGTGAAGTCTATTTAGACAATAAATTAAAACAAATCCATAGTTCAACAGTTCACTCTACAAAGTGCATTTTGTTCTGAAAGTGAAGTGCTGGTATCTATTAGAGTACAGCAGATATGTTACAGTCGTATTAAGACACAAAAGATGTTTGTGAGTGTGACTCCATACGACTCAAACTTCTTAAACCAATTTATTGGATGACATCATGCGCCATAAACAAATCAATGAAAAATGTGTGGAAGAGCAGCAGTTTTTCTTTGTTTCTCTCAGGCAGGACTCGACATTTGGCAGTGTGAGATTCTAGAGGCCACAGGAGGTGACTATATATTAACTTTCAGATGTCATAAATTGTCAGGTTTCTCAGACAATGGTGTAACCTTTCGCCAGTTACTCCATAAGGGGGGGGGCTTAGCGGGCTTGTGTTTGGTAGAGACCACATATATCCAGTGATTCTTAGAGAGATAGTCTTTGAAAAATGAGATTCAATGATACTGATCTGCTTTGTTCAGCAAAGGAGACCGAAAATGCTTTAGAGGTGAACAATGTTCTATTACCCATCTCTATAGCGTTATAGCAGAATTCCTTGTAGCAAAAAAACATATTTAACTATGTGTTGTTTTAATTCGTTAATACCTGGTGAGGGGAGCAGGAAAGGAATTTAATTCTTGGCCTAGATTTGTCAAAGTTCCTGTCTATGCATTTAAACACATTGTGGAAGTGTTGGAGCCTTCGGGAGGAAATTGCCTTGGCTCTCCATTATTGAACAGAAGCCATTGCTGTAATTACAGCCTGAATCTCTGAACAATAGATTACAAACGTTACATGTTCCAGAAATAGAAACATGAAAGAATGCCAGAGCCATTACAATATAACAAAACAGTTTATTCAAGACACAGTCATGAAAGATAAACCCAGTCACTGTTCATGATTAAATTACTTGGGTGTAATATGAAAAAAGGAAACAATTTGTACTTATTTTCTAGTAAATTTTTTTGGTTGACTGTAGCCACTGCAGATGTGGCTGTTAATAAATGACTGAGAGAAAGGGATATGCGTGCAATGTGTCCTAACCTCCATATCCAAAATGTAATGAACTCATTACACCTCATTTATAGATATGAATGAATTGTATGAATATATGAATCATGTGTTATGAATACAAGTGTTAGAGACAAGTCATGTCTTTAAAAAAATATTAAAAAAAACACAAATTGGAGGCATTGTTTAAAATAAAACACTGTATTAACAACAATAAATATGCATTTAAAAGCCTGTATATGTGTATATATATATAGGTGTGCGTGTGTGTGTGTGTGACAGAGAGAGAGAGAGAGAGAGAGAGAGAGAGAGAGAGGGTGTGCATGTGTGTGAGTGAGTGCGTGCGTGTGTAGTTATAAAAGTCAGTGGGGTATACAACTACACTGGTCTTTAAAATACATTTTGCAAGTCATAAGGGTTTGGCACAACATGAGGATGGATTTTCTATCCGTTTATGGAAGTGGAATTAAATAATTTGATAGATGAAGTGCTGCTACTTTGTATTCTTGTGGTGCCATTTGTTTTTGTTTTCTGTGGCTTGTCCCTGGATAAATGTTGAACATGAGCTGTGCTTTGAGAGAACTGACAAATCTGCATTGAATTTATTAAATTCAAAACATGCTTCATTATGGTTTTTAAGGGCCATATGTAGGGTATGAAAATAAGGAATAAACCTAAACAGCACCACTCCGGGAGGTTTGTGGGGCCTCTTAGAAATTTGAACTGGTAGTTTCTTGTAAGGGAACACTAGCGGGATTCCAGTGACCCGTCCCCCCAGTAAAAACTGGAGAACTAGTCATTTAACATGGTGAAGGGAAAGAAGTAATTTGCTGCAGATTTCAGTTTTGGACTTTTGTAAAAACTAGAGATCCATGCAAACGCAGCAATTAAGGTGTATGCACGGCAGATTTCTCCATGTTATTTTAGAACACCTGGGTCCCCTGAGAGCCCATGGAGATTCGTGGAGCATTGCTGCTGGAATTATTTTAAAGCTGTAATTGCACTTGCTTTTTCCTTTGGGAGAACTTAAACACAAACAATAGGTGTGATTGGCACCTGAAGGTGACCTGAGATGCTTTTCTGTTCAAAGAAACTAAAGAAAATGATAAAAATATAGACTTTTCTACAAAATGATGTGGACTGCTGAAGGGACAATATATGTTAGACATCTGGACTAGGCCAAGCGTATCTTTATATTTCCTTGTGGCAGCAAATATGGTTTTGATGACAGTCCACAAAATGTGACAGTTTTAAAATAATTGCATTGTATTGTAACACTTGGGCAGAATGATTCTGTTGTACTCTTAACTTTTTGCTTTTAATTGCACACAAGTGTTTTCTCAGGTCAGGTCACAAAAAAAATTTTTTAAGGGATAGTTTATATTAAATATTATCATCATTTACTCACCTTTAGGTTGGTTCTACCTATATGATACTCAGATTTTTTTACAGTTTGTTTATTGAATAATTTGTTAATTAATCAAACATCACTAATTCTTTGATGGACCCAACGAAGAAAGCTAGGATAGTTGTAGATGTTGTATATTATTGAATAATCAAAATCAAAATGTATTGTATGGCTTCAGAAAACATGGCATATAGAGCACACAAGTTACAGTATATGAAACTTATATTATCCATGAATGGTGCTTTTTTTAAAATATTTTTTTTTTTAACCTTTTTTATTTTGGTGTGAACTATTCCTTTTAAGAATTATATGTAAATCTTAGATCTCTGGAAGAACAAAGCGATTTCTTAGAAGCATCAGCCTTGGCATTTGGTTTAAAAATGTCATGTACATTTATATTGAAAATCAGACTTCAAGTACATTTAAAATGTCATGTACTTTGAAAATCACATTACCATAGACCTCTTCTGGCATTGATCTAATGGCACAGGCTTTTCATGGAAGCCGTCTCAATCCACAATCCTTGAAAAATCACAGCGTTATCTGTTACCATCAGATCTCGACATGAAAACTGAAGTTGTTTGGACAAAGCCTCAAAGCAGTGAGCTCCACTCTTGATCCCTGATTTATTATGGCTTCAGGACAGTGTTCAGTAACAAACATAACGGGCTCACCAGCGCTTCCTCTGCCCTCAGGTTAGTGCAGAGTGACTTATGTTTGCTGCTGTGAGTGTCAAAAAGAGCTCTATGGGTGAGGTGTCTAAGGTTCAAATCAGGGTGAGAGGCCACATTTTATAACTACTGTATTGTGGTGCTCCATAGTTACATGTTATACTGTATAACTTCACTCACAAGAAAATGAGAAACATGCAGAAAGAAGTGATTCAAATAATCTAATCATAGTTTGAATGACACTTTATATAGGAAGGTCACCTGTCTTCACATAGTTGAAGCCGCGGCAATTAAATTTCAAAGGTGAATAAAGCAATCTAACTCTCATGTAATGTTATAGTTTGTACTTTTAGCAGAATGTATCTGTCTAAAACAAACCTAGTTTTGTACAGTTGGTTTCTGATATACACAATATTCAAACCATCTTCAGAGTACAGTTCTTTAAAGGGATATTTCACCCGGGTAGATAACAGTTGTGCATCAACTAAATTCTTGCATGACTTTCTTTCTTATGTTGAACACAAAAAGACATATTTAAAAAAAAGAAAGAAAAAGATTTCAATTAAGTAAGTCAATGGAGTCCAGTGCTGTTTTGGACTCCATTGACTTTCATTGTGGACCAAAGCCAATTAAAAATTCTTTACAACATCTTCTTTTGTGTTTCACAGAAGAAAGAAAGTCATAAAGGTTTGAAACCACATGAGGGTAAATTAATTAACCGACAGAAGTTTCATTTCCTTAAGGTTGATCCTACATGATAAATCCTAATCAATGACTTCCTATCGACTAATTGTCTAAACAGTCCTTCTGCCCACCATTACAGTACATCATTGTTTCACATTTTCAGAGGTTATTGTTGAACACATTTCAAACATAGTCAAACATTAAAGCAGGTTTCAAGAAGAATATGCATAACATTTGTAGTATGGATGCTGTGCCATGTGCTGCATATGAACTAATGTTAAGTGCATGGATGTGTGAAAGTGGATGGATGTGTCTGTGTGTGTCTGTGCGCGCGTGTGTGTGTGTATGTGTGAGTGAGTGAGTGAGTGAGTGAGTGAGTGAGTGAGTGAGAGAGAGAGAGTTTGTTCCGAGGAGTTGACAGAACCAGCTGACGTGCTGAGGCGTGACTTGTCCTCTATTTAGCACCCTGCAGGATTACTCCCATAAGGGATGTGGATGTGCAGATGACAGAAAGAAGTGATAAGAAGCAGAGAGAACGAGAGAGCGGGAGAGAGAGTGAAGGACAGGATCTTGTAGAAGACGGACATCGTTTGGAGGTGGGATGAAGTAGCGGCTTTGCCAGGGAATGATATTTCAGAGGTCTTGTGTGAAAGAACACATTGGAAAAGCAGATACATAAATGGCAGGTTATCACAGTGAGAATATGACATTTTAAAGTCAGTCTAGATAACACAGAGGTGCATTTACCTTATTGAGTATATCATATTTGTAGATATCACTGCTTAGGCTTCTGCAATATTTCAAACTTTGATACATAGCTCTCTTCCAAAACTTAGTAAAGTGAACTGCCTCCTAAAATGAAACCTTTTAAAATGAATAGTTCATTGCTTTCAATGAAGTTTGTCATTAACAATGGTGCCCGGTACTATAAAACTAGTTCATAACATAGACTTGTATTTAGTATTGTAGTATTTAGTGCTGTATTTATTTGGTAAACAATAATAACCTATGTTGAATCACAATGACATTTTAATCAGTAAATTTCAGTATGCAAGGAAATATGATATAAGATTATTCATTTGAGTTCATAATTTAGAGTATTTGTATTCAACATCCCGATACCCCGTAGAAGACAAGTGGTTTGGAAGATGGATGGATGTACTTAACATTTCTCGTGTCATCTTGCACTTTTTTTTATTTTTACTTTGCGTCAGGGAACTCGTCTATGATGACTTGAAATCATGTATGCAGTTTTTTCAAATGTATTTTATTTAGTTAGTCATATATAATTATGTATATAACTCATAAAATAAAACTGCCTAATCAGCATTAAGGGAGCAGGCGTTTGGCTGAGACAGGTGCAGAAAGACAGATACAAATGAGGTGTGTGTACAGGCTACACACACACTTTGCAGAGGCTGACACTGTATGTAATACTGAGTTGACTGTGCAGTGCTGACGGAAGACAATTCCAGACCGATCTGGGATCTGCTCCTCTGTCTCTCTCGTAGTACTGTAGGTATTGTATACCTTTTAAAAGAATGGAGCTGGTCTAAGATCAGCATGAGAAAGACATCCATCAGGAGCATTCCCAGCAGCTCTCTATAGAGATAGCTGCCATAACCTCAACTCAGCTCATCTGCCCAGTAAAATACCCCTTATCCTGCTCTTTGTTCCTTCCCCGCCCTCTCATTCATCTAAGCAGAGATGCCTAGCAGAAAAGAGACAAAGAGCCAGTGAGAGTGAAGACGATCCACAGTTCAGACAGATCACAAAGCCCAAGTCTTAAAAGAGACTATCCAGGAAATCTCTTGTCATGCTTGCAGTGCAAAAAGCCCCACATTGCTCTTTCAATCCATTTAGTGGCTAGCTATCCTCACCATGGCAAAAACATATTTTCTGAAAAATATATATATAAAAAAGAAACACTTAATAGAGTATTAGACTGTTAGGTTAGGGTAGAGTTAGTGGAATTAGCGGACATGTTATTAAAAAGTTACTTAAGTGTTAGCAGACAGTCTACTAATATGCTATCAGAATAAAGTGTTACCTTAGATTTTAACCGTATAGACTTGTTTTTGATGCGTTTTCATTGTTTTGATGTTTAATTTAGTTCATATTTACTTGTAAATTTTTTGGACTAAAACTATTTAGTTATCATTTATTTTTTATATTATTTATTTATATATGATTTATTTTCAAAATATATAAAAAATACATTTTATATTTGTGTTTAAGATGTTTTTAAGAGATATAAATGTATTATTTGTTCCACCTGATGCGCATTTTTTTATGTATTTTGTCATTTGGTGGTTTACATACAATTTTCATATTTAGAATTTGTTTTGAAAAATATAATTACCTAACCCTCATGGCCAACATATAAACAAATGTATGCATATGCCATATAAGATAAAGTAGAAGAAGAAGAAAAAACACTACACATACAAAATGTCAATAATAGACTTATTTTTAGACAGTTATCAACTACAGATAAAAGAGTTTCCTAAACTACAGGATTTGTAGTCCTCTGCTTGTGAAAAGTCAACTTTGTAAAGCTTTGCTGGTAACGCTTTAAAATAATGGTCCGTTGTTAATAAGTAGCTACGTAGGAAGTAATAGGTAGTACTACATTAACACTTAACTTAATACTATTAACTAATATAGAAGCAAGATTAACTAAGCAGTAAGTAATAGCTCATTTAGGACATAGATAGTTCCTTATTAGTTATTTGATAATTACTAAAGAAAAATATCGTCATTGAGAACTACTTTGGAACTATGGCCAACTAATGAAGAATAACCAATTAATTACTAATCACAACAGCTACGTCTATAAAGTGAACAATTAGCTTCTTTATGGAAACGTATATATATATATATATATATATATATATATATATATATATATATATATATATATATATATATATATATACACACACACACACACACACATATATATATATATATATATATATATATATATATATATATATATATATATATATATATATATATATATATATATATAGCCAATCCATATGATATATTTAATGAGCTCCACTAAGTTCAATGTCTCCAACTCTAATAACTTTAACGTTAGTGATATCATGCTGGGGAGGGCTTCTCTTCAGGAAGTGACAATAAATAATGATGTTCTCTTGTCAAAACATATTTGCATCCTTCATGAAAACATTGACTGCATTTATAGTGTTAAGCACAAAACAACATCTTCCAGATTACAATGTGTCTGGTAGAATATCACTAGTTCCTCACAGAAATATATGGCTGTACAGTATGTGTCAGATAATTTTATTGTAAATTACTTGTGAAATCCATGACTCGAGTGTTCAATGTGATCTCATGACGTGTGTATTTTTACGTTAAATGTGGTTCTATCACACGTATATTTAAATACGTTTTCATGCACATAGAAACGTACAATTTATACGTATTTATAGCAGTAAAAAGTACAAATACATGTTTTTATTCAATTTATTGAAAGCAGTTTACTCGTCTATTTAATAGGAACTAACATTTCTGTGCATGCTGCAAACCATAGATACACACAAAAGCACAGCATACAATTACAGATCACATCCATTTTATTTGTTTGCTGTACTGCATATCTTTAGAATCCAGATGTTTGCAAGGAACATATCCAAATTCAGCCCTTTATCAATGGTTCTTCATATTCATTCTCAGCAACAGCGTCCGTCACAGTCAAAGCTGAGCTCGCGCTCGTTATGAATTTGAAAATAGCGCCAGTGCGCCACATTACGACATGATTTACGGCACTGATATCGAACGCTCATTGGTCCTCATCCAATTCGTCACAGATTGCGACATGTTGTGTTTCAGTTTATGACATTTGAATACTGCGCCAGTGCGCCTTCACGGAGAGAAGACAGATACATAATTTCATGGATTAATAAATTAAATAATTCTGCTCTGTACCCTATAAAAACTATTACGTCCATATAGAGGACTGCGACTGGAACTCATTATCATTTGAACTACTTTTGGTACCACTTTTGATATTTTCGCAAAAAATAAATCATTAACGTTACGTTTGTTTGTTTGTTATTTGTTTATTTATAACAGTAACGTTATGTAGTTTTAAGAAATGTTGTCTTTAAAATAAAAAATCTTTCACTTTAAAATAAATGGTCCAGATCACTAGTAACGTTAGTTCATGCGGACTGACAAGGTAACACTTGAGTAATTAGTCAGGAGTTAACATGTTTTACACTTTAAAATAATGGACCAGATCACTATAGTAGTTCCTGCGGACTGACAAGGTAACGCTTGAGTAATTAGTCAGGAGTTGACATGTTTTTCACTTTAAAATAATGGGCCAGATCACTATAGTAGTTCCTGCGGACTGACAAGGTAACGCTTGAGTAATTAGTCAGGAGTTAACATGTTTTTCACTTTAAAATAATGGGCCAGATCACTATAGTAGTTCCTGCGGACTGACAAGATAACACTTGAGTAATGAGTAATGGATTTCACAAGTAATTTACAATAAAATTATCTGACACATACTGTACAGCCATATATTTCTGTGAGGAACTAGTGATATTCTACCAGACATTGTAATCTGGAAGATGTTGTTTTGTGCTTAACACTATAAATGCAGTCAATGTTTTCATGAGGGATGCAAAGATGTTTTGACAAGAGAACATCATTATTTATTGTCACTTCCTAAAGAGAAGCCCTCCCCAGCATGATATCACTAACGTTAAAGTTATTAGAGTTGGAGACATTGAACTTAATGGAGCTCATAAAATATATCATATGGATAGGCTATATATATATAAATATATATATATATATATATATATATACGTTTCCATAAAGAAGCTAATTGTTCACTTTATAGACGTAGCTGTTGTGATTAGTAATTAATTGGTTATTCTTCATTAGTTGGCCATAGTTCCAAAGTAGTTCTCAATGACGATATTTTTCTTTAGTAATTATCAAATAACTAATAAGGAACTACCTATGTCCTAAATGAGCTATTACTTACTGCTTAGTTAATCTTGCTTCTATATTAGTTAATAGTATTAAGTTAAGTGTTAATGTAGTACTACCTATTACTTCCTGCGTAGTTACTTATTAACAACGGACCATTATTTTAAAGCGTTACCGCTTTGCTGGGTGTACCAAAGCTTAGTCTTGTCTGTGGCATGCAGTCAACATGTGTTATTGTGCTCCTAGCTTGTCGGACTGGAGACATAAACCTCTAGGACACCTTAATCTCTGCAGAAATACACCCTGACACACAGTTTTGCGCCTCTACCTGCTTCATATGAATAAATCATCCATCCAAACTGGCGGTCTGTCTCTGTATTCAGCACTGGCAGCGGTGCTTCATTCCCAGCCCTGCCGGAGATATGGCTTTATACTCTGCGGACCTGGATAGACGCTCATATTGAGCTCAATATTTCCTGAGTCGATAGGGTGAAGAGAAAGACTGCACATTTGTGATAAAAGTGCCACAACATGCCTTAACTGATGTATTACCCCATTTATTTGGTGAAGGGAAGGAGAGGCAGGGGACATTGGATAACAGTGCAGTCTTTTGTCACAACTGGTGAAAGTCAGAGGACGTACACACTTTTTCTTCAGAGTTGTACGTGATGGTGGGTTGGGGATTACTTGGTATCTGTAGGACATTGCACAATGTCATCAGAGCTGTTTACGGAAAGGCAGATGGAGGAGGACAGAAGGAGGGATGGGGTGTCTTGAAAGAAAAGAAGGGGAGATGAAGAGAGGAGTGAAATATCAGACATTCAGGGAGAGTTGGACATCAATCACCGTGGCCTGTCATACACTCTAAAAAACGCTGGGTTGTTTTTTCAACCCAACTGCTGGGTTGAGGCCGTTGGATAGGACTTTGGGATGTTTTAACCCAAGTTTGGGTTGAAAATAACTCTCTTTTTTAACCCAGCGGGCTGGGTTGAGGACGCGGACGTGAAGGAGAGCACGCACGTCACGTCAAAATCGTACGTCTCCAGTGCGAGCAGCCGCCATTTTCTCAGCGTGATAGAAGCGAGAAGCGAGTGAAAGACTATGGTAAGTAAATATTCAAAATGTAAAGTTATCTTTTATTGTTTACCCGGTTGTATGAAAGGCGGAAGGTTTTATGAAAGGCGGAAACAAAGGAGCTTAACGTTATATATATATTTTAAAAAAAAAAACGGACGCGGTTTTCGCCTCAGACACGGAGGTCTTAACTGCCTCATATAACGTTACTGAACGGAGGATGTACTTTTAATATAACGTCTGTGAATGTATTTTGTCATATTTACACAAGGTTTTACATTATCTGTACTTTTTGAGGCGTTAACAGACGGTTATGGTCACGGTTACGCTCATGTGAATTTGTCTTTTTTTTTCGCGGTTAAACTGAATGTATGTTTGTCTCCTAAAGGAAACGGCATTGTGTAGTAAAGACTAGCATAATTATTTTGAGGCTGTTGAAGTGGTAACTGTTAAAAGTATGTTTTACATGTAATATTTCAGACTTGTCCAGCTCCTGTCTTCATTGTCCTCGCGCTGAGAGTTAAAGACACAGAAGCTGTTTGTGTGAGGAGTCACAGACCTGTGTGAGGATGAGGAGGAGGTGTTCTTCTGAAGAGAGGGACAGACGGGTTAAGGAGAGTAAACTTCAGAATAACATCAAGTTATCTTTATTTTTACTTAGACTAAAATAATGTGTGTGTGTTTTTTAGATGTTGAAATCCAGAGACAAGATAACTTCATTCTTTTGAGACTGATGTAAGTTAAATTATTATTACTTTTTTTTTTTGAAAATTAATGTTTCTGTTGTGTCCTGTCTGTTAACTTCACATTTTGATGCAAAAACAGTGTGATTTTATATATGTATGTATGTATATGTTAATATTTTATTGAAACCATTGATGTCCCTCTTTGCAGAACTCAAACTAACTGGAGTTAAGGACACACAAGTCTGCTTGTGTGAGGAGGAGGTTTTCTCAGCTTCTTCTGAAGAGAGGGAAAGATCGTTTAAGGCAAGTAAACTTCATAATTTCATGTTATCAGTTGTTGTTGTGTTTTACTAAGAGTAAAATAATGTTTGTTTTTTGTTTTTGTAGATGTTAAAAGCAAGAGACATGGGAGAGCATCATTCCTTTGAGATTTTATGTAAGTTTATTTTTAGAAAATAATTTTTTCTGTTGTCTCCTGCTGGTTTACTTCACATTTTGATGCAACAACAGTGTGATTACATGCTCATTTCATTAAGACCATTGATGTCTGTGTTTTTTATTGCAGAACTCAAACCAACTTTGGAGTTGTCTTGTCTGATTTGGAGAGTCATCATTCTTGGTCTTCGCTCTTAAAGGTAAAGTTCACACAAAAAATCATTTACTTGCCCTCAAGTCATTCCAAACCTATAAGACTTTTGTCTGTCTTTACAACATAAATTAATATATTTTTAGTTTTCTCATAATATTTGTTAATCCATTTATAGTTTAGATAATCAGTATTTTCAAGCTTCATAAATATAGAGTTATTGTAGAAGTAAATTCTGATATTTATATATGAATACATCTTAAATTATATGATAGCAAACATGTATGTTCAAAATAAAATACTGATCTCCCAGACCAGCAATGGAGGACACAAAAAGAGAATATTAAATATATTCATACGTTTTCCAAAAAATGAGCAGAGTTTGTATGAGTTTTGAAAAACATGGGGAGAGTAAATTATGACCATTTTAATTATTTGGTGAACTAACGGTTTGAAGAGCAGCCCTCCATGTACATGAATATTGTGAGGTATGTGAAGGTCATGTCTGTTTTAATGTTTCAGTAAAGAAGCTTTCTGAAAGCAATATTTATTCAAACAATATCGCATGTCCTCACACTAGTGCTGCCATTATAGCCTCCTGGAGCGCTGTGGTGGACTGAGACCTTAAACAACCGCACAAAGTGTTGAAACTTTAAAACCGATTATTTACCTATCCTTACGGATGTGAATACACCTCTACCTGAAAATGGATAGTTTAATTAAATGTTTAATTTTTTCAAATGTGTTTCTCTTAGGCCACTGATGAAGAGCAGGCGGTGACTGGGATGAATCCTGGTCAGAGAGGAGAATCTTCTTTCCCCTAAACAGCAGTGGTTTTAAAGGAGGACGCTGCCCTGGATGATGTAGATGTCACATACTGTTCTGATGGGGTTTCTTCATGATTACATCAGTTATGCTAAAGAGATCATGAAAATTGACCGTGATGCATGATCTGTATTCATGGACTATGAAACAAACTGTAAGTGTATAATTTGTTAAAAAAAAAAAGTTAAATGCTTTTTCTGTGTTGTTTAGTAGAAGAGTTTACACTCTGTCATTCATACACCTGTCACTTTCTTTCACACACACACACACACACACACACACACACACACACACACACACACACACATGCGTCTGTTAAATGTTATAATATCAAAGTTAATGTGATTTATTTGTGTACTGTCATGCCAGAATAGTTGGAAAAAAAACTAACTAATTGTAAATTTATTGTATGTCTTTTCGTATATTTTTATACAATATATACAATTGAACAAAGTCCAATTGGATCTTAAGTTATATTCATCAAATGTTCAATGCTTTGTTTATGAACTCTGTAGCTGTTAATGCCATCCTTTTCTGCATTTCTTCTAACATGTTACTTTTTGACTTTTTTCTTGTTTTTAATAAATATTTTCCTTTTGGTAATTATTATTTGTGTGTAAAAGTGATATTTAAAATGAACAACATTTGTAGGTTTAATGCCTAGCTCAATTTGGGTTAATTTTAACGTAGAAATGCATTGTTTCCACACATGGCTGCACTCTGCGAGTTTATTTTCTGCCAGCAGGAGGCGCTAAGAGCGGGAGGTAGGTTTCTCCGGTAACGGCTGCAGAGCGGTGCTGAGCTCACAAACGCTGCCTTATCAAGCACATGCGAAATGATATCGAACATTTTCTAAATACAGTAGTTTTCCTTCTGAAATACAGTGATAAAAAACACCCGCTCTGTTTTTTTTAAACCCTGCAATATAGTCATTTTAAACCAAAAAAAGGCAACCCAGCAGGCTGGGTTAAATATGATAACCCAACTGGTTGGGTTAAAATAACCCAGCGCTGGGTTCGTCCCTTTTTGACCCAGCGCTGGGTTGTCAAAATAACCCAAATTGGGTTGTTTTCAACCCAGCAGTTTTTAGAGTGTAGAAGAGGTCTTAACGTGTGTCTCTTCCCTCTGCTTTTTGTAAATTTGTGTTGCATGAGACATTTAAAGAGGTACGTATTAATGAATACCGAATACTAGAGCAAGAGTTTCTCAGTAGGGGAGTAGAAGAGATGCATTATAAACCTTATCAGCCGAACTCATGAATATTAATTAGATGACATCATTCTCACCCAGTAGTTCTAACTGATAGGCAGGTAAGTGGGCACTAATTGTAGCTTTGCTCTTAGAATGTGACAATTATTTCCAAAAAGGAGATCAGGGAGACAAATACTGAAATGTTACCACAGCCCTGATTATTGCATACACTTAAAATAGGCATGATATGACATAACTGAATAATATGTTGCTCTGAAATTCCAGTAATGTTCAGTTTGAGCTCATGCACTCATTAAAATTCATATTTGAAATACCTCATATGTGACCCTGTCTGCTGTAAACATACTGTAGCTATTTCAGATCTGGACCGTTTTAGAATCCGTTTAAATCCACCAATCTGTTGTCCTCTCATCTATTGATACTATAGGTTCTCTTATATAAGAACTACAAATGGTTAATAATTTTAAGTTTTTCAGAAAATTCAAAGTTTCATGCATCTCGTATTTGTTTATTAAATAGTTTACTGTAGGTAAATCATGTTTTCAGCGACACATAATAGTGTACTGTCTAGTATTAGCTTCCCACCAGTTTTCCATCAAATCAGAGCAGAAAATATACAAAATTCTGTAAATTTTGCATGGATCTGCACGTAAGTAGTAAAGACTTATAGTCTCAAAAATATTGTGTTTTCCGTATAAGAATTCTTTTGAGACAGTCATAATTAATTATGTTTTATAATTATTTGTGAGTAGATATGTATATAAGAATTAAACCTGCATTATACAGAACATGAATATTAATCAACAAGGCTGCAAACTTTGCTGGTATTTGCATAAATGTTAATGATGTATGAGTGTCTGTGTTGCCTGTGTCTCAGGAGCTATGGGAACTGAACATTCGTCCATCTCTTGTTCACTCTAAAGAATCCTCTTTGAGCACTGATATCTCTGTCAACCCCCAACCCACTGCTTTCACTGCACTCACAATGTCGTGAGCTGCTCTGAAGGATACAGCTTATTTGTTTTTCTATAATTTGGTCAGTGCTGTTGGTGTTAAGGGAATGTGTAGGCATTTCCATTTCCCTGCTGAAAAAAAAACAACACAAAAAAACACCACGTCTTTCTAAAAACATACAGAACCGAGGAAGAATGAATGATGCCTTCTAAATTACCCTGAACGATAGTAAATGTTCTTTGAGGCTGCACCTCATTCTTTTCCATCTTATCATCCAAACGGATAAAAAGACCTTCAGTGTGTGTGGTAAAAACAATAGATTATGCAGTGTAGTGTGATCTGATATGGTATTTGTAGTGTGGTTTGTTAATGTTAATCTTTCATTTTTATGGATCGTCACATACCTCGCTGCCAAAGAGATGCTCATCTGCTATTGGCTAACTAAAGCAGAAGCAATGTCTGACACAGTTTCCGTGGCTCCTGAGGTCTGAACCCCTCAGAGGTTGTTGGGTCACCGGGGTCACCGAAAAACGTAATCTGCTGTCTTTGTCCTGAGAAATTTACAGGCTTTTTATGTATGTGCACAGCAATGGTGACCTGTGTGTGGTCCGAAACATCACTCTCTCTCACTATATCACCAAATCACATGTGTCTGCAACAGTTCTTTCATCCCCTCTCTTGTTTTGGTCTCGGTATTTTTTAAAAAGCTATCCTTGAGGGCCGTAATGGCTGTTTTTCATTTGCCAAAGCCTAATGACCATAATTCACCGCATTGCCTATGCTGGATTAATGTATAAATGTGGAGGGTAGAAAATAGCCTTTCACCTCTTCCTGTGCCGTTCTTTATTCATGCCAATCCCTATCTTTGCTTTATAAATTATGAATCAAGGCCAATTATGACCGCAGGCCCATTTCACTGATGGCCATTTCACTGGTTCTCCTTCCACTTAATCTATGCTTTTTACACTCACACAGGCCATTAGTGTTTTAATTTCCTAGACCTGGTGGCTAAGTCTGGGTTGCAGCGCTCCAAGAGTAACTTCTACAAGCTGTCTAAATGACCTTGCTTCAGTTAACCCATCCCGCACCGGCTCCCTCCTGCATAATAGATAAAGCTAAGACTTAGGAGGAGAAGGGAGGTCATGGGACACAAGCCAATATTACCTGTGAATTCATTTTTAATGAGGTAAACAGGTCTGTCCGGGTCATGAGGGTGACTGTGAGTTGTGAGTCCTGTCTCATCATTGCTCCCTTCTCCTCTGACACTTTACCCAGCCGCAGGCAGGGCTTCTCCGCTCATAATTAGATCTCACTTGTGCTGATAGAAAGTGCCCTGCTAGCCGTCAAGTCCTCGCTCTTTCTGCAAATGGACTGCCACCAATTACTTGGGTAAATGAACTGAATGCGAGCTGTGCTCTCAGCAACCTTTTCTTTAATTTGTAGCACACATACCTCTGGGTAGATTCAGTTATAGCCAGCAAATGTGGAGTAATGTGGAAAAATATGTACCTAGATACTTGTAAAAAAAAAAATATATATATATATATACAGGTATGTTAGAATTATATAAAAGTATAGTGCAACTCCCTGTTGCTTTCCCAACAAGAAGACACCAGTTTTTGATTGTTTTTCCCCTCTGACTCAGAGGATCTTAATGTGCCTCTTTTTAAACACTGCAATGAGTCTAAACATCTTCTAACAAGCTTGGTTCATGTAGCTTGTGTCTGGTTACGGCTAGAAGAACCCATCATGTGTTTAAGAAATGGTTGAAAAAGCTCTTTTAAAAGCTTTTAGCAACAGACCAGCATTGGGAGCTACATTTTCCTGATGTTTGGCAGTAGTTTTACTGTTTTTAAACCAATACTGTGTTATTCCAGTAACAAGTTTTTCTTTCCAACAAGTAACAAAGTAACAAGACCAAATAGTTTTTCATGGCATATTGTTTGCGTATACAGGTTCACTGACAAGTGAGCTGAGATAACCAAAATTGCTTCTCCCTCTATGTTCGAAAGTCAAAAAATGAATAATTGTTAATCAGTTAGGTTAGTTATTTCAATACTTTTAAATGAACTGATAAAACTAAATTCAACGATTCAATTATTAGAGTCCCTTATTTTGGATCCCTTATTTTAAATGCTGCCATTAATGTTTTAAGTGTCAATGAATTTGCTGAAGTTTGACACTGATTATTCATTCAAACTAATTTCTGTGTCAGGAAAAACTGCTCTGATCAGATTGTAAATTAGATCTGAATCAGATATGAATATATTTACACTACATTCATACTGTAGTTGCTTGTAGTATAGTTCAGTTTCAAAGTAGATTTCCCAACAAGCAGACACCAGTATTTGCCTGTTTTCCCCTCTGACTCAGAGGATCTTAATCTGCCTCTTTTTAAACACTGAAATGAGTCTAAACATCTTCTCACAAGCTGTGTTCCTGTAGCTTGTGTCTGGTTACAGCTCAAATAAATTGGCTGTTGGGGAACGATGCGCACAACATTGTCATCTGGGAAATCAGTCGGTGGATGCATTTTCCCGTGGATGTCAACAGCACAGGGAGGCCTGACAAACCTGGAGTGCTCCCGCTCCCTGTGCTATTCCCTGCGAAGCACTGTGATTTTGGTGAAGGAAAGAGTGTGAGAGAAAGGTGAGAGTATGAACAGATGTAGAGGGGTGATAGTGTTCCCAGGAAGATAGATACCCTGAGAAAAAAAGATGCACACACTCACTCACTGATGTTCATGCACAGTTGTGTTATGTTTTGTGTATATCAGCAGACATTAATAGATAGACATATTGATTGGACATATGACATTATGTTAGGTGTTATACTAATGTAATGTTCTCATTCTATACATATTCAGGCTGCTTTTCCATTCACCAACCACCACATATATATTGTTCATCTGCAGAAAAACACAAACATGCACACCATTACCAAGAGCCTCTCTCTGTGGAGTTCACCTTGGGAAATATCCTATGCCTGTTCATCTCTGTTCCCCGCATTGTACTTTTCCATTCAAGGCGAACCTGAAATTGATATAATTTTTGCCTTGCGAAAAAAAAAGAATGAAGGAAAACGTGCTTTTGAATCTGATAAGTCGCTGGGCCTGATTTGAAATGTAGTGATTCTCTCTCTGAAATGAGACCTAGATTAAAATCCCATGTCGATCGGGCATATCATCATAGATTCATGACTTATTGAGCACAGGCTGATGGGGGTTGATTTTCTCTCACCAGAAAAAAAAAACGTTCTTGATTCCTCTCTGGGGGTTTGAGTGCCCCATCTCCACGGGTGCCTCCGTGTTGCCCCCCAAGAGGACTAAAGGTCAGTTTTTGACACGACGAGAGACATCATCTCATTGCTAATGAAATATGTTTCTCATTTGAAACGAGGAAGCCTGGAGTGAAAAATCCGATCTGCTGGCACTTTGTTCCATGCTTATTTCAAGAAAAGCTGCTGTTTGCACAAAACACGGGGTGCCATATAGTCCGGTAATTGCAGCCGGCTTGGTTGGATGTTCTTCTACCTGCAGTGCATGTGGGGGGAGGTGATTGTGGGTAGTGCAGATGGAAAGGTGAATAACCTGACACTCTGAAAGGGAAGAGTATTTACAGAAGCGCAGGGGAGCACGAAAAGCCGGAGGTTGCGGCACAGAGATGGTTCCACTTAGGAGAGGTGTTTAAGGTTTAAAAAAGGGCGAAGCAACCTTGACTAAAACAACTTTTTTTTTTTTCTCAAGGCGAGGTTGGATTTGGGGGATTAAAGGTTGATTATGCTGATCACCGTACATAATCCCATCATCCGCCGTGTCATGCTCGTCATCAAACACACAAGGTCCTTCCTCCTTTATCCTCCCTGTTAATTCTAATCTGAAATGTATGTTAATGCAGCTTGGGATATATCCCTTTCATCCAGTCATTGGGTGCTCCAGTTTATAGTAAATGGTCTCTCTCTTTTTCTCTTTCTCCTCCTCTCTTCTCAGTGTGTGTGCGTGTGTGTGTGCATGAGTTTGCGACTCAGCCTTGAGGCATCCCGTTTCAGCTCCTCAGCTTCCAGTCAGAGGGAGAAAGGGGAGGGGGGTGTATATAAGAGAGTGGTAGGTGGGAGTGGGGTCTGACCGCAAAGTGTCTACTGTTTAAAAGAAAGGGACTTCTCCCTCCCTCTCTCTCTCTTCCTCTCATTCCCTCTCTCAGCATCAGCAGACATACACTGGCTGGATGGAGCACTCTCACTGAGCGCTAAGAGACGGGGGGAATGACAGGACTGTCATCTGTCTAAAGAAAATTAAATAGCACTTCAAGAGTTCCTGATGTTTTTAACCTTTCGTTTGGCAACACATCGCAGTTCCCTAGACGGAGGCACGTCTCTGAGCCTGTAGAGGAGGATTGGTCTCACTAAGGTAAGCTGTGATGCTTCAAGTCACTTCCATCTACCTGTTAGTGTGACAGATTTGCATGTTAAATGACTCTGTGCTCATTATGAGTTTTATTAAATGCTAAATCTGTATTATGGTTTAAAGGAAGCTGTGCCACTTTGTAATACTGTTGTATAAAAAGAGTCAAATTGTACACTATGCAAAAATATTATCTTTAGGTGTGTAACAGTTTGTCACTGAGGCAGAGCCCCCATAAGAACAACTTTGCTCCTTATCTACCCCTAAAAGGTGCATATTAGTACCTTAGAGTATTTCTGCATCTTTAGGGGTAAATGGGCACAACGATGTACCTTTAAAGGTACTGCCCCATTGACAAGCGATTATACCCCTAAAGGTACAGTTTTGCACATGTTTTCTGAAAGTGTAATTGTTAGCTAGGGACTTCTAAGGCTGATTCATTGGCTTGCTTTAGGCTGCTCATTATGGTTTATAGGGGAAGTGGTCCACATTTGTTTTAAGCTCAGCAATTATTCCAGCTCCACTTGAGGGGGGAATACAGTAGCGTGTGCTCTGATCACTGATAGTCTGGCGTAACTCTACACATGGCTGGCTTGTCTGCAGCTGTGGGTCAGTCGGTGTTCGTTACCTGGCAGACGGTGTTATCTCTTTCCAGGAACTCTGTCCTCTCTCCAGTCAGGGAGAGCAGCAGCCGGTTTGTGTTAGCGCTTCTCTCTTTAGTCTGCTGCTGTCAGCTGCCAGTTCTTTTCTCTCGCCTCATCCGCGGTGGGGAGGGGGGATGAACGGTTCTCGGATCAGTGCGCTGTCCTTACTGATGGGTTGTATCCGTTTAGGAGAATGGAGAGTCTGAGGTGATGAGAAGATGTGTGTGTGGCGGTAGGGGGAGGGCTGGGAAATGCAGGGGCTGAGAGAGACGCCTTATGAGTGCATATAGTGAACAAGGTGGGGGTCAATGACAGAGACCCCCTGGATCCAAGGGTCCTAAATGGGAGGGAGGTTCTTCAGGCAATGAAGGAAACTTAGTCGTTTGCATTGAGGGGCAAAACTCATGACTGCATAAAGGACTCTTGGTTAAGTTTTCTTACACATTGAACATTCCTATTTCATAATAGCCCTAATATTTGATCTGTTTTGTTGTGTGATGTCAGTGCCTCCTTGGTTGTTCAAATCTCCTCAGCGCTCTATGTCATCATTATCTCGAAAGACATAAGAAGTGCCAACTACACATGGTTGTTGCCTAGACGGAGTGTTTAAATGTTTTATGATGCTATGTGCAGTGTATTCATTGACAGTGCCACTCAGGACAAAGCTTAGTGGGAAACTAGCCTTTGTTTGAACAGCTGTCAGCTCTGCTCCTGGCCTGGCATTGCACTTGGAGCGGCTATTGGACCCTCTGTGTTCTCCTCTAGTTGTCTGTCTGTCAGTCTGTCTGTCTATTTTCCATCTTTGTATCAATTTGTTTCTCTATTATAGGTCTGTCTATCAATTAGATATTTTAATTTAATTAATTACATGAAATGCTGATTAATCAGTCACAAATTAACTATTACATATGTATACAATATACAAATTAAATATTTTGCCAAGGAAAGCAACTAATTGAAGATCATTAAAATTAAGTTACAAATAAAGATAAATAAAATAAACAAAGTTACTCAATGTTTTATGGTTCTTTTGTCAAGTTTAACTTTTAAAAAAGTTTTTTCATTCTATTGCGTCATCTATTCTGTCTGTCAGTCTGTCTCTTTGAAAAATGCTCTGTAAAGAAGGATTCTTTTCTTCCACACTCAAAATTAGCCACAGAGGCATTCAGAATGATTTGTCGGCATCGGTGAACAAAGATTTCTTCAGTAGACTTCAGTGTGTTAAAGTGTCACAGCCCCAGATGGTTTTAATGGCTGTCTGATGCTAATGTAACATGGCTAGGAAACCATGAGCTCAAAGCACAGACAGTGTCCCTATCGGCGGCAGCCAAGAGATGAGAACACGTGTTCCTCAGAAGAGAGGAACTCTGCTTAGTTGTCAGTGACCCTGCATTCTAGAATGCATTCATCACTACAAACCCGAGATAAGGAAAGTTTTAAGTTAGCAGAAGAGTTTGGGATGTTGTAAAAGAGAATCAGAGTATCTGAATTGATGACATTTCTGCCTCCAATTAGAAGTTAAAATAGATGTTTTAATCTCCCGGTCAATAAACTTGCACTTCAGTGTGGGAAAACAGATTTTTCTTTCCAGAAAGAAGGAAAAACGTTCAATAGGGTCAATAAGTTGAAAGAGCTTGTTGCTCAGTCCTAGAAGATCTTACTAAGATGAAGCTAATTACTATAGGTATGTAGTGTAAGTAACTGGATCTGGCAGCATGCAATTTATAGGTATTTTTTCAGAAAACAGCCTTGCTAAATCACATTTGATCATGGCTTATCTTCCTAAGTCAGCAAGACGAAAAACTAAATTTCTTGTTGTTGGAGAAAAAGCAATTTCCTGTTACACACAAACAAAAGCTTTTATTCTTTTTCTAGAATAGGAAATAATGATCAATAAGTTTCCATTTTGGGAAGTGATCATGTTGAGCCCAAGAAAAAAATGCCCTCCATGTTCAAATAAGTCTTTTTACTCTGCAGCAAATTGACTTCTGGATTAAAATATGGTCTTTTATTCTTTGCAGTTCCTGCCAGACCACAATATAATCCTTTAGAAAACAAAAAATTGTAAAACAAATGTATCTTTCTAAGACCAATATGTGAGGTGCTGTCTGCATACATGCTGCAGAAATAGTCTTTGAACTTTGTTGCGACAAACGGGAGTCAGAAATAGCAGGAGTTTGTGCTTTTAAGGTCTGAACATATGAGGCTGCTTTTCTGGCTGTAACAGAGGTTAAGCTAATAAACACGGGGTCACCAGTGCTGAAAATGTAAAATGAGACAGCAAGTAACAAATGTTCCTCCTTCATTCCTTCCATCTGGACTATTAAGAGAAAGCACACATGGAAGCTGAAGTCAGGAATTATTCAGCTTCATTCCCAGCAGACTTCTCTAATGTCTCTGGTCTCAGATGTTGACTGTCCTAAACTTTCCATTTCTTCTTAATCAGCATGATGGAGTTCACCTTTGGCAATGTCGTCCTGTCCGCTTTAAATGCCTCTTTGGTGAAAGTGCAGCAATGTCAGCAAACCACAAGTCCATTCAGAGCAGTGCAAACACCTCTATCTCTGCCGATACACCAGACTGGCTTATCACTCACACACACTCACACACACACACACACACACACATCCTATCGGTGCAATGAGATCTCCCAGCATCATTAGAGCTCTGTAAATGGGGCTCGACTGTAATGAAACCCTGCATTTTCATTGTGAAAACAACCTGCATTGCCTTTCACTTATCAGTCTGCATGTACAGTAATCGTATGCCTACACTATATAGATAAAAAATAGCCCACAGGAATTGAATGATCAGTAATAAAAACAGAACATTTCAGTATGCTGGTATCAGTTTAAAATTTAATTGAAGAAGAAATACCTTTAAACTCTGGCAATGAAATCAGATGCAAGATTAATAATTACTTTGTCTAATTATTATGAGAATGGCATAGCTTGAAATATAATACACATTGGCGTGTGTTCTTAGGTTCTGGTTTCACACCTTGCTGTCAATCCACCGATGGGAGAAATGCCAAGAGAATGCGTTGGGTGAGAGATCACTTTATGTGGCATTTGAGAGACCTTTAAACTCACATTCCACATGCAGTGGTGAGACAGCACGTCTGCGTGTTTATGATCGACCAGACATATTCATTTGTTTGAATCTGCTCAGTGAACCCAGTGCAAGCCATGACTGACTTCCTTTTGAAGCACAGGCAAGCCAAGGAAAATAGAGTAGCGAGGCATAGATCATACAATCATCAGCTCATTTGAGGCCAGTGGACAGTCACAATGCACATTCTGCATTCACCTCACAGCTTAAAAGTAACAGGATGTCAGACAGATGAAAAATATCAGTAAGAAAGAAGAAGAACTGCAGAACTATAGAAAGAAAGAACAGAATAAAATGGAAGGTCTAATGCTCAACTGAGCCGCTCCTCCTAAATGAGCATTGCTCAGGAAGGCGATGACTTACAAATCCATTTATGAAACAATAATAGTGGCTATATGCCTTGCCATCGATCTGAGAGCACGCACCATTGAGCTGGTCTGGAAATCCATCTCTGTGTTGGATGATTATGAGCTGCTTCATGGTGCTGGTTTCAGTCTGATTATGACCTTGGAAAACCATGCCATCGATAAGCATCCACTTCTCAATGACAGCATACTCATATTTGTAATGTTTTTAATAAGGACTTATCAGCATTTCTGGGGTCTTCACCACAGATCAGACACCTTTCAGCAGGTTTACTGCAGGTTTACTTGTGAAGTGGATTAAGACTCAATTTCATCATATTGATTTTTAATTAAGTTTGACATGCACCTGTGAAGGAACAAGACAGTGTGTAAGGCATACCTCTGGGATAAATATTTTTTTCATCATTGACTCCTTCCCAGTATTAAACAAACTGTAAGGGCATTTTATGTCATCTATTAAGGCGAATAGAGTCTAGACAATACCAGTTCATTCACTACTGTGGGTGACCCATATTAAGACTGCGTCCCAATGAAGGCAAGTGCTTTCTGTCATGGGTGACCTACAAAACTGAGTCTGCTTGATGATTTTATATAAACTATGGAAGAGTTGTGATTCCCCTATGTTTAACAGACTGTGAATGAATGTCATCTCTAATCATTGAATATGAAACTAAACGATGAACTGTTAATGCAAGCATTTTTTTGCATAACCGACTATTTAACAGACAATTTGCCACCTCACCAGTCCTCTAAATCCAGGAAGAAGAGCCTAGATTTTATTTTATTTTATTTTATTTTCATTTCAAACACATTAACAGATTCTTCCACATCAACAGTTGTCATCTCAATAAAATCTATTACTAATTTCCATCCACTTTACAATAATAATATGCTTTGTACTTGGTGATCTGGTTTTTGGCATATTCCTTTTATGTTTTATGTCTATGTAGTATGCATCAGATCACAGCTAATTATGCCATGGTCCCAAACCACTTACTTGCTAATTGCTCAATTATGTGAGGAGCTGCAAACTTCTAATTTAACAAATCGCAAGTAAGCTAATTTGTTTTGTTGCACAATGGTGTGGTGGAGGAATCGTTTGAACTGTCACTATAATTTATGACTTACGAAAGTATTCATCAGGTCTCTGTGTGAGGTATTCTGCCTTTCAAACACTCTAGTCAGCATTCAGCCCTTAGCACAACGCTGGACCAATTTAGATCACTGGCAATAAATATGTGTGCCAGCAGGTTCACCCCCCATTGAAATTCCTCTCACACTGGACACACGGAAGCCAACTGGCCCAGCCAGAGTCTGAGAAAGTAACAATGTATAAAAACTAGACCTGGCATGAGAATGCAGCAGTCACTTTGTGTCTGGTTTTATCTGAAAGTGCCAGTAAGCAGCAGCATTAGCATACTGCTCTGAGCTCAGCACTGTATTGATGGAGCTCTAATAAAAGAGACTGGCTTTGTCTATTTTTCCTGTTCAAAATGCAAAAAAAAATAAAAAATGGAGAAGTATTTTTCAATCTAATGTTAATAACTGCTAATTCTTTCATTTGCAAGCATATCCATCACTGCTGCCATGAAGCCAAGCTGTCCTCATTATATTTCATATTTCATTTTTCATTCATTTACAGTCCACCTTCGCCAGGGGTTATGGGCAAATGCTCATACAAAGACCAGCTTGGTCTTTCAAAGTCATTTTCTTTCTTCGATTTTTGTGGCGACAAGCCAGGTTTCAAAGTGAAAAAGCCAGCTACCCATCCAGAACTAAAACCGCAAAGCGACTCAAAGCAATTTTCTGCCTATTTTGCTGATTTAATCCTAGGGTTTAGATGTGAGGAACTAGAAGCGGAGTAGGTCCCCTTTGCCCCCGAGGGTCCAGATCAGGAGTCTCCCATAATCGAGCCCCCCTTAAGCGCTCCATCACAGAAGCGCTCATCCCTGTCTGTCTAATCACGGATGGGCGGCAGCAGCGTGGGATCCCTCTCACTGGAGCTCATCTGTCAGTCCTGCTAATCACATGTCAAAGCGAGCTCTCCACTTACTAAACAGATCCTGAAAAGATATTACCTGCTATTGACCTTGCAAGCTGTGGCTTTGGGTCAGCCCCCTGCAGCCGTGACAAAATTATGATCCGTGTAACCACTTTGTATTACTCTTTTGTTACTGAAGGACTGTGGAGGGTTTGCCTTAAAGGGATAATTCACCCCCAAAGTTTATAAATAAATAAATTCTGTAATCATTTAGATGCCCTCACATCTTTCCAAACCTGTATGACATTCTTTATTCTTTTACCACACTGTTAAAAATATTTTCTCAACGAATGAAGAATTGTACATTTTGAGTGATATCTTTTCTATGTCAAATTCAGTACTGTAAAATATATATTTAAATTTTTTTTTTGTAAAAATCAAATGAAAATAATACATTTTAAGGGGTTAAATGTGTTTGAATGGCTAGGCAAGGTGCATGCTGAAAAATGCACTTAATTTGAAATAAATATTGGGTGTTTTATGGGATTGAAAATCAGTGTGTCAGCACTTTGAGAAGGTGATTATTTCCATCTTAAATGGGTCCCATTTGGTTTTCATTACATTCAGGAAAACAGCTATACGGAAAACTAAATCTACAATCCTGTAGTTGCCAAGTATGTGACCACATGACATGCGCGTCAGGACTCTTTAAACACAGACATCTTCAATTTCCCTGTTACACCCCATAATGCAGCACAGTAACATGCTTGAAAAGGTATTACAGTCATTTTATTTTAATTAAATTTGTAACAGACCATTGCACTTAGTGAGGTGACAAGCCTCCCGAGCCCTGCAAAAACTATACTTCTGACTTCTTTTAATGAGGAAAGTGTTGTGTTTTAATGCATAACTCTGCTGCTGTCTGGAGAATGGTCAAAGAATGCTAACTTTTATGAGAAGCGTGAACTCCGAACACCCACGCTAGCGGAAGCGCTGCAGATGGTCTCCTCTGCACGAGTATTAATCTGTCAGCATGGGCTGTGGGCAGAGCGTCTGAGAGGAGAGTACGCTCATCAGATTCAGGTGTTGCCTGCTGTGTGTCATGGCAGCCTGTCATAGGAAACACTGCTGGAGCCCTCGCTCCTGAGCTGAAGTTTGCCTTGCTTTCATTGGCCAGAGCTGATCCTTGTGGAAGCCAAGGCAACCATAACCTGAGTTTCACTTAGTGTCTGTCTATCCTGCAGTGTTGCTGACTGACATGTATGCTTAATTGTGTTCTTGTTATTTTTTTGTAAATTTTATTCTGAATATGAATACTCCCTAGTGTGATATGGTTTGCTTTAGTTGAATATAATTCATTCTGGCTGGAAAGGAAACACGAGTTGAGGATTAAAACATTACATTTTCCTTTTTCTTATGTCTGTTAGCACGATTTGCTATGCAAAGTCTATGATACATATACACTACATACCTTAGATTTGTTTAAATTCATATAAATTACTTATTTCCATATTATTTCATTTTTATTGTTGTATGATATAATGATTTATTTAATTCATTCATTTTGTCTGCTGTTTTTAATTGCTCTTAAGAAATATTGCTGAAGCATTAGAATAATCTGTAAATGTTTTTATGCAATTGCAAATGCAATTTGACACTGGATTCACACTGGACGTGCATTAGAATGAAATGTGTAAAAGCAATCTGAGTGACTGTTCTAATTCAATTTTACAGGATCAAACCCACATCTCCAGTATCTTAAAACAGTTTGAACAATCCCAGTAAGAAGAGTCAAAGAGCAAATCATCATGGGGATGCCAGGCCTGTTACTGGCCTGTATGGCAGTAGCCATGTTAGTTCATCTCTCTAGTGCTGGTCTGGTAAAAAGAGTAATTAGACACAGAAGAGAATCACTGTCACCGACCACTGAGAACTTGACCCTCCCAAGTCCTGATCAGCCTGTGGTTTTCAATCATGTATACAACATCAATGTTCCCTCTGGGTCCCTGTGCTCCGTGGACTTGGATTCACCTGGAACAACACCAGTGAAGCCAAAACCGGCCAATGTGCAGTCTGACCAACACATAGAACACACCATGGACGGAGAGAATCAGATTGTTTTCACGCATAGGATTAACATTCCTAAGAAAGCTTGCGGTTGTGATAACCACATGCCTGACCTGAAGGATCTTCTGAACAGGCTGGAAATGCTGGAGGCAGAGGTGTCCAGTCTAAGAGAGCAGTGCACCAGTGGAACAGGCTGCTGTGGTGCTCAGGTTACAGGTAATGCCAAATATTCCATAAATACTTCAGTAAGCCATTAGGAGGCTGAGGCTTATTAAATTTTTTTTTAAATAAACAAAACAATGCTAAGTTGTGGAAATGGACTCTCTAAACCCAAAATGGACATTCTTTACTTATCCTCATGTTGTTCCAAACCTGCATACATTTCATTCTTCTGAAAAACACAAGAAGGTATTTTAAAAAATATATAGTTAACCAAACATTTGGGCCTTTAACTTCCAGTGTAGCATGGACAAAAAATAAACAATAAAATAAACAATTTTAAAATAGAAATTTTTCTAAATACCTTATTTTATGTTCTACAAAAAAAAGAAAGTAACACATTTTGGAACAAAAGTGGAAGTGAGGGTAAGTGAATGATGACAAAATACATATCTTTGGAACTATCCCTTTCAATTTTATTTTTATCGCATAACACACAGATACATACAGTGGAAATTTTTTTATTTTTATTTTTACATGTAGTAGACCAGTGTTCAATCACTACATGAAGGTTAGAAGAGGCTGAAAGCATAAAAGGCTCTGCTCAATTCTAAATTGGCCAATCAAAATGAAATGACAAAGCTATTTGCTTTCATCCAAAATGTGGCAGAATAAAAACAGAAAGGATCAGGCTAAATAAAATTAGACCATTCTGCATATATATGTAGACATATAATCACCAGTCATTGTCAGATGTAACGATCCAAGCCAACTGGCTTTTAGTATCTCATTTGTGCTTGCATAATCAAGCCTGATTGTGGTTAGGACAAGATTTCACTAAAATATTACTAAGAATTAACTAAAACCTGCCACAATCTTTCATTGGTTCAAAAAATATTAAGTTAAATATCAGCCATCACCAATTGGGAGTTATTGCATCCTCCCAAATGACTCATTACATATTTTTTATAGACTGTTTATATGACAATGTAGTTAAAAACAAACATTATGTGTTTTGTCTGTAGTATTGTACAAATCTAAATTGTTACCACATGTTTTGTTTGTGTAGTATTTCTAGCGATGTTCATATCAAATGGCAGTTATGGGATTGCATTTACCAACATCTTGAAAAAATTAATGAAATTGACAAGAAAATGTTTGCTTTTTAGTATTTATACTTTAAACATACTAAAAGAAATTGAAACCATTAAGGAATTGTTAAATTAAGTCCCATTCCAGTCTAAACCAGCATGAAAGTGTTTCTCAGCCAAAAATGACTAAAAACCTCTTTAGCAGGTGAAGTCACAACCAAACCCTACTGCAGTGGCCGTGGAAACTACAGCACTGAGACCTGCAGCTGTGTGTGTGAGCCCGGTTGGAAGGGAGTCAACTGCTCTGAGCCAGAATGCCCTAACTTTTGCCAGGATCAAGGCCGCTGTGAAGATGGCAAGTGCATCTGCTTCGAGGGCTTCGGCGGTGAGGACTGCAGCAGCGAGCTGTGCCCTGTGGACTGCAGTGAGAATGGAGAATGCATCGATGGGGCTTGCATCTGTGCTGAGGGCTTCATCGGTGAGGACTGCAGTTTTACCAACTGCCTAAACAACTGCCTCGGCAGGGGGCGCTGTGTGGATGACGAATGTGTATGTGACGAGCCTTGGACAGGCTTTGACTGCTCTGAGCTCATCTGTCCCAACGACTGCTACGACCGTGGCCGCTGTGACAATGGAACCTGTTATTGTGAAGAGGGCTTTACTGGGGAGGACTGTGGGGAGCTTACCTGCCCCAAAAATTGCAATCACCGTGGCAGGTGCGTAAATGGACAGTGCGTCTGCAACATTGGCTACAGCGGAGATGACTGCTCCAGGCTAACCTGCCTCAATGACTGCAATCAGAGAGGGCACTGCTTCAATGGGAAGTGCATATGTGATCCTGGGTTCGAGGGTGAGGACTGCAGCATTCTTTCCTGCCCTGAAAACTGCAATGACAGGGGACAGTGCATCAACGGTGAGTGTATTTGTGATGATGGATATGAAGGTGACGACTGCTCTGAGCTTTCTTGCCCCAATAACTGTCACGATCGTGGCCGATGCGTCAACGGGAAGTGCATTTGCAAAGTTGGCTTTACCGGAGAAGACTGCAACATCAAGACCTGTCCCCATGACTGCCATGGACACGGAGAGTGTGTGGACGGCAAATGCATTTGCCACAATGGCTTTGCTGGAGAACACTGTGGCATCAAGACCTGTCCCCATGACTGCCATGGACACGGAGAGTGTGTGGACGGCAAATGCATTTGCCACAATGGCTTTGCTGGAGAACACTGTGGTATCAAGACCTGTCCCCATGACTGCCATGGACACGGAGAGTGTGTGGACGGCAAATGCATTTGCCACAATGGCTTTGCTGGAGAACACTGTGGCATCAAGACCTGTCCCCATGACTGCCATGGACACGGAGAGTGTGTGGACGGCAAATGCATTTGCCACAAGGGCTTTGCTGGAGAACACTGTGGTATCAAGACCTGTCCCCATGACTGCCATGGACACGGAGAGTGTGTGGACGGCAAGTGCATTTGCCATGATGGTTTTGCTGGAGAACACTGTGGTATCAAGACCTGTCCCCATGACTGCCATGGACACGGAGAGTGTGTGGACGGCAAGTGCATTTGCCATGATGGTTTTGCTGGAGAACACTGTGGTATCAAGACCTGTCCCCATGACTGCCATGGACACGGAGAGTGTGTGGACGGCAAATGCATTTGCCATGTTGGCTTTGCTGGAGAACACTGTGGCATCAAGACCTGTCCCCATGACTGCCATGGACATGGGCAATGTGTGGACGGCAAGTGCATTTGCCATGATGGTTTTGCTGGTGAAGATTGCAGCATCAAAACATGTCCCAATGACTGCCATGAGCGTGGAAAGTGCGTGGATGGCAAGTGCATTTGCCATGAAGGTTTTGCTGGTGAAGATTGCAGCATCAAAACCTGTCCCAATGACTGCCATGAGCGTGGACAGTGTGTGGATGGCAAGTGTGTTTGCGATGATGGTTTTGCTGGAGAAGACTGCAGCATCAAAACCTGTCCCAATGATTGTCATGAGCGTGGACAGTGTGTGGACGGCAAGTGTGTTTGTCATGTTGGTTTTACAGGCCATGATTGCAGCGAATTGACTTGCCCCAATGACTGCCATAACAGAGGACTTTGTGTAAATGGCCAATGTGTGTGTAACAGCGGGTTCACTGGGGAGGACTGTGGTACAAAGACGTGCCCCAACAACTGTCTGGACCGTGGCTACTGTGAAGATGGAAAGTGTGTCTGCTCCGAGGGCTACACCGGTGAAGACTGCTCTGTTCTCACCTGCCCAGCAAACTGCAATGATCAAGGCCAATGTCTGAATGGAATGTGCATATGTGATTTAGGCTTCACTGGCGACGACTGCTCTGAAAGTAAGTCACTATATTTTACATTGGAATATGTAACACCTCATATGTGTAGGTTATACTTGCACTCTTTTGGCTTTTATCATTTCTCAATGGAAAAGAATACTAATAGTTGTGATATCCCTAAGATAACACCAGTAATGACATCAAAATAAATTACAAAATAAGTTATGCATCAACCAAAAGGGTTTCCCAGACTACTCCTCCCCATCTGTCATTGGTCAGATTAAGCAATAGTCCCTCCCTAAAATCATGTTATTGGCTGAGTTTTGCTATGGCAGGAAATGTGATAACAACATAGAGCCACATTGTTTTAGGAAATCAATCTATGAATGGTTTATTTAGTTGTCTCTGCACATTCAGCTGGCATTGAATAAAGTATTTATCTTAACATTTTCCTGTTCCTTTTTAATTCAGAGGTTCTTCTAAAATGATGGTAAAAATGTTACATGTTTCTATCCACAGTCTCCCCACCCAGAGACCTGACTGTGACTGAGGTCGATCCAGAAACAGTGGACGTTGCCTGGGTCAATGAGATGCTTGTGACGGAGTATCTTATCACCTATGTGCCTACGACTCCAGGCGGTTTAGAGATGGAAATGAGAGTTTCCGGTGAAAAGAAGACAGCCACTATTAGTGATCTCGAGCCTGGCATAGAGTACCTAATCAGTGTCTTTGCTGTCCTGAACAGCAAGATGAGCGTCCCTGTCAGTGCCAGAATAGCCACACGTAAGTCACCCATCATCATGCTTAGGAAAATTATTAGTTATTTTGTCCTGAGTATATTCTGCAAAACTGATTTATAACCCACAATTAGATCTTCCTGAACCTGAGGGTCTGAAATTCAAATCGGTTAGAGAGTCCTCAGTGGAGGTTGAATGGGACCCCTTGAACATCCCGTTTGATGGCTGGAACCTCATCTTCAGAAACACAGTGAGTGTCCTGGCATCCTCCGTAATTCTCTAAGGTGGCTATGGTCCAAAAGAGTATCGTTGCCCTCATATTTTCTCCTCAAATATGTATTATAAAAGGACCGTTCTGTTTGCAAGTAATAGTTTAAAATGAGAAGCTCAAAAGGCGCCCAGTGGAAAATAGCTGAGTGGTGCCACTAAGCAAAAAGCTACTGTCGAGAAGTCTGCGGTTTTGCAAGACAAAACCCTCTAAGAAGCTCCTGGCAACAGCATGCGTGACCATGTGCCACAGAACTCTTATTGTCTTTGTAATGCTTTATTTTCTTTCTCAAGGGCTTATGCAAACTCCAAAAAAACACCACCATTAGAACATGCAAACCTCCCCTACATCCTTCTTTCAAATCACAGCTTGGCAGTCTCATTCACGCATCAAGTTTAGGGATGTCCATGCCAAAATAATTCTCACTGTGAATTAAAACACTCATCCAAGTAGAATCAAAGTGTTTACTCTCAGGACACCCTCTCATTACCCCGTAGTTCATGGGAGCATGACTTTGTTTTCCTGAATTTGCTTTTTTGATGCTTTGTGGTGCTCTTTTATTAACCAGCAGAACCTTTGACCAGCGATCTGTTATTAGATTTAATATCTTCACCAATTCAGTTAACCAAAAATAAAAAATATATATATTTTTGAATGGCAGAAAGAAGAGGATGGAGAGATTTTGAACTCTCTCACCGCTCCTGAGACCACCTTTGAGCAGTCTGGTCTTGGACCTGGACAAGAGTATGAAGTCAAGCTTGAGGTGGTAAAGAACAACACTCGTGGACCACCAGCCAGCAAGAACGTTGTCACAAGTAAGCAGCTGTCGAAAGCAATTAATCATGTCCAGTCTGCTAATTTTCTGGATTTTTTTTTTTTTTTAAAGAGACAGGATGTCTTACCTGAAATTAGAAAGAGCAGTCAGCAGTTTATGTTAATTGCTAGTTATTTGCAGTGCAGTGAGTTGCTGAGCATTTCAAATTATTATTTTGAGTTAGAATAACTGAATATGTCAGAGTTAGTTTCTCAGGACCTTATTTTGCAAAACTTTAACACTTGAACTCTTGCGCTCATGTGCTTTTCTACACCAGACCAGCAAAAATACTATTCTAAAGTTTCGGATCACAAAGATTTCTGACAGATAAATGATCAGATTGGGGAAATGAATGCTGAAAATACACCTTTTTAATAATATTTAACAATGTTAATTAATATTGAATAATATACAGTATGTTTATTTGATAATTTGATAGTTTTCTGGGATATATTGTTCATATGGGTCAATCACCTTCCTATATCAGTATGCACCTAAAGTGACATTCTAAATATTACTATCATTTTTGTATCATGCCACATATTCTGAGTGACAACTACAGAACAGAGCATTTCTAGCTCATCATCCTCTCAACTATATATTATCTGATTGTAGGATAAGTGTTTACCCTCAGATTTTATACTTCAGAAATAGCTTTTGGTTTGCAGAAAAATCTTTTACCGTTGTGACATTTCCCAAAAATCCATTCACTTTTATCACTTCCTTCTTTTAGAATGTAATAGCCTAAAGATTATTTTGGATAGAGATGTGCCTTTATAACACTGGCTTCTTATGCTGTCAGTGCAAGTAACCAGAGTTTTCCTTCATGACAGGCTGTTTTTGCTGTCTTACAAATGTCTAAAAAAATTCTCCCAGCATGCCTCTAACGCTCCATCTACTCCATTACTTCGACTTGTGCCACATAGGATTTGCATTAAAGGGGGACTAATTGCTCAAAGTGAGTTCTCTCTCTCACTATGTGTGTGGGAGGCACCACTCAGCAACATGAGAGGCTGTCCTCCCGTGAGATAACTAGCGCATTGGAGCATCTCACATGCACAAATCTGCTCTAAGCTGCATGCAGTTCATCTATATTATGTTATGCTCACTTGAGTATGAGCTCTCAGTACAGTTCCTAATCTAACAAACGGATTTAAGCATGAAAATAAGGACCTAGCTATTTTACTTGTACTCTTTTCAGTCTTGGAGAAGCAGATGTGCAGATACTATTCTTTGGTCTTATTGTCAAAAGTATTGATATGAATACATGAATGCATGCATATAATGGCAATAGTGTTTTTTTTTTTCTTGAGTCTTCAAGTGTTGCGATTTTATTTCAGGGGTACAAAAATTAACATTTACCAAATTTTCTATGATATTTCTTGATTGAATTAGAACTGTTTTATTTATAATATTTGCAATGCTTGTTTTAATAATGATGTGACAATAGGAAAAATACATAGCATAAATGTGTCTTTTAAAAATATATATATAGCCACCATTTTATTTTAGGAGAGCGATCATTGTTTTTTTGTTTTTTTTTTTGAGGTTCTTGACATCAAAACTGTATAGCAGCTGTTTTTAACTCATCTGCTTGCACAAATGTTCCCATTGTGTTGCTTTTTTCCCCAGCTGTCTCAAACCTCTTCTCTCATCCACAGTGATTGATGCTCCCAGTCAGGTGGATGTGCGTGATGTGACAGACAGTACAGCCCTTATAACCTGGTTTCAGCCTGTAGCTCAGGTGGATGGGATCTCTGTGTCCTATGGTCCAATCACAGATATAGACAGGAAAAAAATCGAGCTTTCCTCCATGGATACCCAGTACCATCTGGCTGAGCTGAACCCTGACACCGAGTATGAGGTCTCTCTCATGGCCCGCAGGGGAGAGTTGACCAGCTTTCCGGTCTCGGAGACCTTCACAACAGGTACAGTGTCTTTAGAAATAATTTTAGGACTTAAAGTGAAAATCCAGTCTGCTTCAGCAGGTCCACTGATAATTGTGTTGTACTTAGACCTGCATTTTGAAGCAATTTTCTTTGTCTTGCCCTGGAGGATAACACGTACGTCTACAGGAAGTATTTTCTTTCATCCACATGTTGGCGTGTTTCAGACCTTGATGCCCCCAGCAACCTCAAGGCAGTTGAACAGACAGATGAGAGCATAACTCTGGAGTGGAAAAACAGCATATCTGATGTCCTCAATTACCGCGTCAAATACGGCCCACTTTCTGGAGGGGAGCACGGAGAACTGGTCTTCCCCAGCGGCCCGCAAGATACCACTCAGGCTAAAATCACTGGTGAGAGGCCAATTCGAATTACACAATAATTCATCTCCAGAGATTACAAACCACATCAATTACAAACAGATCATACAGATCAAAAAACGTATTTAAAAACTGGAATAAAAGTAGGCCATGCTGCAGTTTCAGTCCATCTGCACATCCAAGCCATTTGTACCCTCTTGAAATTATGAATGTAGTTCCCAGGTGCTGAAATGTGAAGTCATTTTCAAATTTTCCTGCATTTTTAAGGTTCAAAGTGGCTTTTTTCGTACTATACTTATCAGCATTTTATTTCGAAATGAGCACCTTTTTTAGTAATGTGAAGTGTTTACATGACTAAAAGCGAATGAGATGCTATCCCTTTTGTTGGTAATGCCTTATTCATGCCTTAAATGAAGTAACACTGGTGCTTCAATGTGAAAATCCCAGTCAAAAAGGGAAAGCGGAGGCTTTCTTCGTCGCAGCAGCACTTCTATTATACACTTGTGCTTTGAGGCAATCTCCTGCACTAATTCTTATTCTCTACAGCCATGTGTTACCGCAAGCAGGGATTATCATGGCTGGGAGAAAAATATATTCAAAATGGATAATAGATTCTTTGTCTGGTTTGCTCCTTTGTCCTTGGGAGGCCTGTTCCCTGTAAATAAGGCGGACGATCTGTTCGGCTAATAACGCAGAGTCTCTCTCTCACACACACATATCTCACTAGTTGTCTCTTTCACACAGTTATTATCTGTAATTGCCGTCACGCCTGTGATTTTATTGATAATGAGCTTCCTCTGCATTAGGCGTAATTTCATGCTGGAGGACTCCTGCACAGTGACCTCTGCAGGAGCCAATACAGGCATTAAGAGGGGTAAAGTGTGGGATTTGGGCTAAGGGCTCTTATGAATTGGGGCTGTGGGGATCTGAGAATCTCTTGTATGATGGTAAATATTGTTTCTGGCCTGTGGAGAAGCTCTTTGATGCAGCCAATGAAAGGCATTCGATTGATATGGCGTGCAGATGAAATCGAAACCGCACTGTGGCAAGAACGAAAACAATTGCCTACCACAGAGGCTCCAAAATCAACTAATGTGAGAGATTAATGGTTTCGTTTTGTCTAATGATTTGAGATGACTGAATTGACTGGCCCCTTTCTTAGGCCTTAGGCCCGGGACAGAGTATGGAATGGGTGTGACGTCAATCAAAGAAGAGCGTGAGAGTATGCCTGCTACAACCAATGCTGTGACTGGTAAGACTTAACCAGATGGTCAGTAACTCACCCGTATATTAGAGTTGTTTTAACTCTCTTCTTATTAGCAGAGTTAAAAGTGCATGTGAGTTCTATTGTCTTCATAAACCCAATTGTAGTTATGTAATGTTAATTCTGAAAGGAATAGTTAAGGAAAAAAACTAATCCTTTAATGTTACGTACCTGTCCTCTTAGATATTGACTCTCCCAAAGACCTTGAAGTAAGTGAAACCACAGAGACCACATTGGTACTGGTTTGGAGGAGGCCGGTCGCCAAAATCGACAACTATGTGCTAGTCTTTACATCTGCGGATGGCACAGAAACTGAATTGGAGGTACCTCTTACTGTCAATACCTACACCCTGACTGACCTGAATCCTGGAATGCTGTACACCATCAGTCTATCTGCCAAGAGAGGAAGAAAGATGAGTGCGCCAGCCACTCTGTCAGCATCCACAGGTTAGTATGCATCCTTATATTTTCATTTTGATACAGTATAAAGAATGCATCTTCACCGTTTCTCTTACCTCTAGAGTGACAAAACCAATATTGGTTTGGATCATAAAATAATCTTTCAAAAAATATGATTTGAATATTCTTTTTCAACCCATAAATATATATTTGTTCAGCAGGCCACTGAGGATCTGAAGGCGACTCTGGAATTTATTATCTTGACTGTTTTCCTCCCTTAAGTGCCAATATTTCTTTTGGAGTTTGAAGATACTGCAGTCCTTGTTCTATAAACTTGAATTAAACATTTTGTAGCTCCTTATTATGAGAAAACGTCCATAAAGATCTCAAAATGCCATCACGTAGTGGAAACTGAAGCTTAATATGCCTATTCTGTGCCCTCATTTATGGCATGTGGGTTTATTTTTCTTTTTAAAGGAAGCCCAAATCTCTGCGGACAGAATGCCATTTAACTTCCAGATTTTTGTTTTACCAAAATGTTCTTGATTTTATAGCAGAATAGTCATTAACTAATACCAAGGGGCTACAGAATATAACATCAGTTGTTTGCTTTGGTTGCCAAGGCAAGACAACAGATATAGTGTTTCTCAAGATCCCAAACACACACACACACACACACACGCACAGAAAGCTCATTCATGTGATAATCGTCAGAGTGAGCCCACTCCCCTTTTGAATTTGCGTGATTTGACCACAATGAACTGTGGGGCGGACTGATAAATAGGACACATGCTGAGCCGCCTGTTAAAATGTTGTCTCTGAAATCACCAGCACTATAATCCCAATGCATTTATTTCAGCAGCCATTATCGGCCTTAGACACGGCACACAAGCATGGGCATACACTTCCCTCAGACCCGATGGAAATGGGAAGGTGGGGGGGGCAGGGAGACCTTTAGGTCTGGGTTTTTTTCTGTTCACTGAATGTTTCTCCTGCATGATTATTAGAGTTTCAGCTTGGTACATTGGGACCCGATGACCATCAGTCACATGCATGCACAAAGTTTTGTTATGCTATGTTAAGGTATGGACACATATGTGAATTTTCTGGAAAATTTTGTAGGCAAAAAGGTATTTTGTCAATAGAATAGCTATTTATGAAGCAAAGCTTGCACAGAAGTCACTTTCAAACCCCAAAAACTCCATTGGACCAATTGTGAAATCGTTTTGGGGAAATCATTCAACCTCACAAAAAATTCCCACATGGATACCAATTAAAATGACTAAAACTTGCCTGTGAAAATTCACAAGCATTGATAAATGTGACCACAACTTCATGGCTTGTGCATGCATACAACAAAGACTTTATCCAAACACCCTTAAGGTGTCTGTGGCCTGAGGACCTCACAACAATAAAGCCGTTCTTTTATTCTATCCCCATCTGCATGTAGTGAAGGCCATTCCTCAGACATACATGGACCGCTTTCAGTTTTGGGAACTCTATTGGATAATTGTGCAAAATGAATCAGTTTTCCCAAATTTCAGTTCCCATGAATGGCGCAAGATGATCAATGAGTTGTTTTGCTGTTTGACAGCTTTGTATTGTTTCATCTCCTGATTTCAAAAGCGACAATCAGCCCTTATGCCTGGGAAGGTCATTCACTTCATCCCCATTGTCTCTCACCCTATTTGCACGCCACATTTCTGCCCTCTTGAATGTGTATAGACAGGATAATGGTTAGCCCACCGTGCATCTCTTAGCTGTCTGCCCCCTCTTTGCCTGTGAATGCTGACAATGCACAATGATGTTCAATTATAGGTTGCAATGCACTGCTCTGCATGGCTGCCTCCCATATTTGAAGTGTTCAGCATACCTCTGCTCAGGCAGGCTAGGCAGGACCTTCAAAAATTAATGGCTTTTCTCAGGGCCATTAATACCAAAGCTGTCTCAGCAAGCTGCTGCTTGGTTGTTAATAGGTTGCATGAGAAAAGACTGCAAAATAGTTTGTTTGTCACTACAACTTTTTGTAGTTGAAGTTTTTTTGTTAGTTTTTTTTTCACTCATGGGCAGATGTTCTGTTCTGTTCTGTTGGAACAGATGGGGATGAATTTAAAACATATTAAAAGATTTATTCTTGCTCATAACATGGATTTTTCCCTCTAATTTTTCAAATGCTTTGCATTGTTTTGAATCATGTGTTCTGGTCTTTTTGTTTGGACTTCAATTAATACGACTCAATTAAAACAACCTCATCAAGAGAGATTGCCTTCAGAAATCAGCAAAACCTATTCAGTCACCATTACACGTGTCTTTCTCCTGTTTGTACCTTTTCTTGCCAAATTAATTATCTTCTGATTTGTTTGTCATCCAGATGAAGAGAAGCCTCAGGTGGGCAACATCACCATCTCTGATGTGTCCTGGGACAGCTTCAGTATGTCCTGGGAGCTGGACAGAGGAGAGGTTGAGAGCTTTCTGGTTGAAGTATCTGACCCAGATGGCTTATCTGATGGTCAGAACCACACTTTATCCAGTCAGGAGTTCAGCCTGGCTGTCACTGACCTCTCCCCTAGTACTTTCTACAGGGTCACACTGTATGGGCTGTACAAGGGAGAGCTCTTAGATCCTGTCTTTGCTGAAGCCATCACAGGTATCAATTCTTTGTGCAATCCTGGACCAGCTCGGTCTTCTTTTCCAGTTTTCTTTGGATCAATGCTGTATCTCAAGCAGCAAAACCAACTAACTTCTTTTCTCTTCTAATATGCAATTCATCAAATCACATGGTGTATTAAAACTAACACATTTTTATTATTTTAACCAGTTTTTGTAGTCTTCATAGTGTATTAATTTCTTCATCTACTATCATATTGTACTGAAACTAGTTTCCAACGAGTATTTCTTGTATTTTCCACTATTAATATAGAAGGTAAAGTGAATATTTGGGCATTTTCAACAAAATAATGAGTATATTGCAGCCACATCCAATAATGTTGATTTCAGAAGAATTCTCAATTAATTAATACTATTATTCAAAATGGATTCATTAATCAAATGTGCTTTGATGCATTGATTAAAATTACTATTATTACAGCTATGGTGTTAAGAGAGTTTACAAAATAAAAAAATAAAAAATTACAACCTCAAAATTTTAAATTGTAGTGTAAAGCAGCGTCATCCAATATGACTGCATCCAAAATAAATCCTAGTGCCTGAATAAGTCTTTTTCTATATATACTATATGAGAAGCAATACGTCTAATGTACTATGTCAGTTTTCATAAACGTATGATCCACTTGGCATCATATTGTATTCATCTGATGTCATGATTCACATGACGTTAACAACATGGTTGGATAATATGTCTGAATTGAATTAATACTTCAACACATGCATACTTGTAAAACAAAGAGAACTTCATTAATGCCTGACAAGTGAGTTCATAATCAATTGAAGTAAATACTGACAGTACATGATTTCAGACACAGATAATCTTTCAAGTGTGCATATCAAGCCGCTTTCAAGTCAGCAACACATTCTGTCATCTGCTGAATTTTATGTTGAAGTAAAACTGACATTCAGAGCACACCTGCACTGCATCATAATGCCTCCCCACAGGTCTACATCTGCATAATCACCAGCACAGCCTCCAGGTGCAGGAAATGACCTCTGCCTGTCATCGCTGGTACATTCGTGTTTAACAGGCAAAACATAGTTAGACTAATGATGCCTTTTTCATTCTAATTGACTGCGGCATTCAACTCACATTGTCAGTGAGTCAATTTAAATCATTTCGTTTGTGGCATTTATAATCTACCAAGTTGTATTGTAGCAAACACATTTATAAACCAACATTTTGCCCCTCCTCAGAAAATCAGCGAACAGAGCGGGTGACTGTACTGCCATGGAAGTGATCCTGAGGGGTTTTTGTCGCTTCTTGTGAAGGATCTTTTCAGTATGCACACCCAGTTTTCTGACCCTGTGCTACTTCTCATTCTTATGCCTCACTTTCACACATTTTCTTGGCGTTTATCAGCCAGTGGCTGCAGGGGCCGCAGTTGTAGCAGTTTCTCAAGTCTGCATGCAAATAGGCAGAAGAGAAGGAGAACTGATTGGATTTCTGTTAACCTCCGCTCTATTCATGTCACATGACCCATGAACTCTTGCCTCGCTCTGGCCTGAGTAACACAAGCTTTTAAAAGCAGAAAAGTGTTTATAATGTTTACAGAAACTTCGGTAGTTTTCTTTCTCTGGTTGGTTTGCTTATCCCTGCTGCAACATTTAGCTGTGTCAACACAGATATCCCCCTCAGAGGTTTAAGCTGCCTGCTGTAGAATTACTGCTTCCAGACCTTGTTTCTGTAGGTTAGCTGGCGCCTTTTCCACCTCCACAAACAGATGCCTCTTTGTCAAACCAGAGAGACTTAGAAGGCAGTCAGATGAAAGTGATCCTTGGAGAGCACATGTTAGTACTCTTGAAATGCCTCAAACACTGCTGACACTCTTAAACAAGTGAACAGTGCTAATGAAGAAGGACAGCTCCACAGGATTTGTCCTCGCTGGTTTTTATTTCCAACACTTTTCCACATTCAACAAATGTCTTTTCTGTTTCACATCATCCAGAGCTTTAGAGGAAGAAGAGGTTTAGTCTGGTCAAGGGTCTTTTTCCCCCCAATGCTCTATTTAGGCATTGTCAGTTTGGAACAATACTACATTGTATTTTGAACATTTTTTAAATCTCACTATCGGGTATTACTATTGAATTTCCATTCAATTTCTATAGTTTGTTGATTGCATTCTGTGTATATCCAGTATCTAGTTTTTTTTTAATAACAAGATTAATCCCAAATTTATATAAACTATTTATTTATTGTATTTAAAATGTTAATAAACTACATTTATTATATATTTACTATATATAATATATTTATTATATAATTATTAATACATTTCGAGTCTGGCTGCTGGATTGTTAAACATAAGCATTAAAAAAAACAGACTTAGCAGAAATAAAAATGTACAATATCAAAGTAAGTCAGTATATTATCATTCAATATGATCTTCCTTCTCCTTAATACTTCCTATACTTCCAAAGAAAAAAATAAAACTAATATGTAACGCAGTAACTGGTTCTTGGTACATGAAGATGAAAAGCAAACCACAGCATATTAAGACTTAACCACATTCTGGCACATACAAGACTATTGTTGAAAATAAAATGCATTGCTCATGTGGTCAAGACATCCCTGAGGCTTTAGGTTTTCAGTTTTACATATCCTTACCACAACGATTGCTTCTCAAGAGACATCCCTCTCAGAATTCATATCTTTCATTGTCATTGGCCTTCTTGCAAGATCAGCTAAAAACGAGACAAAAATGCATTTCCAGAATGAGCCCAACTGTCAATATGATTATTATGGATATGTCATTGTCCCAGAAAAGCTCTGTCTTGAACCCTGCATGACTGCTATTATATGATGATACAATTATGATGTTGGAACCTAATATAATAGTGGAAAATTCATCAATGTCAATTTTTTTTTTCTACTAACCAACAGATCTCATTCCATATTCTAATCCAAATATGTAAATTAAATTTACTGGCTCACTGATTTCAGCATCACCTGCCACAGATATAGGAACAACTGATAGATGACTGAACAATTGATTCAAAAATATATATATTTTCGTGCATGAGAAACATAATCGCTTAATTGTCTCTCATACAGCAGTGTCTTCCCCTGCTCAAATTTATATAACCTAAGCAAACACCACAAATAAAGTAAAACTGGTTTAGGGAATCAAATTCACAGTTCTTGGCCATTTAACCTCTTCTAAGTACATTCCACAGAGTTTACAGAGGAAGAACAACTTTATTGTTTTGTCAACCAGAAGCTGAACCTGAAGTGGAGCATCTCTCGGTCTCAGACAACACCCCGCACAGCTTTAAACTGACATGGACAGCACCAGACGGCATCTTTGATACATTCACTATCAAAGTCGGGGATTCTAACGCCCTGGGTCAACCTCTCCAGTTGAGTGTGTCTGGAGACAAGCGAACAGAAGCGGTGACAGGTCTCAAAGAAGATACAGAGTATGACATCGAGCTCTTTGGAATCATTTCGGGACGGAAATTCAAGCCCCTTTTGTCTGTAGCACGAACAGGTATTTGGATTTTTAAGAGTAGCTCGTGGAAGAACCACTAACACTTTTTTTTTTTTTTTTCATTTCAATGATTTTATGTTTCTGTGAGCTAGCTAGCATGTTTGTTCAAAACTAATACTATTAAACATGAAGTCTTTTCCATTCATCCATTACCTTCTTTGCCATGTTTAACAATATAACAACATCACTCATTTTCTTTTTCCTTATTGTGTCCACAGAGTATAGAGTCTCTCATTAACAACAATGGTTGCATCCAAGTCTTCTCTCACCAGTTTTATTTTCTCCGTCTCTATCTGTTATGTGATTGAGGGTTTCATTTACAAAGCAGTACCTGTAACTATTTTGTGTATTTGTCCTGATTGTGTGCTTGTTTCAGGCAGTCTTCCTTTATGTTACTGAACTTCACTTTCCACTTGTGTCTGATGTTTGCTTGTCACACTATTGTGCCTCTGTACTGGGGCAAGTTAATCTTCTTGCATCTGTCACTCGAGATTCAGCGCTGAGAAATAGCTTTAAGGCCAGGGCCTTTGTTTGTTTGTCCTTTCTCTGTAGTCACACAGTTGGTCATCCTCATGTCCTGAATGTTTACTTTGATGCATCTATTTGTTCCTTGACACCAGCTGTATTTTTGTTTCTTTTACAGTCTGAAATAACTCATTTCTGGGGAAAGGTTTTTAACTCCTGTTTGTCAAATGCTAGAACACACATTTTTAACAGTATATTTTTATATTCGTTTCTTCTCTGTGTCATTCTTACCAAGGTCTGGGAACACCCAAGGAGATACGCTTTTCTGATGTGACTGATACATCGGCCACTGTTCACTGGACTTTGCCCCGTACCCATGTAGACAGCTACCGGGTCACCTATGTGCCCATTCAGGGTGGTAAGTGACATGGTCATGTTATTATATATTATTACAAATAGTATTTTATCATATATTACTACAAATTAAAATGAATTTTACTTTTTGAAGTATTTTCAAATGTAATTTATTCCTTCAAAAATCTGTCTTATATGATGATCTGGTGTCCAATATTATTATAAATGTTGGAAACCTGTAATATTTATATATAATTTGTTTAATTATTATTATTATTATTATTAATTTTTTTTTTTTCAAACAACAGAATTTATATGGAATAGAACCATAATCAATTCAATGTGTACTTTCTGAAAAATGTAGGAATTTCTTTTGAAAAAATGACTTTCGTACACCAAACGTTTGAATGGAAGTCTACATATATTAGTACTATTTATAGCATATTTGGATCTTTTGTGCTGGAAGTGAAGGCAAAGCCTTCTTCCCTCCAAGTTGGAACACAGTCCATCTTAGGAAAGCGAGACTTTACTGTGTGGTTTTCTAGGCAGTTGGATAGTTGCCTGTTGGAAATTCATAGTATTATTTGTACTTCCTCAGTTTATGATTTGTCATAAATGCTATCTTATGTAATAAATTGCATAAGTTGCAGAGGAAATTCTCTTAGACTGCCGTTTTGGCATAATAAATTGATTGAAATCAAGAGATGTCCCCCTAAAGTCTCATAGTGTCCCTTTGGCTTCTCTGAGATCAGTGCAGGTTTTTAGATCAGGCCCATCTTCGGTTATGTGAACCTATCAGTGCATATCATAAATCAAACCACACTGTTTTATCCATCAGCACAGCATTCTTGCATTTCACCATCCCAATTTATTACAGACAGTGCTGCCCTCTAGTGACATACGCTAAATCTAATTTATTCCAATGTTCTGTCTCCCCCTGCAGGCAGCCCTATGACACTGAGAGTAGATGGAGGAGAGTCTCAAGCCATGCTGCCTAATCTGACCCCTGGAGTGACCTACCAGGTCACTGTCATCGCTGTGAAGGGCTTGGAGGAGAGTGAACCAGGATCTGATAGAGTCACGACAGGTACAACTAGAATAGTTTCTAGATGGGATGGGTGATGGGAGTAATGCAAGTACAAGGTAATTAATTAATCTAAAAGAATTACTTTAGCCTAGGAATCGACGCCAGGCTGTCTCTCAGTGATTTTGCTTTTCTTTTGTCTCTCTGTTTGTATCTGTTGGCCCTCAGCCCTGGATAAACCACGAGGTCTGACAGCAGTCAACATCACCGACACTGAAGCTCTGCTGCTGTGGCAGCCGTCCATTGCTACTGTGGATGGATATGTCATCACTTACAGCGCAGACAGTGGTAACAACTCAGACTGTCCCTAATCATTCTCAAAGAAAAGTTGTTTCAAGTGCTACAGACTAAAACCATAAAGCAGAGAGTCTCAGCTGTGTTTTGTTCTTTTGTCAGTGGCTCCAGTGATGGAACGGGTGTCTGGGAACACTGTGGAGTTTGAGATGAGCTCCCTCACACCTGCCACCCTGTACACTGTTAAAGTTTATGCTGTCAGAGAAGCAGCCAAGAGCGCTGCAACCAGCACAGAGTTCACCACAGGTAAAGCGAACACTCACTCATTTTACATACGCACCGCACAAACAACACAAGACATCTGATTTCTCATTTCATACAGATAAATATTTATTGGTGTAAAGTAAAAGAGTAGCAAAAATACATGGGCACCTTTGACCAAAAAAAATTAATGTTTTCACACTGGGTTAGTTTGTCCACTACTAAATTGTCAGTGGTCGTTTATGCATAATTTTTTTTTTTTATCATGAACAATGTGTTTTAATAAGCATTCAGTTAAATATTTTTTCACACTTTTTTGCAGAATCAAATAATAAAAACTTAAATTAAGAGAACAAAAATAAAGCCATGTTTCATTGACATATTAAACTCCAAAAAAGGTTTTACAGAAGTGATTTTGGATATCTCTTTTTATCACTTCATCAATCAGAAAATAATATCAACAGCCAGAAAAAAATCACCTTTTTTTTAAGGAATAAAATATTGTATAAAACCTGGCAAATTATACATGAACAAACCCCTTTGTAAGAACCTTCAGATTTTAGATAGTGATAAAACTTCAAAGATTGGTATGTATATGTGTTACTCTGTGTATTATTTTGGGCTCAGTGCAGGAGAAAAATCTCATTTTGGGAAAATGATCTTTAAAGATGTATTGTAATTAAAATATACATAGACACAATCAGATAAAGTGCTATGAAAGAAACACTTCAAAGTGTATTTTGGATGTTTTCTTTCCACTAGTCAAAAAAAAAAAAAAAAAAAAACAGTGCATAAAGAAAGTGTTTTTGCCTGGATTGTCACACCTTAAGAATTCTGAATGCAAGGTTAATAACAGAATACTCTCTGCTGCAGATGTCGATGCCCCTCAGAATCTGGCTGCCAGTAATATTCAAACAGAAAGTGCTATGTTGACATGGAAGCCACCAAGAGCAGACATCAGTGGGTACATCCTCAGCTTTGAGTCTGCTGATGGCATTGTCAAGGTGAGTGGACCGCCTGAATGAACAATCTAACTTTAAACATCACTTACAGCCTAAAAACTGAAGCTTGCCCATTTTTTATTCCTGGTTTTCTTCTCTTGGCTCAGGAGGTTGTCCTTAGCCCCACGGCAACATCTTACAGCATGACTCAGCTGACTTCCTCCACTGAGTACACAGTCAGACTGCAGGCCATCGCTGGGCCAAAGAGAAGCAAAATCATCTCGACAGTCTTCTCCACCAGTGAGCCAATAACCTTAAAGCACAATTTCATTACATGATCACAAACTCGGAACAAAATAAACAAGCCTCTGGGTAAACTGTTCTCTCTTTCTTTATCACAGTTGGAGTGCTATACAAGCATCCTAAAGACTGTTCGCAGACTCTGTTAAACGGAGAAACAACCTCAGGCCTGTACACTGTTTACCTGCGTGGAGACGAGAGTCAGCCTCTGCAAGTCTACTGTGATATGACCACTGATGGAGGCGGCTGGATTGTGAGTAATTCTTCCTCAAATAACATGCAGGATAGAAAGATTGGCTGTTTTGGACCTACAGGGGGGTATTTAAAATGAAAACTAGTATCTGTAAATGCAAGGGTACTTTTATGTGTTTATTATTATTATTATTATTCAATGTCAGGGTTGACATGATTAAATTAAAGTCTAATAATACACAGAGAGCAAAAACACTGGTCATTGTAATACTGTGGTACCTCCATACAGGTGTTTGTGAGACGACAGAGCGGTAAAGTGGAGTTTTTCAGAAACTGGAAGAACTACACTGCAGGCTTCGGTGACCTGAATGATGAATTCTGGTTGGGTATGTTTACATCTGTGCATCAAATTGACATCAAATTGTTAATATTGACCTAGGAAGCCCTAAGGTATTATGATATAGAGCAATGTTGGACAAATTGTGTCCTTGTGTCTGCAGGTCTCTCTAACCTCCATAAGATCACCTCCTCTGGGCAGTATGAGCTGCGTGTGGACCTCAGAGATAAGGGCGAGTCTGCATATGCGCAGTATGACAAGTTTTCAGTCTCAGAACCACGCAGTCGCTACAAAGTGCATGTTGGAGGATACAGCGGCACTGCAGGTCTGCAAGATCTCTCTCTATTAGAATAAAAGTATTCATTTCTTTAAAAAAAAAAAAACTTTTGAAAAGTAGTGTAAATGACTTTGTAATAATTTTGTAATGCTCTTTTAAAGGTGACTCAATGACGTATCACCACGGCCGTCCATTCTCGACCTACGATAATGACCACGATATAGCTGTCACCAACTGTGCTCTGTCTTACAAGGGAGCTTTCTGGTATAAAAACTGTCATCGAGTGAATATAATGGGACGATATGGAGACAACAGTCATAGCAAGGTACACATTTCATAATATGTGCTTTCTCACCTGTCTAATAATACACAGTAGAGACATATTAAGAATGTTTTTAACTTTTTTTTCTACAGGGTGTAAACTGGTTCCACTGGAAGGGTCACGAGCACTCTATCGAGTTTGCAGAGATGAAGATCAGGCCCGCCAACTTCAGGAATTTTGAGGGAAGGAGAAAGCGATCGTAAACCAATGCGCTCCAGCTCGAACCAAGCAACCCTCCACTGCTGACCACTTGTCCCTTGTTTCTCCTGCATCATCTCATCCCCTTCATCTACCAAAGTCACTGCCAGGAGCCCAGCCTGCTCTTCACCCCCCCCCCCCCCATTCAAACCTACAGTCCATACACAGTTGTGTGTGTACCACTTCTGTGCATGTCAGTCTGACAGTGAACCAATAGACTCATAGTGAAGTGTTTAACATTACACACTGTGCCTGTACATCATAAGCACACCAAAGACAGACAGTCCAGTAACACCTATACGATACAATACCTACGGAGAGGAGATTTTGAGTTTGGCTTGGTGCTTTCCAGTTTAAAAAATTATAATATTATTATTTCTGTATATCCCATACAGTTACAGTGGGAAGAGTTGAATGTTTGTGTGTGGTATTTTTGCTTCAGAGCATCTTCCCTAGCTAGGCTGTGAATTAGCCTCAATAATTATTTATCCTTTAACTTCTCAATTGGGGCGAGAAGTTTAATGGCACATGGTAAAACTCAGCATTTAAAATGCAGAACTGCAAAAAAATAAAATATCTAGTGGGGAGGATCAGAGATTTTTTTTTTTTTTTTTTTTCATCTCTTTTGTCAGTCTGTGACAAATCTAAGTACCCATGCTCTCTGTTTTCTCTCTCCCACAACTCATGCATTCATCAGTTCTGAAGTGGCACATTTCTGGAACCGATACATACACAGTACTGTTAAGTGTTCATTTATATGCACCTTTTGTCGTGTTTCCTGTACCCTATAACTATATTGGCATTCAGTCACAAAGCATCAGAATCTTGATTTGTTGATTGTTATCCTCTAAAAATTAATTAAACAAAAGTTAAGGCAGGACCTATGTTCAGTCTTTTGTTTAAGTGATACTGTGTTCGCCAGTTAAGAGCTTGTATAATGTTCAAGATTCAGGAAAAGGAAAGGTAATGGCCAGGAGATTGGAATTGTTGTAAACATAGCATTATATGAAAGTCCTGTTTGCAAAAAAAGAATTAATATACAGAAAAAGTCGTCGTGTTTGCCCCTACCCTGCTTTCGACTAAACCACTGACCCTATACAATGCCTGTGTAAATTATGTCTCGTTTTGGTATTTGAATATTTTTGTTTGTTTGTTTGTTTATTAAATGGGTGTACAACAGGTGTTTCTTTGTAACCCCTCTTACAATAAAACAGATTTTGTTTAATAAATCACGTTCGCAGAGTGCGATTATTTGGACACTCAAAACGAGCCTAATGTAGCAACTTTCACGTCATTCGAAATCGGAACGCAACAGAGATGCTTTCCTAGTAATATCATGTGTTGGCAGATTGCGCGATGAAAATGCGCATAAATGCGTGGTAAAGATTTGGAAATTTGTATTGATTTGTGTGGGTTTCTTTAACATTTAAATAAACAAATTCAATTATTTAGTCTTGAAACTCAAACCAAGCGAATATTTCTCCTCAATCATTAAATCACTCATTCGCTTTGGAATATTGGGCAACTGGCAACACGGGATGTAATGAAAAACAAACAAGTAACGTTAGGCTTATAGTAGCCTATACAGTATACATTTGGTTTGAATGTATTTTATTAGGCTATAAATATGTGACTATGTTACAATTCCCTTTTGAAGCCCTTGTTCTTTTCTCCTTTTCCATCTCTCCAATCCCATTCTGCTCAAAAGGTGATTGGACATTGATTTTTGTAAAAATAAAACGTTTTTACTTATTTGATAAAAGTGTAGTTTTAGTTTAAAATGTTGCAGGCTCATTTATTAGTAATAAATAATTGATAATAAATAATATTGATGATAATATACCATAACAAAAATCCTTGTTTTGGATTTGTTTTTGAATCTTCGGTTGTTTATTTTGTCTCGCGAGAGTTGGCAACCGGTTGGGCAGTTTTCCAAAACAAACGCGTGCGTGTGTCAGTCTTACGGCAATGCATGTGGGCGAAGCTGACATTCAAGTTGGGTAACTTTAGGCTACCTAAGTTTGTGATGCATTTTTTTTTAAATATGCGAAAACGATGGCGATACAAACTTTTGAAATACTTTGCTATAGCTGGATTAATAACACTTGTAGTTATCCTCGCTTTTAACAGCACAATACGACCGTCTCTACCGAAGACTCCAGTACCTAAAGAGCTCTATGACGTGATCTCACCATCAACATACAAATTCATTCTGAATCAGCCAGAACTGTGTGAGAACAGAAGACCTTTCCTGGTTCTTATGATCCCGTTGACTCCCAAAGACACAGAGGCGAGGACTGCTATTAGAAGGACATGGGGTCAAGATGGTTTGATTCCTCTTGTGACCATTTTGCATTTGTTTGTCATTGGTCAGCCAGTACAAAGTGACCCAGTACTACAGGAGCACCTTGTGAGGGAGAGCAAAGAATATGGTGACATAATTCAAATGGACTTTGTGGACAGCTACCATAATCTCACCATCAAGACGATGATGATTATGAACTGGATAGCCACTTACTGCCAGGGGGCCGGGTATGCCATGAAGATCGATGCAGATATCTTTCTCAATGTACATTACCTGGTGGACTACTTGCATGAGCAGAGCGAGTCCTCAGGGAAAGACTACATCACTGGATCAGTCATCTCAGATGCCGTTCCTAACAGGGACTGCTTTAACAAATGGTACATCTCAGAGGACCTTTACCCAGACTCCTGGTATCCTCCATACGTGTCTGGAGCTGCATATGTCTTTTCTGTTGACCTGGCCAGAAAAATATCCTGGGCCTCTAGATTTGTGCAACCGATTCCACTCGAAGATGTCTATGTGGGGTTGTGCCTACACGTTCTGGGTGTAAAACCAGTTTATGCAACAAAATTTCTAGGATTTAGGAATCTCTTTGAGGTGCGCAGACTTAAGTATGAAAGGTGCACTTTTGCCAAGCACATTATAGTAAATGGATTTAACCCACAGAATCTTATCCGCATTTGGCATGACTTTCAGAAGTCTTATTTTACATGTTGATACAATTGAAATGACAAACTGTATTTGAAGTACCTTGAAGCTGCAAAACTTACTTGAAGTATTTGCTAGTACAATTGCTGTAACAAAGTTCACATCATTGAGATGTTATGTTACAAATATTGTTTTTCCTGAAAGGGCCAAGAACACTTACAAAATAAAGGGAGAATATACACCTGTTGAGGTGTTATGTGTAGAAAAGTATTCAATCTAAAGAAAAAAAAAATCTGTTTTGCGGGGGAGAAAGGGCATGTGGAAGTGTTAGAGGTTATGTGAAACATTTTCTTAGATAAACTATTTAAAAGACTATTTCATAGTGTTTTCATTCTTCTGTCTTCAGGAGGATGGCAGAAAAATAAAAACACTTTGAATTGGGTGAGATAGGTCACTTATATTACCTGAGGAGGGAGCCAGAAGAGGAGATACTGCTGTGATATGTTCAGGATTTTTCTTTATAGTGTGAGTCCACATAAATAGCAATATCTTTAATATGTTTTCAATGATTAAAAGGCAGCATACTGGCTCTTTTATTTGTCCTTTTGTAAATTCTTTACATTAAGAAATCATACAGTAGTTGCCCTTACATCAGCCATTTATTTTATTAAGCAGATTGCACTATTTGAACAAAGCATGACAGAGCTTTAGGTTCTTTTCTTTCTGTACAGAAGTTGCACAAAATATTATAAGAGTTATTTTTACCAACCACGTATGAACAATAAAAATATTTATTTTTGATGGCGAAAAATACTTGTTTCTTCTGTCTATTGCATTTTGAGATGCTGGTGCGTGATTTAAACAGAAGGGGGCGCAGTTTCATTGAAAAAAAGCGAGTGGAGGAGGGACGTAGAACTCTTGAGTGGATATTTAGGTTATTTTGCAGGTACAGTTTGTACAAATCAGATGCTCAAACATAATAATAAACAAAGCATTTAATACACCACGTAAAAGTACCTTCAGGCTGTTTAATAATATTGGATGATAATTAAGCAATGATTCATGTTTGTTGCGGTTATGATACTGTGTAACAGCAGATTGGCAAAGTAAACTTACAAAGTTGCAGTGAGCTTCCTAGTTACACAGCATGATTAAGCATTTAGGAGTATTTCTGAGCCGTAGAGGTGTCTTGTTTGTTTTGAAATTCAGCTGATTCAGTATTTGTATTATACGTCGGCCTCTCTCTTTTTATTGAATAATCATTAATGTACAAACAACTTGGCAATATTAAAACATATTCACATTACAATACACAGAACAGGTGCATACAAATACAACTGAAAGAGAGAGAACAGAGAGGTAAAAAAAACTTGAAGGGGGGCTAGGGTTTATCCTTTAAATCATATTCTATAATAACAGAAAACAGATTTATTGCATTTTTCTTTTTCATAACTTTAAGGGCTTTTGTATACAAAACAAACTCACTATGAAATACATAAAAGGCTGGTCTAAGTTTCAAGTACATTTGTCTAAATACATTTTTCCCATCATAATGATATTGACCAGAAATCATTTTTGCTATTGTTCATTACAGGTCCATAGATTATGTCCTTTAGGGCGAAGTTGTCGAGGTGATGTGCCTTTCATGAATATCTGACCATAAAGCATTCACATACTTACAGTGAAAAAACAGATGATCCATGGCTTCAGTGTCATCACAGAATATACATTTGTTGACCTTTAAATTCACAACCTTTAGTTAAAAGTGGAGGTAACCAAAAGTTCATGGGGTTAGAATAAAATAGAGTTTTTTTTATTAGACAAATAACAGAGTTAAGAATAGCTTTAATAACAGATTCAAATTTAGCCGACTGCAACTTAAATATTTAACACAGAAATTCTCGTTTACTGTAATATCACTATTCTCCATTAAATGGGACACTGACCAAATACCTTTCTCCATCTAATCCTTGTCTTACAATGATTTATAATTCATCTATTATTGCATAGTGGTTTATTGTGTGGTGTTAAATTGTGGTTATATAAAATCTTCCACAGTATAACAAGACCTGTTGGTGAAACTGGGATAATTATACTTCTTTGAACAAATCTCTGACCAAATCAGTGTCTAAACGACTCGGAGTGGCACTAAACAATGACTGGTGAGTGTTGACCAATTTTGAATTATCTAAAATGTATGCTTTCTTAAAGAGTTGTCATTTTAAGGGAATCGGTTTTGATGCTTCAGTTTCTGTAGTCTATAAAATGTATTGTATACACGGCTAATGGTCACTAAGAGAATCTTTTTGCTCAAAGATTCAAAAGAATCGAGTCACTGAATCGAAATCCTCACCATTTAGTTCTGAAGCATCTTACTGCTTTTGCAGCACAGCGTGGACCTACAGGTGGGTGGAGCCGAACTTAACTATTATGACGTCATGGCAACTAGCGCTTACTACACACAGCCCATCAAACGTGTATTTCTCATCTAGGCTATACCGCTTGCTTTAAACCCTACCGAGAAAGCTGTCTGTCTGAAGAGGGCGGTTTCGTTGTGTGTCGGTTTGAGTGTTGAGTGAGTGACGGTAAATGAAGTCCTTCCTAGAAGAGCGGGAGAAGCGATGCCACCGGGTTGTCTCCGAGTAGAACTCATTTGGGGGTTTGTAGTCGATTTTATTTGATCGGTGAGCAATCAATCGGTAGCAGCGGAGGTGAAGACGCCGGGGTGCTTTCTGCTGTGAGTAAGCGATTGGTTTATTTATTTATTTACTTTATATAGGTTTTTAGGTTGTTATGCATCTTGATGAATTTCTAATACTAATGTGTTTGTTTGAAGTAACTGTAAACTACACGTTCAAATGTAATGTTTAAAACATTTCTGCTTACTAACAGCATCTCGCTCCATCCAGCCACCCACTCATCCGTCTGTCATCTTCATGTGCTCATTTACAATTTTGATATAAACCATTTCAGACCCCTCTCTCTCTCTCACACACACACTCTCTCATCGTGCAATGTAATTTAAACACTTTATCAGAGTTTGGTGTTTTCTAAAATGTCATGTCGGTTCAGTGTGTTGTTTTCAAGTGTTTGTGTCTCTGTTCATGGTTGCCTCTATGTGTGTCCTTTTCCCTCATAGCTTCTGTCATATAGGCTCTTCCCAGCTGTGTTGTCTGTGTTGTGAGCTCAGGCGGACTGCCCTTCCACCCACCTCAAGATGCACATGAATAGCTTATTAAACCAGTGCAGTAAGTAATAATGCTAAGGAATGTATCAATGTTTTTGTGACTACATGAAACAGCTAGCTTTCCATAAAGACATGCTGCTATACAACTGTATGTGCATTAATTTGCTCTGCTTTATACATGGAATACTTAATGAATTGACTGAGATGTCTAACTCATTACTGCTCTTGACATTTCTCATCTCAGTATGGCTGGGAATAAGTTGGTGGATTCGCATTGAGCATGCCATGAAGAGAAGCATGGAGAACAGCTGTTCAGATTTGCTCTAACACTCTTGATCTTGTGGCCATGGTCAGGGTCTCATGAATCAGTGTTTTGATGTTGTCTCTGACAAGGCTTTTATGTATTTCCATGTATAAAATATAGATTAAGTTTTAAATTCATCCTATAAAGTGTTTTTACATAGAGTCCGTATTTAAAATATGATTATTGTTGCTGGTATTGTGTTGTCTTAGCTTTTGATTGATATTAGTCCACTATTTTTTGTTCATGAGGGTGTATATCGTTCAGTCTGTGCCCTTGTGTTGACGTAGCTGGAATCCTCCCTGCCCTTTGGTATGAGACAGGAAAACATAGTTTTCCTCCTCCATCTACTTCCAAAAGTACACTGCCCAGTTCTGTCTCTCTCATATAAAACAGCACAGGACTTAGAGAAGTTCTAAAAATAATAACCTCAAAAGTACTTCTTCATTCCATATACTGTCAGTGTCTTGTTCGTCTTTCTAAAAATGTTGATACATGTTGGTCATAGACTTGTCAAACACAAAAAATAAAAATAAGGCTAAATTGAGGGTGGATTAAAAAGAATTAAACCTTAGACAGAATACAAGATGATTTGAGGAAGTACCTGATGTTTTTGTAGATCAAACCTTCAGATGTGCTTGGAGTCCAGTTGCATGCATGACAGTGACTAATATCTTACACTAAAATAAAAGCAGTGCTTGGATACAACCAGATATGCGATGTTTGTTTCTAAAATGCCACAGCAGCATTTACATGTATATTATTTCGTAACAATATACTTTTGTTCAGCAAGGATGCATTAAATGCTGTTCTTTTGAACTTTCTATTCATCTGAGAATCTTGAAGAAAGTATAATGGTTTCCTCAAACTGTTTTCAACATTAATAATAAGAATTGATTCTTGAGCACCAGATCGGCATATGAGAATGATTTCTGAAGGATCATATAAGACTAGAAGTAATGTGTGCTGAAAATTTAGCTTTCTGCATAGGAGTAAATTACATTTTAAAATGTATTCAAATAGAAAACGCTATGTTAAATTGTAATAATATTTCCAAATATTGCAATTTTTGATAAAAAAAAAGCAAGCTTAATGAGAATAAGAGACATATTTTAAAAAATATTAAAAACATTTTTATTAGCCTCAAATTGTAAAATAAAAAAATTACAAAATGTTACAAAAATAAAAAATAAAAAATATATATCTTTTACAGTAAGATATTACAGTGCTGGTTGATATACTTAATATAGTTATAAGGATTGAGAATATCTGATATCTAGTCTGTTGGTTTTAGTATATTTGAATGTCTGTTTTGCAAAGAAGCAAAATGATTCTTCCCACATGATGCTTATTTTAGAGTCTTTCCATGCTATTTAGTTTTGCCGTGATCTATCACTGACATATGAGTTCAGCAAAAATACATTTCACTGGATCACATTTATATTTGTCACTGTTTGCAGCCTACTAAGGAGCACATCGTTGTGACAAAGCAGTCTTTATTCAGAGTCATTGTTAGGAAACTAGATTTCTCCTGCTGTTCCTTTGATCGATTTTTCCCAGACAGGTGGACTCTGGTCTTAACAAACTCATTACAACTACCTATCACATCTAAATTGCTTTAAAAAATTGAGTTTGTGCATGCACGCATGAGTTTGATCAGCTCAGTATGCTGCATTTGGATGTGCAGGAACCAGTGTTCCCAAAAATCTAAGAAAAGACAGACCAGAGATGGAAAAGAGAAAGACATGAAGACTTCTGACATTTTTGATGTTTGGTATGCCACTGTGCTGAATGTTGCTTTGTGTAGAGAAAGAGAGGGGGAGAGAATGTGAGGGGGAGATCTCTGGAGTGATGCCAAAGCTCTCTCTTCTCCAACAGAACCAGTCTGGAACAGACTAGAGCTTCTGCCCCTGCAGTTCACACCAATCCCAGCAGCCACATGAGAAACCGTGTGTGGAGAGAAAGAGAGAGAGAATTTGTCATGATGTGGATAAAAAGAGTGCAAAAAAACAAAACAAATGCATGGCAAGTTGTGCGTAGATGCTTATTATAGTACGAGTGGTGTGAAATTCATGACTAGGAAATCTACTCACACATTCGTATCACTGTCTCATCTCTGTTCTGGCTTGGACTTGAACATGTTCAGGACTTTGTGTCATGCCACTTCTTTTGCTACTGTCTCCTTAAGAAGAAAAGCATTTGCTGTTATATTCCTCCTCAATTGTTTACCATAAATGTAATATGGTACAGGCATACTGACATAGTCATACTGTAAATGTAATGTTATAGGGCTCTGGTAAATTATCAGTTTGTAAAAAATCAGGTCAGTGTTGTTATTGATAGTAAAAAAAATAAAAAAATTATATATATATTAAATGCAACTTAAATGGATTTTATTTTTGTTAGATGCCAAGACAAAATTTCTAATTTTCATTTAAGTATTAAAAATTACTAAAAACAAATAAAAAAGAAAGCTAAATATAATGTGTATAAAATAACTGAATTTAAAGTGAAATAATAATAATAATAATAATAATAATAATAATACTAAAATAACACTGGATGAGTCACAAATCTAATTCAAACTAATATCTAAATTTGGACATGCTTTTCACATTTCTGCCCTTTGAAGGTTGTAAACATGCCACATGCTTCCTGTTCTGGGTTTAATCAGTGAATCACATCAACTTTGGAGTGTTTATATGATACAAAGAGCAGATCTGTGACCCTTACAGAGGAGAGTCATTAATTTAAATTATGCATTTAGCAGATGCTTTTATCCAAAGTGACTTACAGTGCATTCAGGCTAACATTTTTTACCTAACATTTGTTAATCATTAGATTAATAAATAATGCTAATGAACTCCATGTTGCTGCCTGCTGCGTTATCATGATAAAAATATAATTCTGGATAAAATCAGATAAAATAATTCTCAGATTTGTGCTTATACAAGACCTGAAGCTGTGGATTTGTAGTTTATTAACTAGGCCAAAAAATGTAAGTGTATTTTTGTTGTTTAATATTTTATGAAAGTTTTATAAAAAAATAAATAAAAAAATCTGTGTGTAGTATTTCAGAGTTTTAATGTAATTGATAGCTTTTATTTAACTTATTAGTTCTTCCTGCTGAAGCGTCAGTCTTCCTGTAAAAGTTGAGGGTTGATTTCCTCTCGTGTGCATGTGAAGTCGGGTTGCAGCCTTGTGACGGCATCCTCTGACGTGCTGCGCACTGTGTAAACTTTAAGTCACTGTCTCCCTCTGACCCGCATATTTCACTAACCCTGAGTCTCCTCTACTGGGCCAAACATCAGCTGCCACTTAGATGGATGTTTCCTCTGAGAGTAGAGGTTGAGTCCACTTTCATTGAGGAATTTTATCACTGCAGTGTTAACTTTTGGTTTTGTGTAAAACTAAAGCAGCTTGCATGCTTGATCTATAGCGTGTGTTTTTTTCTTGCATATTTTCAAAATATTCAAAATACTCAATGTGTGTGTATTTATATATACATAATAAAACTGTACACATACAAATAGCAATATAATGTTTTTTATTTTGGATACAATTAATCATATCACGATAAATCAATTGCCAGCACTAGTTTTTTTTTTAAAATTTATTATTATTAATTTGTATTCAGAATGTATCATATACTCCAGCTTCACCGGTAGTCAAATGTTGTTTTGAATGCTGTTATTCATTTAAGCTTGCACAAAAATGTTCAATGACGAGTCTCCAAAAGTCTAAATTTACCCATTAATTTGTTTTGTCATTCTGGAACTAAATACAGAAAACAAAACACTAGATGAAAAAGACTTTGAGTGAAACAGACCGAGTCCCGTCAGGATTGCACTCTAAGCATTTTGCTTTTTAGTGAGACTGTAAAACTGAAAGGGCTGTGATTGTGCATCTGCTGCTGGAAACACAAAGACCACATGTGTGCGCTCTACCCATGATGCTTACTGCTAGATGATTCCTGTGGGTTGTGTCTGCGTGCCACTCTGTGCTGTTCCCCAGCAGCAACATTGGCCTGTGATGACAATCCCCATTGACTTCAACGCCCTAATTTATTCTCAGTGTCTCCCTAACATGGAAATACTGATGCATTAAGTTGTAAACACAGGTCTAGACTGAAAAACTCACAATAGATTGTGTTATCAGATATCACACCGTGATGACACACAACATGTAAAGATTACCGTTTAACTATGCTGTAAGGTATTATATATATATTTTTTCCCAGGGGCTGAATTTGTGCACTTTTTCAACTTACTGCTCAGCTTCACGAGAAAACCACAGTGATGTGTGACCATGTTGATTCCATGTTGCAAATATCCTGTGTGGGTTTAGATTTCAGACGCCCACCATACACCAGCACACTACTGTTCAACAGTTTGTGTTTGCAGGAAGTCTCATGCTCATCATCAAGACTGTAGGCTATTTATTTGCTTAAAATTCTAAATGCGTATATGCTTAAAATATGCTTGCAGTAAAAAAACAACAACAAAAAACACATTTAAATTAAACACATAGAGCTTCACAGGAAACCTCCACTTGCATTTTGTAAAAAAAAGTCTTATCTTTCAAATTATGTTAATTTTTTCAAAGTTTTTTTATGTCAGTAAATTCAAACAATTTTTTACGCGGAGACGTGACAGATTGCTAAGAAATGGAAATTACAAAAACAAAAATCATGTAGCATTTTATTTACTTCATACAAGTCATCTATGTCAACAGCTCATTCATTCGCTACAGAAATTAAGTCTAAAGACAAGAATTTTTGTGAAATATTACTATTTAACTATATTTTACTTGTTGGTGATCTCAATTATTTGATGTTTAAATTAATCCGTTATGAAAAAGTTATGACAACCACTGTGAAGATGAATACAACAACAAATAGAAATTTAGAAGGTAATTTATTTATTTAATTCATTATGTGCAATTTACATGTTTGCATACAATTTTTTTAAGGTGAAGCTTAAAGGCTATGTTGTTAATAGCTCATGGACATTGTATGCTTTTGCTGTATACAAAAGGACATTTTTACTGGTAAAAGCCTATTGCAAGCGGTAACAAGACTTTTGAGCAATGTAATGTACACTCCCATTCAAAACAGATCTTTTTTTAAAAACAAAAATACATTAATACTTTTATTTCACAAGAATGTAATCAATTGTTCAAACGTAAACCTATATAATATTTCTAAATATTTATTTTTCAAATCAAATGCTTTTATTTTCTATTCTTCAAAGAATCCTGCAAAGTATAATAATTTCCACAAAAATACTAAGCACAACTGCATTTTTTCCTCATTTATAATATATAATAATATTTTTATATTTAAATATTTGCTACTCTTTATGTAAATATTTATGTTTATCTTTTGATCCAAGATCAATATTTGTAGTATATATGTATGTATATCCTGGTGTTTTGTTAGATACTGGACATATTTCAGCTACTGCCTGAGTACTAATATTTCTCAGAATTAATCAGTAACCCTACTAGATATTCTTTTCTAGACACTGTGTTGTTGTAATTTAAGATCTGATATTTCAAATTGCTTGTTTTGCTGTATTTGCTCTAAAGGTGTGAAAACATACCACTATTTTAACCACAAAATTTGACTGGTCATGATCTAGACTGATCTGCCCAATAGCTGTTAAATCAACAACATAGGAGGATGTGTGTGAGAGAGAGAGAGAGAAGATCAGTCAGAATGAGCATTCTTCAAAATGTCTTAAAATTGATGTAAGGGTAAATGATGATTTAATGATGATTTAAATGCAGCTGTACAGTGTGTCTCAATAAACCCAACGGTAAACTGCAGTCTTCATCCTTGTATTAATTGTTTGTAAGTGATTGATGTCTCATTTGTGTTTCGATTAAGACCAGTTGAATCTGTCCTCCTCTGCATGCTGTCCACAACTATTTTAAGACGTCTTTTATACCCTGCCGTGGCAGACGAGAGCCTTCCTACTCATTGAGCTAATCGAGTACTTGTGAGCTTCAAACAGCGCTTCACTTTCATCTACAAACACTGCTTCCTTCAGAAACCAGCTACTCATTTTGAAAGCTTTGTGCTTGATAAAGGGTTTTTACCAACAACAAAAAAATTGATTTAAAAGATTATGCAAGTGTTTTTCTTTGATTATAAAACTTTTTAACATCGCATTCTGACTCCTGAGTTTTTGCAAACACTTCTTGGGAAAGCTTTGGTGATTTTCTCAACACTGCGTCTGTGTGTTGGGTCTCAGCGGAGATCTCCAGGATGTGCGAGGTGGACGTTTCGTCTGAGCCCACCAGCCCGACGCTGTACCGAGAGTCTTCTGATACATACTGCCATGTGGACCGCTGGCAGAAGCTACGCACAGCCGTCCGCAAGCTCGAATTCTGGGAGAACTTCACACATGAGCTGATTGGCAGTGGCTTCTTCTCAAAGGTTTACAAGGTAACAGTAAAAATATCTCGAATCTGATGACATGAATCTGTAAGTGATATATCTAAATATATGCAGTATGTAATATATGTACAGTAAGTGCTAAGAAATTTTTGACAGATTGGTCTCCTTTGGTGCTTTAACACATTGGCTGTTGAAAAATGTTCCCACAACAAATAAAGCAGTGTAAAGTGTTGACTTCATATGTGCATTTATTTAGTTAGTTAGTTTCACAATAAATATTTGATCAAATAATATTTAGCAGAATGATAAATCCAGTCTAAATGGAAATGGCAGAAAGTTTCCCAGTGTGTGTTGTGTGTGTGTGTGTTTGTGTGTGTGTGTGTGTGTGTGTGTGTCCTAATGGCACTCATACAGCGCAGTATTGTAGTCCTACTAATTAAGACATATTTTACAGCTGAGCCAGTTTGAGGTAGCACCCATGCCGGAGTACACTATACCCATTAAATGGGTTCCTGGTGAATCCCTGCTGTGTAAATTACATAACTGATGATTGCACAGCTCAACTGTCCCAGCAGTCCTGTCCCTTCCTGTACATTAACATGCAAGTGTTTCTCTGTGATTGTACTTTAGAGAGAGAACGGAAGGTTTGGCACCACTTTAGAATAGGGACCAGTTCTCTCTATTAACTAGTTGCTTATTAGCATGCCTGTTATTAACATATTGGCTGTTTATTAGTTCTTACAAAGCACATATTCTACATGACAATATCTACATCCCTAATCCTACCTAATGCCTAAACCGAACAACCACGCTACTAACTATTAATAACCAGCAGCAAATTGGGAGTTTATTGAGGGAAAAGCCGTAGTTAGTGGTTTGTTAATAGCTAGAACTGGACCTTAAAATAAAGTATGACTGAATGTTTTAATACCACTTAAAGATTCATCCCCTATTCTGTTTTTCATTGACTTTCAGGTAATACACAATACCACGCGGAAGGTGACGGTAGTAAAGATCTATAAGAATGATGTTGACCAAGACAGCATCGTACGAGAAATCAGCCTTCTGCAGAAACTCTCACACCCAAACATCGTGAGGTAAGCTGCTTATTAATGCTAATTAATAACTGGTCATGAACTGGAACTCTTATTTTGTATTTATCACATGTTTTTTGTTTAATACGTTTCTTATGTAACTCCATTATCTAAATGCCTAATAGATGTTCAAGTCTATGATTTACACTCTGCATACAAGACTGTTACAGGTTACAAGTCACACTAATCTCTGTCCAGCAAAGCGCTCTTAAACTGCTGTTCATCTCGCACTATGACGAGTGTTTGTTTTAGCAATCTCAGAATGGCTTTTGCCAGTGCGCTGCGGAAGGACAAAGCCATATTCAAAACTGCCTGCGCAGTGTTCATTTATCACAACTTTCCAGTTAGTGCCAGCTGTCATCACCTCAGTACAGATGACAGTCATGTTAACCCATGTACAGAACTGCTGAATGTGACACAAACCGCATGCAGTCCCCATGACACACTGACATATTACATTTACCGCTTAACTAATTCATGGTTCTCTAATATGTTACTAAAAACAAGTGAAAACCTGACCATCGTTTTAACATCAGATTGACCTAATTTTCAATCTCGGCTCAATATTTGGCCATTTGACAAATGACAGGGGCTTGGGACTGCGTTTAGCCTGAACATTCTAGACAAGGCAGATTTAGGGAACGGCTCATAACCTCCCACATCTCTTTTCCAGGTATCTTGGTATTTGTGTCAAAGAAGACAAGTTGTACCCAATTCTGGAGGTGAGATCTCTCTCTTTATTTATTTATTTTTCTCAGCCTCGAAACTAAAACGTTTGTTCCGCAGTTTATTTTACGCATTATACTTTACTATTGCACAATTAGATTTTTGAAATCTCATATAGATGTGATGCTTTGAAACTGTACTCTTGATGGGCTCAACAATAAGAATTTTTTGTCAGAAAATATATTTTATATTTATCAAAAGATAAAAAATCTACTACCAATAATGAATTGCATGTGCACATTTTATATAGGCATACATAATGAAATTGAAAAATATAGTATATGTTCATGTATATTAGTTACATAATACAACATTATATAAGAGATCAACTTCCTAAAATCATAGCAGAAATTAGTAATACATTTACAAAATGTCACCAACAATAGCTCTGTGTTTCATCTGTCAAGCAGTCAACAATTATTCTTTTTAAATCTATATTAATGCATTTACTAATGTTAACAAATGGGACATTATTGTAAAGTGGTTTTAATGTTATTACCGTATATTTACCCCAGAGAGAGCCTTATTGTTGAGCCCTGCACGTACAGTAACAATAAAAGTGAAAGTGTATATTTGTTTGATTGGTTTGTCTGTACAGTATGTTAGTGGAGGATGTTTAGAGGAGCTGTTGGCCAGGAAAGATGTGCCTCTATGCTGGAGAGAGAAAGTAGAGCTGGCCTCTGACATCACCAGAGGGATGATTTACCTCCACTACAAGAACATCTACCACAGAGATCTGAACTCTAAGGTACACACATCTTTAGTTTATATACAGCTCTTCTGAGTAATCATCAGATATTAGAGAATGGCTGTCTAGCCTTTACATGGAATTCCCCCCTGAGAAATACAGTCATAGATGTTTGCGTGAGAGTGTCATTGGTTGCCAGGATTCACACAAGAGCTCACCAAACCTGGGGTGAGGGGCGAGGCAACAAGGCCAGTCCATTATAATGGTAATAAACTCTCCCGCTCTGTCTTTCTCTCTCGGTCACATACACACACTCTCCCTTACACTTTCCATCTCATTTGAAAATGCAAAATGCACGAAGAGTGTAGAGGCTCGCAGATCCCATACCGCCACCACCCCCCTTTTCGTTTTTAGCCAGGCCTTGACTATTTGTCTATTTGTCAGCCATTCAGATATGAACAATGGGCAAACAAAAGTCTCGACGTCTAGAGCTTTGGTTGGTAGGACCATCGATTGGTTTCCACTGCACTACACGTTGACACAAGTTGGTATGACTGTGGGAAGTTGTGTCAGAAAATAGAAGCTATTAGGGTCGACTGCTTCCCTGAAACTGGTGTTTTTAAGTACTTGCATTTGGAACATGAATTAATATGGGTGAAAGAGGTCATATTCTGAAAAGCATAAAGTGTCACAGAACCACATGATCTAATTATGATCTTCTACGAGCTGATTAAAACATTAAATGTATGTTTGTCTGTATGGAGTAATGTTTTTTTTTTTTTAACAACAGTATTATTTTAGTGTCACTTTATAGTTCGGTTTTAATTTTAATTTTAGTGAGTTAGTATAATGGTGCCTTCGCATATAGCTGAAATAAAAAAAAATTATATGCACACACACACACATACTTTATTTCAGTAATTTTATTTCAAATAATGAAAATTTTATTTATTGTTTTAATTAGATTTTTTAAGATTTAGTTGTATTTAACAATGGCAACAGCAGCTCTAACCTAAAAATTATTAACATAAACCATTGTATTTATGTGTCAGCAATTTATTTATTTATTTATTTTAAATTACAATATTTTCTTATCATTATAAAAATATATATATTTACTATAATAAAATTATTATTATAATTAATATAATTTTTCAGATTTTTATTTTATTTTTTAACCTTTTTTTTGCTTTTCTTTCAAGCTCACCTATTAGCTGCATAGCCAGAGGGTGTTGCAACACTTGGCATATGCATGAGTTGCTTGTCTAAATTTGGAGACTTCTAGACTCGGGGCTGTGCTTGGAGTTTTCTTAGTCCTATAATCATAGGTCAGTTTTTGGGATGGAGGCTTAGCTGAGGTTTCTAATTCAATCCAGATGCAGAAGTCACTGTTGTATCCATCAGCACTTTCTGCTCCAAGAGTCCCACTGGTCTTATGTAACGTCTCGGTTGGACCTGGATTCTCCCTGCTCTGGTCAGCCTCAATGTTTCCTCATTTGCCTTTCTTCTAAAATAACAGGCCATTTTTATTACACTCTCAATCATTTTCAGTTTTCAGACTACATGGTAATGTTTCTAGCCATGACACATCATCACTAGAGACCAGTCCTACTGGAAGCGAGGTATAACATGCATACATGCATATTGGTACCCCTGGAGTGATAAAGATGGAGGAGAGGAATTGTAGGCGGTCCAGACCCTTTGGCGAGGTACAGGATCAGCTGAATAATTCATTAAACAGAGATGGTGATAACGAGAAACGTCTTTCATTTGAGCCTGCGAGTTCTGCTTCAGCCGCAAGGCACATCATCTCAGAGGAACATTACAGACATGCTACAGATACTCAACCACAAAATTACAAACATGCATCTTATTTATGCTTGTATTGTGTTTGTCTTCATCTCTATTGCATTTAGATGCTTGTTAATTCCACTGTTTGCATTCAAACAAAAGTCTGCAGAGCTTCAAACTTTGAATTTGGTTTGTGTTCATCTTGAAATTGTAATATTAATGTCTGCCATTTGAAGGTGTTATTTTGTACTAGACAAGTTCAGATTTCAGAAATGCTATTTCAGAGTTTTTGTGGGAGATTGTAATGAGTTTAGAAACTTTTGCTGGTTTTTGGCGCCACCTTTTGACAGAGAAGGACAGCACATTCACTTCAAATCATTCTGTAAACCAAAGCATTTAATGTACAAAAAAATAGTGTTGTTTTGCATGTCTATATCTGGTATATTTTAATGAATCATATGACATTATTTAAAAATAAAGAAAGATTAATTCATAACATGCAATCATTTATTAGCGAAAATGAAGGGTATATACAGTACTGTTTAAAAGTTTCAGATCAATGCATTAAATTGATAAAAGGTTGCAGTAAAGACATTTTTATATATATATGTATCCTTTCAACTTTATAAAGAATCCTCAAAATAAATTTTTAAGAAGTATTTCTGTGATTTCTGAAAGATCATGTGACACTGAAGAATTGAGTAATGGCTGTAATAATATTTCACAATATTACTGTTTTTACTTTGTTATATTTTACAGTCCTAAGAGCGAGAATAAACCACTAGTAATAGTACAAAGAGACTAAAAATACTCTTTTTGCATCAAAACTTCTCTGTGTTTGTGTCTCCAAAAGAATTGTCTAATAAGGGTGACCGCGAGAGGCAGAGAAGCTCTGGTTGCTGATTTTGGTTTGGCTCGAGAGGTGGTTGAACTTCCTGCAAAGGACAGAAAGCTTTCACTCGTGGGCTCTGCTTTCTGGATGGCCCCTGAGATGCTGCGCGGGGAGCCCTACGACCGCAAGGTAAAGGCTCAAAAACGTTGATCGTATATATGTGATGTTCTAAAGCATTTTCTAGTTCTCACCTACTGGTTTTGCTTTATGAAACGTTAGGTGGATGTGTTCTCTTTTGGAATTGTTTTGTGCGAAATTCTGGCTAGGATCCCAGCAGATCCAGAAATCCTTCCAAGAACACAGGTGAGCATAAATAGAATTATTGACGCTTTGGAAATGCCAGAAAATATTACATCCAGTATCAGTTTTTTTAGAAAAAAAAAACAAAACCTACTGTCCACCTGTGCATTTATGATGCGTGTGTTGAAGGACTACGGCCTGGATGTTTCAGCCTTTGGGAAAATGGTCAGTGAGTGTCCTCAGCGTATTTTAGAGTTGGCAGCCAGTTGCTGTCTGGTAAGTGACCTTGTTACCTTTCATGTATATCAAATGGACACACATTTCTTCCGTCAGTTATGCCTTAAAACTGACAAACCCTTTGAAAAAGGAAGGAAAGTGTAACCATTGACTGTTGTTGTTTGTCATGCAGATAGAGGCTTTCCGAAGACCCTCTTTCACAGAGCTTCAAGACGAGTTGGGTGAAATCGCTGAGACTTTGGAGGCTCCTCACACTGATCTCACCACAGGCTGATCTGCGGCACATCCTCTGGTATCCCATCAGCCCTGCGAATGGACACAAGCAGCTGGAGTTCTGTACATAGACTTAAACACAATGACAAATGCGGCAGAACTGCAGTTTTCTCTCTGGGCTGTTTGCATTGAAAGAGCAAATCAAGGAAAAGGTCGCTATTTATTATGAACGTTCTACAAGTAACTAGAACTCCACACACTTGTTCGTAATATATACTGTGCAATATATAATAGTAGTATACCAAGAGAAATATTGTATCAGGTTCCAGCTAAAGTGTTTCTTTCATTATTTCAAAGCTACAGATTTTCAAACGTGTGTTATTCTTGTTTTGTACATGAATCATTTTATATTGGAAAAATAAAACCTAAGAGGCTTCAGATTACCATTGATAAAAGGACTAACTTGGTGGTGGGGGGGTCACAAGTTTTAAATAACCAAATAATATTTTCATAGGCTTTAGTATATCGATACTTGATTAAATTAAATTGTACAAGAGAAATTCATTTATTTTGGTACCAAATGCCCAAATAGGAAAAAAGTGAATTTATATTGCTGACTTTTTTGAAAAGCGACATATTTGAAAAATCTTTGAGTGTACTTTTTGTTATTTGAAAAGCACTGTATACAGGAGCAAGCACTCAACTCATCACTGATCTTTGGAAATTCTCCACCGCAGGATGAGGCCCATTTCCTGTCTGCAAGGCCCTCGTGTTACTGCTGCGGTGTTCACATTGTGCATTGTGCTGAGTGTTTGTTCTTTTCAACATTCAAAGCTTAAATGTTTCCTGTTCTAACACTTTTTTTTATCCATTTTAGTTGACTTGTTTGACATGTGTTGTGAATTTCAGTACTCACACATACAGTATGTATCAGAAGCGTGAGATGGCATCAGTGAACCGTGACACCAAACAATTTCTCTGGACATATTATTGGCTGTAACGGAATAAGAAATGTGAGATTAAGTGTTTAAGACCATCCTGCTGTAGCAGTCTGAAAAAATTCTGCAACTTGAGCAAAAACGAACAGTCTGTAATACTGAAATCTATTTTCCTCTCTAATTTCAAATGCTTAACTTGCCACTATTGATCTGTATTTGTATTTAATATTTATACGTAAGTTCTGCTTAGATGTTATTTCAGTTTTTAATCATTATGTGAATTGCATGTTGAACATCGTTCAAGGTAACTTTAACAAAATCTACATTCTGTGCCTCAAAAGAGAACGCTTGTGTTCTTGGGAATGTTTTGGTGAGAAATATGTCATGTTATAACCTCTCATCTCTGAAACAAGCCTGATGTCTGTAAAGTCGGAATCCTCCTGTGGTTTGTAGTGTTTTTGTAATGCAGTACATGATATAAAAAGAGAAAAGGAAGCAAAGTAAATGTGTTTTTTTTTTTTTTTTTTTTTTTAAAGCCATTTAAAATCTCCTGGTTTTGTCGTATAATAAATCGAGCTCTTTGCACAGGACCTGCACTATTAGCATCAGGACTGTCTGTATAAACTGCTGCTTGATAGATGTTGATGTATGAAAAGAAACGTGTTGAACTATTATATCAAAATGTGCTTACTTTCATGTCTGGTTACCTGGCAACTTTGTCTACTGTGTGAACTCTTAAGATTTCCACTGCTAATCGGGCTTCTTTGTGGCGCCTGCTATCAAACCACTCAATGTAAATGACTTGAATAATCATGAATGACAATCATTATTCTCTTTATGTGATCCTGGGTTACTGAATTAATAACTCGGGTGAAACTGCCCTGGACTTTATCTAAATCAGATTTAAAAAACCTTAAGCGTTTGAACAGTGTTTATTATGGAAATGACTCGGCTCATTCTTAAGTTCCTTTAGAAATCACTGTTTGAACGTCGTATCATTGCTGGTTTTCCCTCAGGGATCAATTTTATACACCCCTAGTTTTGTCCTTGCTTGACCTGAAAACAAAATGGAACATTTTAACTGGTGCTGTTAGTGTTTCCACAAAAGCCTGTTTGTTTTATAGCTGTACCGAAACACTGAATAGATGTGAATGAATAATTAAACACAGGCTTTTCTTCTGGTTTCTGGCGTGAGCTTTGTTAAAGCAAAGCAAGTCTGTTGCTGTACAGATCAAAGGCACCTGTTGAGCAGCTGATGTATTATTAGCTTTAATCAAGATTAAAAACAGTAAGAGAGAAAAGGTCCAGCATTTAATGCGTTTAATATAGTGTATGGCCATAGGAAACATAGGATATTAATATTAACAATATAGGATTAGATTTGGATGAAGTTTCCATATATATAGTCACTGACAGTCACTGAGGGTTTCAGCTCCACAGAGACTCTACCGGAAATGAATGTGCTGTAGCTGTGGATGAAGACCAGGTGTTTTCAAACTAGGCTCCTGGGAACAAGACGATTCTAATTTACAGTAAGAAAATAGTATAGTCCAAAATAAAAAAGCAAATGGAGCAAGGCTATACTGTGATCCATGTAGCCTACTCTACCTATTTTTTTAAATGAAAAAAGTCTCTTTCATTCATCATTCAAGACTACATTTATTTGATAAAAATACAGTAACAGTATTTTCTTAAAATGTCATTCAAATTGAAAATAACTATTTTAATATATTAGATGTAAGTGATGGCAAAGATTTTTAGCAGCCATTCCTCAGTGTCACATGATCCTTCAGAAATCATTCGAATATACTGATTTGCAGCTCCAGACCGCATTTATTTATTTTAATGAAAGAAAAAAAACTGCTCCACTAAAAGGAGTTTTAAGACTGCAGTACAAGTTCAACACTGCCATCTAACGGACAAATCCCGTCACTACGGTTATCGGCAATATGGTTGCAGAGCCTTATTAATAAATACTTCTGCATTTTTTAACAAATGTAGGATTTTTTTCATCTCTTGTTTTTAATGGAGCCTCATGATTGTCTTATTTGGATTGTCTTTATCAGACCTCAAAAAAACCTCAAAATGTATCCTCTGTAAACCATTGTTAAACCAGACATTGTTTTACCATGGAAAGATACTTATATAGAGAAATGTAAACATTTGTGACAGAGTTGTTAGTGGTATAACGCCCTAAATAAAATCTCACAGGAACCTCAATTTTTTTTAATCAACTTCAAATTTGGAACATATCTTACTTAGACATACGGCTTTAAGGTTATAGCAATTTTGGATTCAAAAATATTTTGTAAAATATTTATTTTAAATCAAATTAGTACACTGCAAAATTAGTACAGTTACCATTAGGCTATATATCACATTACATGCAAGAAGGCGGCTTAATGGATCTCAGCCTATTTTAGCAGACAACACGTGCAAGTACAAATCTTTCATATGGGACACACTTATACTTTCCCAGAAATGTCATTAGACCTTGAAGAACAGAAGGCAATAATCAAGCATGTCATGAGATATATCCCCCTGCTCATCTACTATGAGTTAAATGTTGTGTGTCCACCTGCAGTAATAGCAGTCTGATGTCCGTTCAGCCCTGCTGCCTCTGATAAAGACAATCCAAATAAGACAATCATGAGGCTCCATTAAAAACAAGAGATGAAAAAAATCCTACATTTGTTAAAAAATGCAGAAGTATTTATTAATAAGGCTCTGCAACCATATTGCCGATAACCGTGGGGGCACACAGTTTTGCTAGCATTGTAGAGTGCTCCAAATAAGACAATCATGAGGCTCCATTAAAAACAAGAGATGAAAAAAATCCTACATTTGTTAAAAAATGCAGAAGTATTTATTAATAAGGCTCTGCAACCATATTGCCGATAACCGTAGTGACGGGATTTGTCCGTTAGATGGCAGTGTTGAACTTGTACTGCAGTCTTAAAACTCCTTTTAGTGGAGCAGTTTTTTTTCTTTCATTAAAATAAATAAATGCGGTCTGGAGCTGCAAATCAGTATATTCGAATGATTTCTGAAGGATCATGTGACACTGAGGAATGGCTGCTAAAAATCTTTGCCATCACTTACATCTAATATATTAAAATAGTTATTTTCAATTTGAATGACATTTTAAGAATATACTGTTACTGTATTTTTATCAAATAAATGTAGTCTTGAATGATGAATGAAAGAGACTTTTTTCATTTAAAAAAATAGGTAGAGTAGGCTACATGGATCACAGTATAGCCTTGCTCCATTTGCTTTTTTATTTTGGACTATACTATTTTCTTACTGTAAAATAGAATCGTCTTGTTCCCAGGAGCCTAGTTTGAAAACACCTGGTCTTCATCCACAGCTACAGCACATTCATTTCCGGTAGAGTCTCTGTGGAGCTGAAACCCTCAGTGACTGTATTTGTTTCTTCAAATAACAAGTCAAGAGAATAGGGGTTCAACGGATCACAAAACTAAAGAACTGTTTAACCACTAAAGAGTCATTTGGGTCTTTTTTCCAGATCACATAATTTAGTAAGCATCATTTATACATAATTTGAAAGCTTAAAACCTCAAAATGTATCCTGTGTAAACCATTGTTAAACCAGACATTGTTTTACCATGGAAAGATACTTATATAGAGAAATGTAAACATTTGTGACAGAGTTGTTAGTGGTATAACGCCCTAAATAAAATCTCACAGGAACCTCAATTTTTTTTAATCAACTTCAAATTTGGAACATATCTTACTTAGACATACGGCTTTAAGGTTATAGCAATTTTGGATTCAAAAATATTTTGTAAAATATTTATTTTAAATCAAATTAGTACACTGCAAAATTAGTACAGTTACCATTAGGCTATATATCACATTACATGCAAGAAGGCGGCTTAATGGATCTCAGCCTATTTTAGCAGACAACACGTGCAAGTACAAATCTTTCATATGGGACACACTTATACTTTCCCAGAAATGTCATTAGACCTTGAAGAACAGAAGGCAATAATCAAGCATGTCATGAGATATATCCCCCTGCTCATCTACTATGAGTTAAATGTTGTGTGTCCACCTGCAGTAATAGCAGTCTGATGTCCGTTCAGCCCTGCTGCCTCTGACCTTCTTACAACCCCCCACCTGAACAAACACATCTACAGGACACTGGATGCTCCGTGGGGTTCACACGCTTCCCACAAACTGTTATGAGAGGCATGATAGGCGGAAACCATTCAAATGTCAGAGCTCTTGCCATAGTGTGAATAACGCAACATAACTTAATTAATTTCTAAGGTTAATGGAGTGTGAAATTTAGGACAGGAAATTGACAAAGATGGGTCACAGAGAAGCAGCACATTTGAGAAGTTTACCGCACATCATTGATATACTAGTCTCGGTATGAGTCAACAGTACTTTTGCAAAATATAACTTCAGATATAAACATTCACATAAAAATGAGTAAATGTAATCCATTAGGCTAATAAGAAAGTGAAATAAAAAGGACGTTTATCATTATGAGACATGCTTACAGCAACTATAAAGTGTAGTAAACATCAAATCATTGATGTGACCTTGGACCACAAAACCAGTCATAAGGGTCAGTTTTTTGGAATTGAGATTTATACATCATCTGAAATGATATTTAATACTTGGCTATATTTGGCTGAGATGCAACTATTTGAAAATCTGGAATCTGAGAATGCTAAAAAAAAAAAAAATCTAAACACTCCAGACGGTTAAAGCTGTCCAAATGAAGTTCTTAGCCATGCATATAACTAATAAAAAGTTACGTTTTGATATATTTACTGTGGGAAATGTACAAAATATCTTCATGGAACATGATCTTTATCAAATATCCTAATGATTTTTGGCATAAAGGAAAAATCGACAATTTTGACCCATTTATATTGTTGGCTATTGCTACAAATAAACCCCAGTGACTTATGGCTGGTTTTGTGCTCCAGGGTCACATATTAAAAGGCATATTTTACAGAAAAAAAAGCTGTGTAAAAAAGTAAATATAAATAAAAGTTTTTCTTTGTTTCATTCTACTTGAAAATCTTTTTTTTTTTTTTTAAGTTAACAAATAACTGGATAAAATATATATATATATATATATAAACATTTGTTGTTACTTTTTGTTTTCACAGCAGCATCTTATTTTAGTTAATCTAATTATTAATTACACATTTATTTTTATTTTTTTTTACATATTTTCTGCATTTATTTCATGTTTATTATGACCTGTCCTTAAACACAACATGTGAAGAAAAAATTAATAAAAAATGGTTGGTCGCTTCACGTTAATCAGAACAGAAGTCTCTTCCTGTCTAAGAGGGTGAACACTGGCCAGAATAAGCTGCATATGGATGATTTCTCAATCTGTAGTCAGAAGCCTGGCGAGTGAGACTAGCAACAGTATAACCCAGTTTCCATTTCCATTAGGAATACATTTGGCTTTCCAATGGTCTTCTGTTCATGTAACATCATCCCTATTTAACAAATTGCGCAATTTGTATTCTCAAGCCCATGGGAAATGATTAATTTGTTCACTTAAAATTGACCTCCAATTTGCTGACCGCATAAAGTGAAGATCTCGGTGCATCACTGGACCTCAGTGAACAGTAATTTGTTTTCTCGGAAGGGTTGGCGCTTCGTGTGGGTGTAAATGGGGCTGTGCATTATTGTTGTTTTCTGTAATTGAAGTGCTGAAATGACAGACCATTTACAGATTTGCCAATAGCAGGATGAGTGCTGGCCAGTCACAGCATAATATGCTGCTCTCAGTGATAAGGTCATTTGTTATCTGATGACTACAGGTAGCTGGACTGAACTTGAAATAAAAAGGTTTAGTACTTTGTAAACGTATCGGACCTAAAAAAAAAAAAAAGCTTTTATTATTATTATTATTATTATTATTATTATTATTATTATATACTCCACACTACACAAATTTCACATAAACATCTTTTTAATGACATCCAAACATACATAAACACTAATTACGCAATGCAACCTTGTACCAGAAAAGCTTTGAACAAGTTGCGGGCAGTTATTTGTAGCCCTGTGATCAATACTAATCTAACAGTGTGAGGAGAAAGAGAGCAGGAATCTGGGTCAATGATAAGGAATTGGACAGAAGATGCAGGACTGTGCAGGAATGGAGCCGAGCGCTAGCACTTATGCAAAGAAAAGCTGCCAGGTCAAGATGAATTAGGGTTGGAGGAAGGATGCAGAAATAGATCAACGCAGAATCAAGACCCTTTGACTGATTGCTCTTTGTTTGTAGGGTGGGGATTCATTAGGCCAAGGCTGGTGCTAAAATAAGCGCTGCCCTCCAGAGAGAGAGGGACAGTAATCTGTCTTATGCCTCACAGGAGAGCACTGATAAGGCTAACATTGTTGCAGTCATGCTTCTAACAACAAAATCTTTTTAAATAATTACATTTAGTTTTTAGATTTAGTTACAAAATTTGACTTTTAGTCATTTTATTGTAGTCGCAAAAACAGGGAATCAGATAAAGAATAATGTAAGCAGCTAAACCAGCTGCATAAAGGAGAATACTTCTAAAATGACAGTGTCTGCTCTATACTGAGGACTGTATCTATATACTGTGTGCTTGTGAGTTATTGTGTTGCTTCTAGGAGAGCAGAAAGTGAGCAAGGTGGGATGGATGATGAAAATAGAAGGGAGTGACACCAAAGCGATGATGAAGAAACTCAACCTCGGGGCAGATGATTATGATCAGGAGAAGGGTGAGAAGAAGTGAAGGATGGCCAAAGGAGTGAATGTGAGAAGATGAGAACAACGCAATGATAAATTAAAGACAAGACTGAGGTAACATGAGCCTCACGTTCAGCTCTCATAAACACAGAGTGATGGGTAATGACGTGGATGGAGAAAAGGAGGTGGAATTAATAGTGGCCGTATTTGCTGGAGTGAATGTGTGTTTAGAGATAAATCAGCTGTAGAACAGATATGAGAGCCTTTCATCAGCAAGAAGACTGAAATATAAAACATAAGAAACAACACCCAAACAGAGGTCAAGAGAAAACAAAGACGGGGGAATATTATGGAATGGGTAAAAATAAAATAAAATAAAATAATAAAAACCAAATGATAAAAAAATTAAAATAAAATAACAATTTTATAAAATGAATAATAATAATAACAACAACAACAACAACAACAACAATAATAATAATAATAATAATAATAATAACAACAAATGAAGTGAAATAAAATAAAATTACAAATTTAAATAAATAAAAAAAAGAAAAGAAATATAATCATCAAATAAAAAAATTAAATGAGAAGTAAAATTGTGAAGGTTGGTGAAATTCCACAAAAATGGCAGATTGTTTTACAGCAGCATCAAATGTACATGTACAGCTATCCACTTTAATTTAGACAATTATATTTTAACGACAATATTTTTACTACACTTAACTGTAGAGGGCTCCAAAGAGGCAAAAATACACAAAACTACATACAGTTGCTTTAAAGACAGGACAAAATACTGAGCGATATCAAAAGAGACAGGAAGGACAGAATGAGAATGCTTAGAATGGAGTGTATTAGCAGACACATAACCGTGAAGAATACATGTGCTCTAATAACCAGCTTCAGTGAACTACGTCGTGAGAAAATAACCCTGAAATCGATGAGGTTCCATTACACTTCATGAAATCTCTGAAATAAAATACCAGCTGCCACCAAAAGCTGACAGTCCTCCGAGGAATGAAACAATGTGTCACAAACCGAATAACTCATGAAGCTCAGCCAGCCAATAAAGTGCAGACATCCTTTTCATAATGTCTCTACGATGCTGTGCCGTGACATTTCAGCACAAAAGTGGGAAAGTTTTTGTCCTGGGGTCCTATTATCTTTGAAATAACCTCTGTCACTGTCATGCCTTATTTATGTCCAAATATGAAAAAAATAAAAAACATAAACTATAGATTTTATGGAACCCTGCCATATAGAATCATTATAGAAGCCTATAGTTTTTATGACAGCACCAAACACCTCATCTTCCTATCTGCTAATTAAAGCACCACGTTTGACAATCCAGCTCAGGCAGTCGTTTGCAGTCACCTGTGGCAAGAAAAGAAATCTGCTACTACAGATGTGAGCACACACGATGTCTTTTCTTTTAATATGACAGTTTCTGCTCTATGCGGAGGACTGTATCTTTATACTGTATCTATAAATCTGATGCACTAATGAACAGGCATTCATTACTGCTGGACAGCTTTGATGGACTAAGATGGATCATCTTCTAATTGTTTAAAAGTCTTACAACACCACAGAGGTCCACTACGTAGATAAAGTTGGTAAGACATGAGAAAGTAGAGAGAAGGAAGGAGTGAGAGACAGAAAGAGATAGAAAGAACAGACCTATCTTTTAAGACAGGGCACGCTGTCTGGTCAATATTGGACTTGTATTCATGCAGACAGGCGCAGGCTTTCACCCTTTTTGACAGGGCATGGCCTGGATCGAGATCTCTAGGCCTCTCTCATCCTGACATTCAGAGAAAGGCCTGCCACTAGCAATCGCAACTGGGATCAATTCAGACACACTTTCAGACACAAGGGCAATGTGTATGTGCTTCTACTCGCTGTCAGGAGAGCGAGTTTACATTTTAGTACTATTAGTCATTTTATGGATAAAGAACGCCAGTAGTAAAGCATTTTTAAAAGAAACTGAGTTTTGAAACATTGACACTTTTAAATACCAGTTTTCTATGTACATTTTTTTTTTATTTAATTTATTCCCATGATGACAAATCTGACTTTCCATCAGCTATTCTATTCAAATCAAAAAGTATTAACAGTTTTTTTAAGAAAGAAATAAAAAAAAAACTGAACATAGATTTTAAAGGCTTTTGTCATAATTTTGGACACGTTATTTCTTATGAAACACACACCCGAATACACATTCATTCTTCAGATCTGGATCTTTAATTGTTGTATTAGTGTATGAAAATCAATAAAGCCAAACAATACAGCGTTTAAGTGGCTAAAGTGGCTTTGAATGTCAAGGCCATTTTTTATTCCTGAATAACCAAAGCTAACAAAGCTTTAACAGTAACGTTTTCTTGGAACATGTCCATATCTAAATAATAGATTTCCAGCCTTCTACTAAAAGCTGCCCGACACTCTTTCAAATCATTAGAGTTTCAGTGCACTTTCATTTTTGGACAGTCAGCAACTGACATAGCCATTCTCAGCAATAAAACCACAATAAAACACTCTCAGCATTTGCTACCCCTCCGTTGGGGTCGCTCACACTCGCTCAGAGCCTGATGTGGAGAGACGCGGCTCTCCCACTGAGACAAACGCAAGAGTGTGAAGCGATGACAATAAACCTGCCGTCCCTGCTGGTCAAGCCTAGCGTTTCAGTGTTCTGTCTCAGGCTGATACACGTGTTTTAGCATGAGGCCACGCCAAAAAACGTTACTCAACTAAATGAACGAACGTTTTAAAATCAAGTGCATGCGCTGCGGGAACACAAAACAGTACAACCAGTGTTATTTAGTTCAAATGCCACTTATGTAACATACCGTGCTGATGCCACAGGTGTACTTCTATTCAGCAGTTCTCATCCATTAATGATTCACTCCTATAGTTACCATCAGCATGTATTTTGACCTCTAGTAAGCAGCAAGCCTTGAAAACACATTTTTTTTGTGGAGTTTGTAGACCTACATTTAAAATGTTCAGTGCTCAGAGGAACACAACATGCTGAGGAGACTTTTTGATGTTGAGACGCCATCCACAGATAAATGAGAAGGCAGCCTCTTGAAATTGAGAGCAATTACTGTAGTCTGATTAGCTAAATTAGGCCAATCAGTAGCATGATAGCGTCAGTTGTTGATGAAAAAGAAGTGCATCATGGATAAACCGGCAAACCTTAGGAGGGTGAGTCAAATAGAAGTCTGATTTGCTATTTTTTCTGATTAACTAGGTTAATAACTGAACCACTTGCTGTGCAATCCATAATACTAAAACAACAACAAAACAATTGTCTATGCAGACATCTCAAATAATACAAATGGTGTTTTGGATAAAACACTGAAGCTGTGATTATTTTAGAACATTGTGCATAAAATGTCACTACAACCTGACAAATATCATTGACACAGATGTCCTGAGAAATAACACTCCGTCTCAGTGACAGCCCGAAGCTCCCGAGTCGGTAAACAGCATAAAAGAGTCTGACAGCAGCCTACGTGGGATTGTTTGTCATTCAAAAAAAGATGGTATATGTTCAAGGTAGCCCTTGGAAAACATCACAGGTTTTGCAATTATTTTTGCTGCCACCAAGAGCTAAATAATTTACACTGCTTTCAATGAACATTTCAAATAATGTGCTTTCAAAGGAACACTGTGGTGAAAATATTGCCACATACAATTGCAAGTGCAATTCTTTTAGCACGCTGGTACGAGTTAAACGGAGGTACGATTTGAAATAATTTTTGGTAATCAAAGTGTATATAATCCATAGACTGGCCTATTAAATCTGACGTGACTGAAAACAAAGTTCGCTCATTTTACAACTTGCCTGTTTTAGCGTTGATGTCACCACTGATGCTACATGAACTATTTAAAAAATGTCTTTTACAACCTTTCTGGGCCTTGAACGTGGTAATTGTATTGCTGTCTATGTAGGGGTCAGAAATATCTTAATTTGTGTTCCGAAGATGAACTAAGGTCTTGGAATGAGATGATAATTAATGTAATTAAAAAATAAGACAGAATCTTTAGGTAAACTTATCTTTTAACTCAAGCAACAGCAGCATGAATAAATCAGTCAGGTGAATGATTCAATGACTCACTCATTAAGAAAGCCACTTGTTTCGTTCCTGAATTAATCAGTGTTGCTTTTTTTGAAACAAGACTGCCTTGAAGACATGCCATTGACGAATGCAACCTCCAGATGGCACAGCCTTCGAAATCAGACACAGCTAACGGACAGTTAATAGACAGTATTGTTTTGTTCTTGAATGAATCAGTGTTTTTGATAGGATTGGATACATTTTTGATTCAATTATTCAATATAATATAATAACAATATAAACTGCAGAAAGAATCACTGAAAAGTAGACTAACCTCCTTTCTAGATCACACAAGCGAAGTGAAAAGATCATAAAATCAGTAGTCTTGGAATGCCTCTTATCCGAATTGAACAAAATTCACTAGGTCTTATTCTTTGTAGCAATTGTTCATCTGTTCTCTCTCTAAAGGTAGAGAGCTGGCAAAGCAAGTAACCAAGAATTTTCCTGAAAACGGCAAATATTCACTGTCATCAGTTTGGTTCATTATCAATGTGCACAGACATCATGGTCCCCGTGGTCATATAATATGAAACAAAATGTTATATAACACCAATACATAGAAAATCTCAGTGGAGCTCTTCTTTCTACACACCAGCCTCCACAATCACCTGTGGCATCACAGCATTATTATTATCACTCAGTGAAGCAGAGCGGGGTCTAGCATTCTCTAGTTCCACATAATCATGATGGATATACTGGGGCAATGCACCCGATAGCTCCCTTCTCCCATCAGCACACGTTCCCCTAATCACTTCAGACACCAAGATGCTCAAGCCAGTCACGCTTAATAACCCAGCTAGAAATAGATGACGCAATGTTGCCTCTCTCTTCTGTGAGTGAGTGTCAAGCAGTGATTGCTGTATGCAGTGGGATAAGTCATGAGGCGTTGCTTCCCTCAGCTTGGATTCGGTCACTTTATTATTGCAGCCGTTGGCGCATTAGGTTACAGTCCATTGCACTGCAGCATGTCAATGCCATAACCCAACAAAACTCATAGCTGCCCTCCCTGTACACCCAACTGCTCTGCTTGCATCTGCTTCTGCCTAAGCCTGGATGATCTTTACGGTTTATATCTGAGTTTAAATCCAATTAACCTTCAAGCTGCAAACATCTGAGACATTTGGTTAACCCTTATTTTATCGTGCAGGCATGGTGTGGGAAAATTCAGACAGGGAAAGGTTAATCTAAGCCTCATGATTCTGAGCAGAGTGCTTCATTAATCTATAATGGTTTTTTTTACATATTATCTAGATCTCATAGTGTGCACAGGACAGTATTTATTTTATAATTTACTCTAACCATTATAGAGAAATATAAATGGTGTTTGTAGGGAACCCAAGGAAATGTAATTAGGGAATTAGCTTTGAAAAACACAGCATTGCTTTAAATCAAGAATGATGCCACTAAATGTCTTTTTCTATCCATACGAGTTACTATGAATGTATATATATATGTATGTGTGTGTGTGTGTGTGTGTGTGTGTCAAACTAACATAATGTTTCTAGAAAAGTCACATTTTCTTGTCTACTTTTTGGAAAAACACAAGAATGCAGCGTGAATAATTTCTGCCTACTGAATTTTGACTAAGCCAGAGGAAATTAATATATTGGAAACTGAAAAAGTAAAATGATTGAAACATAATTACAAAACTATTCCCTGGGAGTTATGAAATGAAGGTTGATTAGTATTGACTTTACCTTGATTTCTCTTGTTTTACATAGCATCTGAGGCACATAAAGATGCATTGCCAAAAATTTTTATTTTTAAATTTTTATTTTCAAAACACTTTTCTGACTCCTTTTCCATCGTTATCAATAAATGCATGAAAGCAGTGGGTGGTCAAATATGATTAAGCAGATGCGATGCATTACAGATTCCTGGAAGGTATTTGGGTTTTATGCTGTTTTGTGAAATGACAAGACAGAAACTAAGTGGCGTTGTGTCCTTGGTACATGTGTGGCAAATAGCAGTAAGTCCCAGAGAACGCATTCTGCTTCTCTCTGGCAGTCTGTTCGTGCTTGTGTTGGTCGGAGATTGATCGCTCCCCTCTTTCTCCCTCCTCCATGCCCTCACAAAGAAGCAAACTTGCTTGTCCGGCAAAAAAAATAAAAATAATAATAATAATGCAGAGCATTCTCTATATCTCCCTTTCTTTTTATAAGGCTATTGCTTTATACATATTGATGATAATGTTTTTAATTACACTTCCATGTTTATATTTTCCGATTGAGTCACATATTTTTTTCTGGTGCTGATGAGCTTTTCTGACTCATTATTTTTAATGAACAAAAGGTCTCCCGAGATCATCAGTTTCTCAACTCTAGTGTAGCAGCACCAATTAAACAGAGCAAGCTGTGATTATGTCTCGAGATTTGGCAGAGTGGCCTCCGCTGCTCTTCGGGTCACTATTGGAAAAAATAAAAGGAGTAAAGGAGAGGGAGAACTGAAAGGAAAGAGACGGAGGGAGGTCGTTCCAGAGTAGTTCATGCTGTACAGTGGTTTGTCCAGCATCTAATGAAAGCACATGACAGCTTTGTGTCAGGCTTTCTGTTCTGTACCACAGGGAATCTCACCGCAGTCGTTTTTCTATTACTCACACTCATACCAGACCCTTTTTGCTCATAAGAGAAGGACACGATCCCCCCCGGGCTATTTGCTTCCAGCCCAGGCTATACTTCCATTTGTAGTGTGTGTGCATGTGTGTACCACTCTATCCATCCACTCTCCGAACCGCTTATCCTACCGTTATGTAGAGTTGAATAAATAGTGTTTAGAGATCATCACTGATAGATTTTTTAAATATGGCAAATCTAGGTAAATGTCATCTTTTTTTATTTCTCTGGACACGACTGTTCACATGTTCACTGAGGGAGATAAATCACATTCAAGTAGAAGAAAGAAGACTCGAGACGTAATTCCACTTAAAACTGGGTCAATTTTACTGTAAAACATGTTAGGAAACATTTCCAGTGTTCACTGCTGTGTACAAGGATAAACAAACAGTAGTACAGCAAACTACCTTCCTGAATACAACGTCTCATAGTAAATACTGTGAACACGGAGCTAAAGAGATAGAAACTAGGAGCTTATGCTCGGTCCTTCAAAGTAGCAAATTGACAAGATGAGCTAATTCGCTTAAGATATATTAACCATTTAATTGAACTAATCACTAAAATGTCATGTATTTGGCAATGTAGCCAGACTATGAAAAACATACATGTTTACTATCACTCTTCAAGACTTTCTAGATATTCTAATATATGCTATTTTAAGTATTATCATTGCTACTGACAATGTTTAAAAGTGATTCGTTTCACCCGTTAGGCTTTGCAGGAATTAAAAGACACACTGCAAGTGTGCAAAAACATTTCTCTTAAGATCACCATGAGCCGAGGAGTCTAATCATGATGCTATCAATCATTCAGCATTTCATCTAATCAACCACTCCATCTCAAACAGCAGGACGCCAGCTTAGAGACACAGGACAAGAATAGTACAACATCAACCTAAATATTCTGTTTTTAAAAGATGTGTAACAGTCCCGACATAAAAAATAAATGATATATCGTTGTAATTATCAGGCTCCCGGAGGCATTTTCTATTCCCAAGCAGGTAAAACATCAAAACCAAACCAGAACCATTTGAACATTCTGTCGATGTTTCTCAAATTCTCTTTAATAACATCTCAGGAATTCAGGTTTGCTTTACAAACTTCAAAGGGAACTTAACTGTCATGCATATCAGTGCCTTATTGATCTTAAAGTTGACCAATTATTATGTCTGAATTAGCATCACAATAATCATTATCTTAACTGCTTCATATCGAGTTCATGAATAATTTGTAGTCAACAGGGAGAAACTGCCTGAAGCCTTTAAATATTATTGCCTAAAGCTCAATGACATCACATATGTCTCTCTCCATAGTGCTGCAAAGCCAGTGGCCATGGTAGAAGTAAAACAGATGCTGCCGGATACATAAACAGCATACAAAGGTATTCAAACAGCAGCACTTTAGAAGCAGACAAGTGTGTCCTAGAAACAAAGCAGCTCATTTTACAATGTCTATTGCTAGAGTAGAGATGCACAAGGATGGGTTAGTTAAGAACGAGACACTCATGCATGTTTTTCACCAACTCTCCTTTCATTTCCCAAAACATGACGCATAACAATGAATATATGAGATAACTTTCTGATGCATGACACACTCAGCACGAGGCCATACGGCATACACTTAACATCTTATTGCAAGAGTGGGGGGGTCTTCACACCTGACGTGCCAGTGAACTTTCCGCCAATCCAGATGGCTCCATGATCCTCAGAGCTCTTGCTGAGTCCTTATGGTTCTCATGTGCCATTGGCTCGATCAGTGACAACACACAAGCAATCTAATGCTATGTTCTATTACACCCATAGATCATATTCATACCTAGCAATTTTAAAATCATTTTAGCATTCTAGCATACAACGACTTTGGTAGAAACAGCGCAGAAATTATTACATGAGCTTAAATGAGCTTGGATAGCAAAATATAAAGCCATATCGAGACATGCAATCATCTGAACAGTAAAGAAGCATTTTGATTTGATCTAATCAGAACACACTCGTTCCCTGATGGCCCTACAGATACAGAGATTTTGTGCTTTATTTGATTTTCAGGGCGTCTGCATGAGTGGTCAGAGATGAAAAGAGATGTACAAGGCAAACACAGATGCATCCTTCACATCTCAGTGCCCCTGCCTGCATCTCTAAAGATAAAACACACTCACAAACAGATATGGATATATGCGTGATTCTTCACATGCTCTCATTTTCAACTAGTGTTTTATGCTCTAAATATAGCAACATTAGGGATCTTTTTCCTTTTGCTTCAATTGAATATTGCAATGCATTCTCATTTTTGTATTATTACCTAAGAAAGACTAACCACATTGCACTTTTTCTATCTGGCAGCTTTTTGTGAAATGCTTTGGACTGTCTTTTGCACCAGCTGCTGCTGTTTTGCTCTTGGACATCCACTCGTGATGATTAAAGACTACAACTATCTACTGTTTTATCTGTTTGGTGCATCCAAAAAACACCCACGCACCAACTAAGAGTGATTCGTGAACATTTTCCTCTAAAGAGAAGCACTTTAAAGACTAAATGTTCTATCCTGTGTACTACCTAAAAAAAAAACCTAATCTTGATATTCAAAACAGGATCACAGTAACAGATATTGCAGATACAATTGCACTTTGACCTTTGACTACCTCCACCTACAAAGAAAACACCACAAAACAGAGCTCGACATCACATCAAATACTTACAGACACATATGACAAACATACAGTAGGAGAAAATTCACAAGTGTGACACGTTGTCTATATTACTGTCAAAATGAATCAATTTTAAAATCTTATTCAATGTAGTTTTTTCTTTAAGACACTAGAAAGTTGTGAAAAGTTTTGAAGCTAAAGGATAGAATCTGCTGATCTACAATGAGCTCTGTCTACAAACGACTTAAAGTCACACATACAGTACACGAGTCTATTGAAATCTAAACCATCTAAACACACAAAGTTCCTGACACAGATATAAGGTGTGAGTGTCATTTCAACACCACTTAGGTAACTCAATCATTCAGACTGAACAGTTTTCTACTTAAAAAAGTTTCGCTTTCCTCTTCTCTCTCTCGCGCTCTCTCTCTATCTAAAGATGGTACATTACAGAGGGAGGCCAGTTAAACGAAACGAAACCTGAGTTAAATTCCCTCTAATGATTCCTTAAACACGCATACTTTAACAACTAAAACAGTGCAATATTATGCTGAAAGATAAATTACAGTTTTTTTTTACAGAGTTTGAGTGAATATGTACATACAACAGTTCCACAGTTTATCCTGCACAATAACCTCAAGGCGTTTTTCACTGTTAAATGGCCTTGTTTCACTGTCCCTGCTAGTTAACCACAAAAACAGCTACTCAAAAAAGTACTAAAAACAAATCTGTCCTTATTTATCCTCCTCCTTAACACAGCTTTTTTTAAATCTCAAAGAAGCTGAATGTTATTTTCTAAACCTCTCGCAGGTTAAAATTCAAGACCTGCGGAGATCTACCGAATGTTTCTCTTTCAAGCTGAAAGCTCAAATGGATGGGGTGAAGACACAGCACCTAACAGTAAAGGCTGCTTCCCCTCGTTTCATCTGAGGGCGGTGAATTGGAACGTCTTCTCAATGTCAGCCATCCTCATCCTCATCCTCCATCCTTCAACCTCAGGGCTTTTCCGCCCAGGCTCTCTCCGGAGGGAGCATTGCCACGTGGGCCCTAAAGAAAGCTACCTGCCTCTTGGGCTGCTTTAACCAACGACTCAATGTCACAAAAGGTCATCGTAGTCGAGAAGTTTGGAGTGCTGGCGGCTCTTCCACAAGCGATAGAGGCGGAAATCGAAGTACATCTCGATCATCTCCTTACCTGAGTGTGGAGAGAGCACAACATTTTTAGTTCTCCTGAAAATATCTGACCATAAAATAACAGGCAGCATGTCAAACATGTACCGTACCATCCACTGAGTGAAATAGATCTACATTAGGAGGCCTTTATAGGCATTTGTGGGAGTTTTAAATACAGTTCTCTATTTAAAACAGTGGTAATTATCCTCAACAGTGTGAATCAAGCTGTGAGTCCATAGGGGAGAAAAGGAGATGGAAGAGGAGGGAGGGGGGCAAGAGTGCCTCCTTCTGGGTCCAATAGAGAGACAGAAACAGTGGGGGAAGATAATGTGGTTTTAATTGGAGAATAATTACTGTCAAATCAATAGCCGTGGAATGGATGAGAGTTGGGGTCAGAGTTCACGTGGCACATGCACGTTTGTTGAAATGCATGTTCCATTTGTTTACTGTATGTGTGTCAGATTAGTCACGTCTGTAGAGTGTGTGTTAGTGTATGTGTGTGCAGTACACTCACCCTGAGCTGACAGTTCCAGAGGAGACTTAAACTCAACGGCATGAGGTTTCATCAGTCTCTTGACGTTTTGAAAAAGCTGAGGACGAGAGAAAGTTTTGACGTTTCACTACTTTTCACAGTTCAAACTGGCAAAAGACCATCAGCATTACTTACAATATTTCCAATTAAAAACAGATATTGAAGATATATTAACAGCTTTTCACTAATTAATACCAATATCAAGATAGCAGAGGGGTTGATAAATATATAAACCACTACCACATATTTGATACATAACATCATGCTATAAATGCAAATGAGATATTCGCAAAATTATTTGATTATTTTATTTGATTAAATACACACAACATTTGATATTATAAATAATAATACAAGTTATTATTATTGTGTATATAAAGCAATAATAACAATACCAAGTATTTAATAATATCAATAATTGTTTAAACTAATTTATTTGTCTGTACATTTCAAAATCAGTCTATAACGGCTATAAAAAGCTGTAACCATTTCCAGCTAAGCAAACTCTTTTTTCACTCTGATCGACTGCTAATAGGAGCCATACAGTGATGAATGTGCATCATAAACCAGAGGAAGCTGAACAGGGCGACCTGTGGAGCATTAAACTGAGTGTTCTGTGGTTCTGTGATTGACCTCCGCCAGAGTGTCAATGAGAATCCTTCATATCAGGACAAAGCCTGTCAGAGTGCATTAATTGCCTCCTGCTATCCCCTCCCAGTCCTTCGACTTCTGTTTCTCTGGTCGCTGTCAGTATCATCTCTCATCTGGGCATCTTTCCTAGAAGCTATTCTCCACCTCTCTAATCGATCACAGAAGCCACAGAAAGCCTCATGAATCCACGCTCAGCTAATCAATCTCTTTCCATTGTAGTGAAGCAAGGGGTCTCTGGCTCTTCAGGCCATTTCATCTTTCCTCTTTCATCGTGATACACACATATGACACAACTGTGAAAATCGTAATAATTAACAGCATATTAGCAGCTGAAATCAAATTAACAACAGCAAAAGCAGGACTCATGAGGAACTGGCTCAAATTAGTCTCTTCCCTTTATTCAGTATAAAATGACATGTACTCAGGCAGTCGTTACAACCTTATTAGCTTTCTGGTATATAACACACAAGACATATGGCCAGCTGCTGCTGACTTAGCACAGCTAATAGAAAACAAATCAAAGAGACAGTGTATTACGGTTATCTGATGCTAACACAACCACCAAAGCGCACACCGAGAAATAAATAAATGAATAAATAAATCACTTTTTTGAAGTGGATCTTTTAAACGAATTGGATTCAGGTCATAAAACCAGTCTGAATGATTGGTTTACAGACTCACTTGGCCTGTTGATGATGCTTTTGTATCATTTATGAATTATTGTTATTGCATGGAAATGCATTCAATATTTAAATTTAATACAGGCTTGTAATGACATAAGGGTGAGTAAATTATGATAGCATTTCAATTTATGCAGGAATATTCTCTTAAATACAAAAAGGAGGCATAGAGCTGTTGGGCTCCTCGTTGCACCTGGTCAGACTCTATAAATAGCAAGTTCGCTCAAGCTCTTTCTCTTCTCTTCAGACGTTGCAGGGCAGTGCTGAGTGGACCATAGGGGAAAATTGCTAAATGTAGTGGAAAAAGCCTCTAAGTTTCCTTTTTTCCCTTTACCTTTCCCTTTAGTTATTTTTTCTCTTTAGGTCTGTCTTCATAAACTGCCTGGATGAAATGTTCATGTGACAGAAATTCTAAGAGACTCTAGTTTTGTGCATGGTCATGTGTACTTCAATCAGGGACTGTGTGCACTTCAATCAAGAGACTGCATCCAAATTTGTTTACAAAGTGTCTGTCATACCACTGTGGTGTCAATGTTCAGCATTATGCTGCTGCAGAATATTAACTCTGCTTGAAAATATCTGTGACTTACATCTAAGAATACTTTGCATATAGATATAAACTCTGAATACTGACTTTTTTTGTACAATTCCAATGTTCACAAATGAGTTAATTTCTCACAATCCAAACCTTACATGTCACCGTTGCTGTTTTTTTAACCTTCACAGAAGAACAAAAAATACATATAATTGCGACTTTTTCCATCTCAAAATTATTTACTTTTCTTCTCAGTATTGTGAGTTTTTCCGCAATTGCAAGTTAACATCTCACAATTCTCGCAATACTCAGAACTGTGAGAAAAAAGTCTGAATTGTGAGATATAACTTCACAATTACCTATAAGTTACAAGGCCATATCCAGATTGGCACAGCTGAATACATGTCCAGAGCTGTAGTGGCCAGAGGCTACTGTCAGCATGTGCCGCTGAGAGACTGCGTGTGTGTACATGTTAGAGTGTGTGTGTGTGTGTGAGAGTATATGCGGCAGAGAAGTGCGGGGGCGGGGTGACAGACTGTCTATCTGTCAGTGACAGAGCAGTTGCTTGTCAGTCTGGCACACTCATCTCCTGCCATCACATCATTTCTCATGCACACACCTGCCACAGCATGAAATATGAGGCTGTACAGTAATGTCTCCTCTGCAAGTGTGCTAAAATCCATAAATGACTATTAACATAAAGGCTATGGCTGTAAATACAAACTACGTACATAGTCTCTCTCTATATACACTGAAAGCCTGTCTTGATCATTTCCTGTCTTGTCTTTATGACAAAAAGCCTACGGTATGAGGGTTGAAACACGCAGGGTGCTGAGCAGATGGGATTATCTACCTTTTCTCCGTTCGCATTGCCGAGCACATAGCAGCCCATAATGTGGATGAGGTTATGCTTGGGATTTAATAAACTCATGAATCTGCCAAGTCTCTTCCAGAACCTGCACACAAAAGCTCAGGATGATTACAAAGGCTACACAGTTTTCTATATTGTAAGGCTTATGAATTGACATAAAATATTTATTCTTTGAAGGGAAACCGAATGCCATCTTTAGGTACTCTATATAGGTTATTTATCAGTTTTATGTAGCAGTAAATAAAGATTGTCTTAATGCTGTCCTCTTTGCAACATGAATAACAAAACCATTATTCAATTTTTTATAAATTATATATAATTTTTAATTATTTATATATATATATATACATATACACACACACACACATGTATATATTATGGAAAGCCAAGGCATACTTTAAGGATTATCATTACAAATCTGGAAAGATGGTTGAATGACTGTATACATTTTCAAATGCACATTATGATCCAACCAAACTCAACACAAGCAGATATAATAGGCTGCACTTTGTTTTGTGAAGGTGAGCACTCACTGTATCATGTCCTCCTCCTTCTCTACTTTAGCAAATGTGGCCACTTTGTTCTTCAGTAGGTAGAGATGACCCGGACCTCCCTGGAGAATACAGAGAGCCCATTTACACAGTGCAAAATAACATGTACATAAATACTCCACATGCAGACTTGTGAAAAAGCGAGATATGCAAATAATCGCACACATATTTTTTTTCCCCAACCTGACAGAAGATGAGCATGTTCCAGATTTTGCAGCCTTTTCTGTAGGCGGTGAGTTTCTTTTCAATCTCCTCTGAAGAGCAGAGAGATGAGAGAAGACAGATAGCAGAGAAGTGGAGAGAGAGAGGCAGCAAGGGAATCAGTTGAAATTACAGCCCAGCTTTTTCATAGTAAACAAACAGCAGGAGAAAAAAAAATAACATTTGGCCAATTAACACGTACCTAGTATATCATCAAAGGTGGCATGCTCATGATCCTGTGGGCAGAAAACAGGGCAAGAATTAATGTCTCGTGTGTATATATACATATAAAACACCTGCATAAATCTGCAACATGAATTATTAGTTGGTAAATATTATGTGGCTTTTTTGTTTTTATATAAGTTAAGCATAATATAAGCACTACATCTCAAGCCCAGCATTACATAGCAGCAAATTCAAACAACGATGATTTACACTACTAAAACTTGCATGCGCGAGCTGACTGGTGGACATCATTAGCTGTGCTTAACACAAGGGGCTTTATACTGGATAATCAAACTTTGATTCTCTTTGATCCCATGTATGACTGCATCATTAAATTATACTCACATAGAGAATGGGGATTATGGAGGGGTCGTCCCGACGGATGATGTTGGGAACGTATTCAGCCTTTGGGACTTTTGATGAAATTAGCTGTTCAAAAACAAGGATGAATAATACACACTCTTATTAATGAGCCTATCGATGATCAAACAGCTGCGCTTCATGTAATGAGGATCTGGCGATGAGTTCATAGAAAGGCAGTTGGCTCGTGTCAATGTGGTTGAAAGATGCATGTACCATGATTTTGGGTGGGATGAAGTCATCGCCCTCACAAGCTGCTCTTTCCGACTCTCTCTCTTCCTCCCAGTCGACATCATCGCAGTCTTCTTCATCTAGATTGCCAGACGATGCCTGGAGGTCTCCACCTGGGGAAGAGGGTGTATGCAAATACACAGAAACACAACGCAAGCACATAAACAACCAATGAGATGACAGGTCCTATCAACAAGCATTCTGTGGCTCGCGACTGAGAGGTTAGTCGACCTAACATAACCTTTCTGCCTTTCATAACCGCTTGTTTATGAGAAGATCTAACACAACAACACGTTTTGCGATATAGAAAAGCACACATATAGACAGCAGAGTACATCCATGCTAACAAACATTTTACACATACACATACGCACAGGTGCTGATGTGTGATGAATTGCAAAATGTGCAAATCTTATGAAGCTTTTAAAGAAATTATCATATTCAGATTTTGTTTTACATTTTTTTTAAGGAAATTAAATTCCACCATTATAAATTGCGTTGCACTAATAAAAAAAAAATACTGAATAAATATTAATTTAATATTAATATAATAATAATAATAAAAAAACAACGTTTGGGGTTTTATTCAGTAAGTGTGAATTAAATTTATTAAAAGTGACAGTAAAAGACACAAGATGTTACAGAAGATTTATATTAAAAAAAAATATTAAACTGCACAATAATAATAATAATAATAATAATAATAATAAATGTTTTTTGATGACCAAATCGGCATATTAGAATGATTTCTGAAGGTTCATGTGACACTGACACTTGAGTAATGGCATCATTATGGAAATAAATTACATTTAAAAATGTATTTAAATAGTAAACAGTTACTTTAAATTGCAATAATATTTATCAATATTAGAATTTTACTGTATTTTGGATCAAATAAATCCAGCATTGGTGAGCATAAGCAAAAGAGACAGACAAAGAAATAAAATAAATTACCAAACATTTCAAAAGGTAGAATATTTTAAAATACAATCGTGATAATACCGCTTGTACTTTTAAGACAGCTCAGTCTAACATTTTTTACTTCAATGGATAAAGATAGAAACCACTGAATCTGTCTATGTTATGTTTAAACAAGGCAGAGATATGATCTTAAAAGGCATTGTAAGATTAACCAATGTATGAGTGTTTTGCATGAGTGGCCAACCTTGTGCATGTACTGAAATCAGAAAACGAGAAATCATGTCTGTGTATGTGTGTGGACTCACTGTCTCTGGAGTCATGGAGAGAGTCAGGCTTGACAGGTGTGGGGTCACTCCAGGACCGGCTGAAACTCTTCGCATTGCGATCAGCAAATGCTAATAACAAAGCGGAGGAGGAGAGCATCACACACACTGCTTTTTAACAGACACACACACACACACACACACACTCACTCTAGGCTCTTTTCTGAGGTTGATATGTTTGAGGATTTCTTCGTTTTGGGCTGTCTAGCTCTAAAATATACTGTAGCTGTACACTGTTATTGATAAGAGGGGAGGCAAATTATTCAGAAACTAAATCGCATCGCTAGTTGTACATCAGACAAGCGTACCAAATGGTTTTGTTTTCATCCTTTTTACCATATGCCTGAAGCATCTGTAATGCCTGAAAATAATTCATCTGACACCATGAATTATTATCAAGCAATGGCATGTTTGCATATTTACAAAGAATTGCACAAATATACAGATGAAATCAGACAAACGTTATGATAACATACATAAAGCCATACATAAGTATTAACATACTCAATCACTCACTCACTCAAACACACACACAGACATCTGCAAACAACTCACTCTGGGCCTTCACTCTCCTGCTGCCCACCATCCTCAGGTGTTTCCGGAAGTTTCTGGGATAGAAAAGGATTTGGAGAAGCACAGTGGATTGGAAAAAAGGTATAAGACAAGAAGGGAAAAGCACAAGAAAAATGGGAGATGGAGGAAGAGGAAACAAAAATGGAAATGTTAAATATGCTGTCAAACAATCCATTTATACATGGTAGCATTAGCATGGCTGATTATGGACGGGGATGAGTGTTTGAAGTTATACAACAAGCTCAGTGCAGTCCATACAAATCTCCAGTCCTCACAGTTCCTCTGTAATAAACTGACATAAATAAACAGTTTGTCCCCGTTTGACACTGCTTCAGGCTTCAGAAACATAACCTTTACTCATCTGTGCTTCTGTATTTTCAGATATTTTCATTACTGTTTCATTACCAGCACACTGTCTGAGCTATTAGCTTGAAGTCACCATGAAATGCAAATTGACAATTCTCATTTACTATGGAATATTGCAGTGTTTATTATAAATGATTTATCAGTGCACATCATTTTTTTTAAACCATACGCTCTCGTAAATTTGAATCAAAATAACTTCCTCTCCTCCTCACAATTACATTGCTACCCTTCTCTGATGAAATATTCACTGGTGTGAAACAGGGGCAGTAATTTCTTTCTTCCACCAACTTGTCACGCACATGAGAATGCAACAATTAGCAAACAACAATGATCCAAAAAACCAATCAATTACTAGTGGACAAACATTACATCTTGTTCTAGAAGCCAGATGTACATCACATCTGTTTCATGCAGATTTCAAATTAACATGATGGAAAACAGATTTATTTTTGAATCTGAATTTAATATTTTTCAAGTATATTGGATTATAGAAGTATTTTTGAATATGTACTCAATTTTGAATAATGAACAAACATGAGAAATTACATGAGAAATGACTCCTGTTTATTCTACATAAGACAGGTCGCCACCAGCAAGGACGTCCTTTTAAAAGCACAGGCTCTCTCAAATACTACTGTATACTTAAAATAAATATAGGATAAAGGATTTTTTTTTTTACTTGCACTGGTAACCAAAAACATTTGATTTTGTGTGAAGTTATATCTATGTAGATGAATATCAGTATAAACACTCTTAATAGCCAGAGAAACATTGAAAACGAATTTGAACCTTAAAGAGATAGTTCACCCAAAAATGAAAATTACCCCATGATTTACTCACCCTCAAGCCAGGTGTATTTAACTTTCTTCAAATAGAGTTATATTAAAACATGTCTTGGCTCTTCCAATAGCAATGAATGGGGTTCAAGATTTTGAAGCCCAAAAAAACTGCAAACTTTATAATATAAATAAAATATTATATTAATATGCTAATCTTGCAAGAACTAAGTTTTGTTTACAGCAAAGAAAGAACCTCTTGAAAGAGTTTCCTCTTGATTTATATCAAAATCATCTCTTTTTGTATATTTAATTTGTGACCAGAGTTTCGTTTTGCTTTCTCCTCTGCGTTTGTCTATGTCCTAAAACGCCACTCTCCTTAAACCCCATTCACCTCCATTATAAAGCTTGGAAGAGCCAGGATATTTCTAAATGTAGTTTCGATTGTATTTGTCTTAAAGAAGAAAGTCGTATACACCTTGAGGGTTTTGAGGGTGAGTAAATAATGGGGTAATTTTAATTACTGGGTGAATTAAATTAAAATTTTACTTATAGGTAGGTGTTTCACTGCTGCTAAAGCATAGTTATCACAGTAAAACTGGCAAACTATTTGTATAATTCTGCAGAAAGTACAAAAAATAATTTCACTTTATGTACTCATTACTGCAGTTTCAAACTAGAAATGCCAGAAAATCACTCACAGAAAACTGTCCACTACAAACATCCTCATCAGAGAATGAAAGCAAGTTGAGTTGACCCACTCTTTCAACTGACAGCCTCTCTCCTTTCGTTAGCACTCAACACTTGTTCTCCATGCATCATGTCACCATGGTTACACTGTAATGTAGTATAGTAGGAGAGAGTGCTGTGGAGAGGTAGGTGGTCTTTCTTCATTTGCCAACAAATAATAGAGCAGTTCACACAGTGAATTCAGAGCCTTTAAAATTAATGAGAGCTGGGCTAGGGATGAAATTATGAGGCAATGGCTTTTACAAAACGCAGAATCCAAAACTGATGGCTATAGTGTCACATTTCCCACAGTCAATATATTACCGTTAGCATTTTTTCTGCAGGCATAATGCAGTTGCACAACACCACAATATTAGAATGCAGCACTGTTGCCTAAGCTAAAAATACTGTGTGAAAACTAATATTCCTGCAGTACAGTGATGCATAGCAGAGGACATTTTTTATAGTATGTACTGTAGATGTGCTGCTATGAGCCTCTAATCAAATCCACCGACGTGAACATTTTACAAAAGAGAAGCAGGCTTTTTTTAATATCGCCGTTATATTTGAGATGGTTACAAAGAGCACGGTGACAATGCGTCTGTATAGTTGTCAGAACTGCTTTTCTCCGGATGTCCGTCATGCTGACATGCTTCTAAACTGCTGTCAAAGTCAATGTGCCGGCTGACAAGGAAGGAGTGCAGATCATCATCAAGTTTCAAAAATAGAAGTGCATATCAAGAGAACTATGTCTTTTTAGCAGGCCATTTTTAATTAATCGCTCGAATGATCTTAATCCTCATTTGTGAGCAGGCTGAAAATAGAGTGACCAGTCAGATCACCAGAGTGTGACATGTTGATCCTCACACTGAGAGATATAGATATATATATCTGTTCCTTTTTATGCAAAGAATAAAATACCACATATTTTTTAAGCAGCACAACCACTTAAACAACTCCTCAGAAGATCTAGTGTATGTTCCACTTTTTCCATTAGCTAGGAAAAGAAACTCGGCATAATCCAAAATACTATGAGCTTTAAGAGATAGTTCACTCAAAAATTAGAATTATTTTATTATTAGTTCCATGCTCAGGTAACAGACCTGTAGATACTGCTTTTTAGAAAAAATCTGGCCACTTCAAAATAACTAAAGTGAATGAGAACTATCAAGCTCCCAAGTCACCATAAAAAATATCTGAAAAGTAGTCAAAATGACTTGTTCACTTTATTCCAGGGCTTTATTCAATGAATATCTTGACATATGCTCTACCTCTCTTGTGTGCTTTCAGGAGAAGTACAGCTATCTGATTTGTGAATGATTCATTCAGTTGAATCATCTAATGCTACTCACTAAACTAAAATGATTTGTTCACTAACCGGACAGGTCCAATCCAACTGTGCAGTTAACTTACTGACTCAGTAATTCACTGTTGAAGCAAGTTAACAACTCACTGGAGAGGAAGATTATTAGTAAATAAATCAACTTAAATGTTGGTATGTTTGTCACACAAAGTGGTTTATAAAGCTATTAAAACAGCACACAAGTCATATGGAAATAAATGAATTGGGATTCAACGTAATTGCATGTAAACCAAGGACCAACACATTACTATTATTATCATTATTTAACATTATAAAATAGCATTTATGTGTTTGGCAGAAGAAAGACACTCATACAAGTTTTGAAAGACATAAAAGCGAGTAAATTATGGCACAATTTTCTTTTTTGAGTGAACATATCCTTTCATGTGCAGTTGTTTTGTAATCATAATGAATGCAGCCCTCTTACAGTCAGAGGACAGAGACAGGCATCTGCAGTAATTCTGTTCAGCAGTGTCATGGGATCTCTAAAAGCTACTGCTCTTACCAGGTTTTTTGTTCTGCAGAACACACTGAATTACCACAAGGGAGCAGAACTCTGTTAAACCTTTGTATCAGATCTGTTCTTTCTATTTTCATTCAGAGCACTAAACATTCTCTTTAGAAATTCAGAATCATGTTGGAAGAAGTTTTGATGATCTGCCAGCAGACCAATTAGGATTTACAGGTGAACAAGTGTTTTTTAAAATATGTAAGCCAATTCATCCTGGCGTAATGAGATTTGCTGTTGAGTTATTCATGGCGATCATGACATTAGTGTGCTGCGTGACACTAGACCGATAAGTGAAACTCTGAAAGTGTTCAGTTGTCAGCGTATTGACTAACACACTCCAGACACTGCATCTTTGGGTATTCGATTGGCCTATTGATCCAAGCAGCCAAACACAGACAGACACACACACACACACGCATATATAAACAAATGCTTTGTGTGTGTGTGTGTGTGTGTGGGTCAAGGTTTTAACCTTCATTTAAACTCAGTAAAAACCTGAGATCACTTAATGGCCACAAAATGGCTTAATAAACATACATTTGTATGAGGGTTAGGTTTAGAGGTCAGAAATATCAATGGTTCTGTTAAAATAAACGAATAAATAAACACCCACTGTAATACAAAATTAAATGTGTCACCTCTGACCCAGACAATAAGCCTAGCCAGTACAGTATATAAAAAAGTTTGTTTCTTGATAACACATTAAAGAAATGAACAATTTGTCAGAAAGTTAGAAAAAATCAGTTAGAAATGTTAAGAATATATATATATATTTTTTTTCTCCACTGACCCCTTAGTCTAAATCTAAAGAAGCTGGTTTCTGCTTCAGAGTAAACATTCACAAGTTTGGGCTCAGAATGTTAAATGTAATTGAAATAATTCTCTTAAACAGACCAAAGCTGCATTTAGTTGATCAAAAATACAGTAAAACAGTAACATTGCGAAATATTATGATTAATTTCATTTGAATCTATTTTAATGTGTAATTTAATCCCGTGATCAGCAATCTTTCCTCTAATCTTCACTGTCACATGATCCTGCAAAAATAGTATGCTGACCTCAAGAATCTTTTTTACTGCTGAAAAATCATTGCTTAATATTTTATGGAAGCTGCAACACATTATTTCCCAGGATCCACTGATGAATGGAAAGTTATTTTAAGGTTTTGTTAAAATATGAATTTCTTCAAAATGATCATATAAAATCCCACTGACACTAACATTCTGAATGGAAGTGTATATCTAACAATTGTGACTTTACTTCATACCTTAAACTTTATCTCACATTAACCACCTTTATTGTTTACTCTGAAGAGGAAACCAGCTTCTGTAGAAATCTCAGGGTTTCGATCAATAAACTGCTGCTGGCGTTCTGCTTGGTAAGCCTACCATCACGACTTCACAGGGAAGTGTGCCACGAACTAAAAGCAGATCCTCAAGTGTAGTGTGCAGGATAGGAGTGAGGAGCAACACACACCATAAATCTACACTAACACAGGACAACACAAAACACGAACTCCACCTCTCCACGGTCTCATTCTACATGTGTGTTTTGAGGAAAGGGCTGTGACACAGGGCATTAGACAGTACCTTTCCATCAATGCGGTGGCCTCTTGCTCTCTTTTCCTCCTCTTTCTCTCTGCAATTCCACGGAAGGCCCTGCTGGGACCGGTCACAGTGTTACAGGCTGTGGGAGTAGGTGTGTGTGCACAGGGAGCAGTGCAAGGGGAACAAAATCTAGAGTGGCTAGGAAGGTTCAAACCATAACAGGTAGTCACCACCCACAGGCTAACAGGACACTACAGGCACGTACACACACTAAACACTACGACCACAGTGAAGTCAAGTGTAACAGACACTCAGTCACCAACCAGCACAGAGGATAGATAAATTCACAGAAATCTGTAACATCTTTGTGGGAGTGGTTCTCATATCTGCTGTGCATCTATTGTTTTTCACAGGTTGATGGAAAGTACAGCCATCATTACTAACAGCTGATGTTAAATCAAACCCCTGTCCTCAGCAGGTGAGGTTAATGACAGCCCAGAAGCTATGTTTAGACTGTGTGTGTGTGTGCATGTAATTGCATGTAGATGTGACTGCATCCTGAAATCCCCCAGAGCCTTGACAGACTGGCGATGGTCTTGGAACACTGCGTGTAAATCTTGAGATGAGTGACTTTTCTGGGTTACATTCAAGCTATATTTATATATTTCATGTGCAATATTCAACACAGTGAAGGCAACAATCACCATATTCCAGAGTCAGTCTACCAGTTTTTTTTTTTTAAATATACCTTTCATTATAGTCAAAACACAAGCTCTGCTCCAAAATCTAGTCAACCGTCTACCTAGATCTTATTTTAGGAAATCGTAGGCAGACTCCCGACAGGAAGACTATTCCTAAATGTATGTAGATACATTTTTCTGCTCTCTTACACCTTGTTTGTAAGACACAGTTTAAGACAGCATTGCAAATGGAGATTTTGATTTGTTTATTCAGTATCAAAACTTCAAAATTGTATTATATTATGTAATTAAACATTTATTTTATTTTAATTTGCGTGCTCCAGGTGATTTAAACACTACAGTATAATTTTTGGCAACTTACCAGCATGCAGGAAAAGGTTTTATGTGATGGTGTTATTTTGTATTTCTTTCAAATATACAATATTTACAATAAATGAGAGAAACGTAGTATGCTAGTATGCTATTCAAGTTCACCTGTACTTGAGCTAAAGCATCAACATAATGCTGTCTGATTCCTCTCCTTTTATTTTTACTAGAAAAAATGCTTTTCAACAGGAATTGAGTCTCATGTGAGCTTTTAGTGCCATTTATGTGGCATTCAGGGTTGGCTATGAAGAACATTCCAGATCAGTCACAGTTAGGATGTTTACAATGGAGAGCAAGCCAGTCAATCGCAGTCGGTTGATGTGATTAGTGACACCGGTCTGAGTGACTCACAGTTGGTGTTGGTGTATTGTAAGCAGTATTTGTGCTGTGTGAGACAGAGTTCCTTCATAACTTCAAACACTCTGTCTAATGCTGGTGGAGTGAGAGTTAACACAGGACAGGAGAGGAGGCAGCACAGAGGAGCAGAGGGTGGGGATGGAGTGATATGTTGAGTTTTTAAAACAGTGGGCTAATGATGAGTAAGGTATACTCACGATATTCTTTGAAGCCAAGGAAAAATGCATAATAAAGAAGATAAAAAGAGGAGAGAGAGAGCAGGTGCTTTAACCATCACAAGAAAACATGAAAAGCAAGCAAAAAAGGTAAGGTAATACAGAGTATTTTCAAATATAAACACTGGATCGGGTCTTATGAAAGGATCACCCAGCGCTTTACTACCTATTACAGTCAATTATCACAAAAAGTGGCTGCTCTACATCCGACCACAGGAGAAAACAGTGACATTTCACACAAATTGAAAGGACTCTGAAGTGAAAGTGTCAATTACACCCAGCAAAAAGGGGAATGAATAAGTCAGAAGAGAAAGTGAATTAAGTAGCTGCAGAGATAGCAAAGTATTCATAGACAGAAAGAGGGATAAAGTGGGAGAGGAACGCCAAAGAGAACTGACACCAGATGATGAGGTGGGAGGGCACAGTGAGGTTGAGGGGGAGACAACAACCATGTCGGCTGGAGGGAGGTGGACTGCACCCCAGTGGGGGGGTCTCAGCCAGTGGGCTCTGTGATTAAGACTTCTGCCCGACAGGTGATAATTAAGCAGTCAGGCTGAGCGAGAGCATCTGTGCACTGAGAATAATGAAGCCTGAAATCACTCAAAAAAGAAAAAGAAGGAAGATGGGAAACAGGAAGGAACAGAGGAAAGTAAGAGAACGAAGAAGGTAAAGAGGAAGAGGAGGGGACATGGGAAAGGAAAGGAACTGAAAGAACAGAAAAAAGTGGAAAGACAAAGTGAAACATGAAGGGGAGGAAAAAGAAGAAAGGGAAGAGTAGAATTGGAAAATATAATGCAGAAGGCAAAGAGAAAAAAGGGAAAAAAGAACTGGAAAGGAAAAAAAGAGGAAGAGATGAGGAAATGGAATAATAAAGGATAAAATAAAGAGGAAAAGGAAGTAAACAAAGAAAGTAGAGAGCAAGAGGAAGGAAACAGAAATGGAAATGTAGAAAGAAAGATGAAGAGACAAAGAAAAAGAAAGACGAAGTGAAAAAAGAAGGGGAAGAAAGAGAAAAAGGCAAAGAAAGAGGTAATGAGAATGAGGCAATGATAAAGAGGAAAGGGAACATAAATGAAAAGAGAATATTAAAAGGAACAAACATTGAAATAAAAAGAAAGGGAGAAAAGTGGAAGAAACAAAAGCCAGAGTAAGAAAGAAAGAAAGAAAGAAAGAGAGAGAAATAGAATACCTCCTGTCCTCCCACATGCATGAGTCAGGATAGTTAAATTACAAGTCTGCTTCATAGACCAATCCCACTCAAGAGGAAGCAGAAGGTTTGATGCAATGAATTCCCACGTTTACTCACGCTTGCATGGTGGTGGTGGCAGTCTGGAAGCTAAACATGTTCTCTTTAGGGAACCAACTGTTCGTGTGATCCTCTGCAAACAAAAAGAGAGCAAAGGAAGCCTAAGAAAAGGTAACAGGTATGGTGTAAATCTCACAATGATTTAAACAATAATCCACCACTGAGTGATGGTGATCTTCTCCTTACCTCGATCTTCAGAGGACACACGGTCCTCACTGTACATCCTCTCCAGCTTCTTGTGCTGTTTGCCACCACTGTGAGGTGATGTCTCAAGGTCTAGAGAGCGCTGGCTCTGGCAGTGTGGCCGAATGCAGGCCACACAATCTGGCGTGCAATCCTCCCTCGACCTGCTCCGCCTCGACCCCCAGTCCCGGATATTATGGGCGCTCCCTGAGCTCTGCAAAGGTTGCGTCAGAGGTGCATGGCTGTAGTGATGCTGGTGGGTAGAACCGTTGTTTCCACGGTGGTTGCTTCCTCGATGATGGCTGCCACGTAAACTGCAGGGAGCATTGGTTCTTGGCGGGTCTGTGGTTCTTTTCAGCACCTCTAGCTCCAGGCACTCCTTGCTTCCCTGGCCTCCAAGCATATCTCGCTCCCTAGTAATAGTGTAGACACGTGCTGGCTTCAAAGAGCTCTCTACACACCTTTGATGATTCTGATCCTCAGAAGAAACGCTGCGTTCTATGGAGAGATGACGCTTGGAACTGGTAGGAAGGGGTGCAGACCGACTGCCTGGCTGAACCTCTTCTTGACTGGGCTTGACTATGAGAGTGTGTTGGGAGTATGGCTGGAGGCTGTTATTGTTGTTCAGTCGGCTGATGTCTGGGGAGTCTGTGTCTTGACCAATGAAGGTGTCAGATAGCAAGTGATCTGGAGCGAGAGACCAAGATAAACAGATTTTTCATCATCTTGTCTCGGCAAAGCAACAGGTGCCACTCAAAACTCTCCTGTAATGTTCAATTAAAGGATGACTGGGTGAGTGGACTAAAATTATATTAATGTTGAAACTGAAGGATGATGATTTCTTATGGCAAGTACTAATACATTCAAGCATTTCACAAGGCAAACAGGAGGAGAAAAACAGACTTCAGGACAAATGAAGGTAGGGCATGAGGTGGAATGGACCTAACCTGATCCGTTGCGGTTCTCAGGGTGCGTGTGAGAAAGGTACTCTCCAAATGCTCGAGCTGCTCTGCAAAGAGACAAACAGGAGACCAAATCAACGAATGGAGATATAGCTCTCTGTCTTGATGTACTTTCACATGCTACTGCTTTTTGGTCTCAGTAGTCATTCTGAATCTAGTTGTTAAGTCTGACATCATGAATCACTTTTAACAGGTCCAAATGCTCTTTTGATCTCAAAGCAAACAACAAATTGTGTCTTTATAAAGTTACAGAAAGTGTGAAGTAATGCTACTGAAAAATCCACTTAACCTAAAATCTCAGCTGGTCAGATAGTGATTCATATTTTCTGAATCATTAAATTTACTGGTGCCAGGAAAATGCAGTGTGCATGGTTAGTTTTTAAAAACTAAAAGGCACCGTGCTCATAAATGGCTGCTGAGATAGTATTCCCACTTGAAATGGAACAAAAGCTTGGACCTGTAAACAGTATTCAATACATCATGTCTTAACAAGTACCGTATATCGTTTTTCATGATAATATTGCAAACAGCTTCCATATTTCATATCCATATTGGTGGAACTCTCTGTCCTAAAGTGGTACATAGAGACATTTACAGACCACTAACTTGATACTGTAATGATATTTTAGATATTGCCCTTGGCCACCGATGTGATTTATGGTTTTGCATTTAAGTATAATGTCCGCTTTATAATTCGACTCACCGGAACACTGTGTGAGATGTGCAGTCAATACTAAATACAGTTTTTCCTTTTCATAAAACTTAACACTACAGGTCTAACTCAGTCTATTCCCTATATCCAAACACCTCACAAGTGAAAATGAGAAACATTAGCAGATAATGTCACAAGATGTGGCTCTAATTTAAACTGGGATCCCAACACCTGCAGATGCTTTCAGAAAAATGCAGAATTGCTTCACATCCCATAACTTGTCTGAGCAATGAGATGTAAAGCACTGAATGAAATCTAGATACAACCGGCTTCCAGTATGAGGTCACTCAGCTGCTCTGGCACAAGAACATGGCCCCTGCTCTTATGAGTTGATATATAAAGAGAGGGAGAGATAACTCAGGAAGCATAGTAGAGAAACATTGGTTGGAAACTATTTGTGCTACTTTGCCATACTTTCCTCTAATTTTACCAACAGGATGACCTTCATGCAATGTTTGAAAAAAAAAAAATGCTTTCCAAAATTCTGAAGTCCATTGAAATAAAATAAAAATAAAAATGGAAAGAAGGCATTTGAACTCCTGATGGCCCTTATAATTAGCATACCCAGATAATTTATACAAATCATTAATGCATTCGAAGAGCTGCTACATTCCATTTTCAAATGCATCACTCCACCTCTTAACCATGGGAAAGACTTACACAGTATTTCCCTCCTGTGTGGCACAGCGAGAACACAACTAATGTAGCCTAATTACTCGCATATGCTGGGGGAGTAAACCAACTACCATGTACAAATGAAATATAGCACCAAACCTGTTTCACTCTCCTTGCCTTTCATTTAGTTCCCAGCTAATGATGCCTTCCCACACAAGCTCACTAAATATGTAGATTCTAACATGCATAAATACACTGAAACTCACCTCCATCCCTGCACCCTTGAGAAATGTGGAAGCTACACAAATGCAACTAGATGAACGCAGTGAACTGACAAACACCTCCACAAGCACACAAACCTATAATCAGCACACTACAGGCAAATTGTGCCGTCTCGGCACTTCTCTAGAGATGCTGGGAAATGGGATGGTTGTGTTGTTGGAATTGCCATGCATTCCTGCAACGACACTTTGAATAATTAAACAGTAGCCAGCATGTGCATCCCTCTCTCTCCTCACTCAACAAACTCTTCTAACAGATGGGAAGAGTGGTGCAGAGTGGAATCATCCAATCACTTTCTCATCATTCTTCTCACTGTCTCACTCCACATTGCCAAGACTAGATACAAGCTAAGTGTTTTAACATGTGATAGGCCGAGGGGTCAGGGGTGAACTAGAACTAAGAGAGATCACAACATTTGTGTTTTGATTTTACTGACTTGTTTAACTTGAAATGGACTCGTTCGGTATCTAGTCAGTGAGGAGATGTGTGGATGGATGGGGTCACTGGCAGCAGAGAAGGAAATACGATGGAGAAGCCCACTGGGAAAAAAGTTCCCTGCTAGGACACAAATCACTTTCAATGAGATTGCTGGGCGGAACTCAGAGAGGGAGCAATTCCGTAAAACTGCTGTGAATGTGAAATAGATAAGTGAAGTGGGTGTCTGAGGGCAATGTGCCAAAATTTAATATTTTTTACATTTTTATCAAAATGTAATTTTGAATGCTGGTGTTGTTAAAAATCAGGTCTTGCATTAAAAGGGTCATATGATGTTGCTAAAAAGAACATTATTTTTTTGTATTTGATGTAATGAAATTTGTCTATGTGGTTTCAGGTTTAATAAACACATGATTTTCTTAATGACTTTATTATATGACACATAGCGCCATTTTGGAGAACATCTGCTGAACTCAAACTGCGTATGCTCTTCTGTGTCAGTTTTCATTTAAATCAAAAAGTGTAAATACATGGAAGAAGCATATCCATGTGTCGCGGCTGACAGAGAATAGCGTACATAGTTTGTGTTCAGTGGATGTTCTCCAAAATAGTGCTACGATAATGCGGAGAGACAAAGAGGAAACAAATTGTTGAATAAAGTAGTTATTTTGGGGGTTTTTTTCGCATACAAAAGGTATTCTCGTCGTTTATAAAATTCTGATTGAACCATTGATGGCAGATGGACTATTCGGACAATGTCTTTCCTACTTTTCTGGACTTTGACAGTGCAGTTTACTTGGCAGTCAATGGAACAGTCACAAGCCCCCCGGTTTTCATCCAAAATATCTAAAATTGTGTTCCGAATATGAATGAAGCTTTTAATGTTCATTTTGGGGTGAAGTAACCCTTTAATGTAATGCTCAAATGACAAGAAATTGCAATGAATCTGCACAAAAGAGATGCCCCACAACTAACATTAAACATCAAATCTACATACGTTAAACAGGCACTGATGGTGCTAAAGATGAGCCAGGAGGAGACAACATCCCTCATTTCCTCATTTATTTTAACAAGGATTAAAGCAGGTAAAGCGATACCACATCCCACACCTTCACAGCTGAACCTTAAAAATGCCTGTGCTTGTCCATTCTCTGGAATTCATTTGCGCTTCTTTGAACTCCAATTGTTCTGCATTAATACCTTCTGCCTAAGAGCGGAGCACAACCAATTACCAAGGATAGTTTACTGTTCTTTTTTTTTTAACTGAACCAATTAAAAACAACAAAGCTACTCAGATGGAGAGAATTAAGATATGAATAATAAATATTGGGAAGCACTAGAGTATGAGATGCCAGAATCTCTCACCTCGCCTCATGCCAGTTTGTCCGATGGTGTAGTAGCAAGTACATCTGAGAGCATCTCTCATGTTTTCAGCCATGTGACAAAAATGGGGGAGAGGAGATCCCAAGGGAACTCAGAGAGAAGCATTTTAACCAACAAACTAAAGCAGATGCTTTAACCAAGACTGCTGGACGAAAGCCTGTGGTGGTCCAGAAGAAGAGGCGGATAACTAGTGACTCAGATGAACAACATGAAAACACGAGCAGATGTAAAAACAATAAATGCCCAAATGTGGACTCAAATACACACTGGCATATAGATCGAAAGTGTAGGGCTTTACAAAGGCAGCATGGGTAATGGAGAGTGGAGATAACAAACCCTGGAGCTGTTCTTGCACTGCTGTTTTGTTCAGATCCAGGAATGACTGCTTTTGCCCTGGATGACACTGAATTCAGCAGACCACTTTGGTGTGCTACACTAATTTAGTAAAAAGCAAGTACAGTTTGTTCTTGAGTGGCTCAGCACACATTATCCAGAACACCCGTGTGTGACATGACCCCTTTCTCTCGCTTTTTCGCGTCCTCCTCCTCGTTCACTTGCTTACAAACTGTGTTATTTTTGATGATTTGATTTCTTTAAGACCATCATCTCACACTGTCCTCACTGCCATCTAAGAGTTTTTGTCATTGACAGCTAGAATTTATGTAAGCTTGTAGTGTGAACTAAACAGTGAGTCATATACATTTTGAAAATGCTCAACATCTGCCATTGGCATTCAGCTTTTAAAATCTCCGCATTAGAAATTCATTAACACTCAATGAGCAGGTCTCTAAATTAGTCGCACTAGCAAACATTTCAGCTCCAAATGGCAATCGACCAAAATGTCCCAGCTGATCCATTCCAAATGTTCGAGACCTTTTAGAACTGAAAACTGCCCCTGCAGTACAAAAAGGCCATTTATTGGAACTAAGCTGAAAAAACGAGAGGAGAAGGGAGGATATTATTATCTAGAAGAGGAAGATATAGCACATTATTCCAGATGGCATTAATAACAAGCAAGATGTGGGGGAAGTTTGCCAAACTTGGTGCAGTTTCGGCCGTGGGGTAACCTCAACATCTGTGGAAAGCCTTGCAAAAAAAATCTCAATGTTAGATTGACTAAGGTTTCTTTTAATAAGACACCTTATCATATCAATCCGACCATCACAGTTTGTGCTGTATGTTTCACTGGTTAGTCAACCTGTCAATGTTGTGCATGATTTCTATAGAGTAACATATTAGACCTAACAGAAAATCTTAAGTCTGGAATTAAACATCTCACAAACATCTCACAAATGCACACCTCATTCAATACATTCAAAAATGAGACTCCGTAACAAAAAATAATAATAATCACAAAGCTCTAAATTATAAATCCTTGACTAAATTTATCAAAGAAAATAAAAATATATGATAAACTTTGTAATAGTTATTTTATTTATTGGCTTTCGAATGCAATAACTCCATAAAACATTCGCAAAAAGACAGAAAAACAACATGTGTCCCAGTCTGACCCTAAGCATCATCACACACATATAAACACACAAGTTTTTGTATAATCTGGGCCTCCCTCCAGTACAACTGCAGGTGGTCTCAAGATTTAATTAGACATTTACATGTCAGCCTGTGAGACAACTGGGAAGCTTGTAGATCTGTAGCCTCACACTGCGTAGCTCTAATTGGCATCGGGCTGTCATTTTAGCACGGTTCCCACTTTCAGTCTTTGTCTTTGGACACAGAAGAAATTTGAACCTTTACACTCTAAAGCTGGAAATAAAGAACACCTCACAAGTAATGCTGTTGTCAGGTTTCCCTATCTGGCTCCCACACGGCCTATGTAGTGCAGTTCAGCCCGTATCCAAACTGTCTGTAAAGGGCATCCTACACATAGTAGCCCATCTGAGAAAGTCAACTAGGTTGAAGCAACAGAGACATGGAGGAAACTCACTGGAAATGATCAAACTCACTGGAAACGAGTATGTTTCTCTGTTCAAAGCATGATACTAAAGTGCTGCTCGTCCAAGTCTGACCCTGTTAAGTATCCCCCCGCTAAACAGATGAATTACAGAGAGACGTTTGGTGACAGCTGATTCAAGAAAACTGCAGTGATGGCATGGTGAATTCTGCAGGTTGTTAATGGTCATTTACAGCATGTGGACAAATGAACAAGTGACTACCTGATTGACTCGGTGAGGAAGCCTCTCAAAGGCTCACAATCATGTTGGTTGGGTCCAATCACTTCACAAAACTCTAAATGACGTACATAAATGTACCAGACAAGTAAAAAGAACAAACAGTCTCACTAAAGTAGGCTTAATCTAGTGACATCATGACGACTGAGAGTGACAACAGTGTCATGGAAAATCAGCCTTATGAATATTTGCATTGATTGATGAGCAAACAAAAACCAAAACAATGAAAATAAAACTGTAGGTATACTGAATTTTAAGTATATATTGGAAGTACAATAATAATAATAATAATAATAATTTAAAAAAAATAAAAATATTTTTTGTTTAAGCCCAATAAATATGTTTGCAGTATCACGCTCAACAGTAACTAAATGTTTGATTCTTTCTGAGCAAACTAGTCCGAATAGTGTTATCACGACAAAACACCATAATTTCATTTTCATTGAAAAGCCCTTATAAGTAATTTAAGTCAAAACGTATTAAAAAAAAAAAAAAAAAGTTACTAGCAAGCTAGTTATGTATACAAAGTGTCGTCATCAGCCCCATTACAGCCTTGACCTCAGGAACTGTCACTGATACAGTACTGACAGAATTATTTCTTTGTTTTACATTCGTCAACTGCAAGGAAACAATGACAAGAGGTGTGATGAGATGAGATAGTTTCGTGTATCATCAGTACAAGATTCTCGGTGAGACGTGCTGCAGAGACTCACCTAACTTTTGCGGCAACAGAAGAAATCGCATCATTCCTTAAATTCTTCTTCTTGGACACGGCAGTTCCCATGCTGCAGTGAAACCACCAGTGTGTAAAAGCAGCTCATTCCACTCGTCTCATCTGCAGTGGAGGAAAGAAATGCACAATACAAACAAGTCACGCACAGAGTGGAGATATTATCTCCTCCTCTTACGCCTGATTCAAACTGCTGCTAAGGGTCTGTGTCAGATGTTCCGTTTGCTCCTCATGTTTAGGAACGCGACATCCAGCTGAATTTTACTACGTGAAGTTGATGTTCTTTAGTGAGCAGAGTTTGAGCTACTACAGCAATGTGAAGAAGGGAGCGCTGCTAGTACGCCAGAATGTGTGTGCTCACGCGCAGCGTACTTACTCACGCTCGCTCGCTCTCTCCCTCTCCCCAGTTTTCCAATCCAGATAAAACGACAGTGGACATTACGGAAACTAGTGCCATATAAGGGAGAGGTGGCTCAGCTTGTCATTTGGCGTCAGCTTAAAAGTGAAAAAAAAAAAAAAAAACGAACTACGGGTACAGTGTGTTTATTTATGAAAGTCAGCAAAACATCTTACAATTTTGTATACAAAAAAAAAAAAAAAAAAAAAAAAATATATATATATATATATATATATATATATATATATATATATATATATATATATATATAATAAAAAAATTTAATAATAATAATAAATAAAAAACCTTCCACTGGAAATTTGCAACAGCGGCCTATATTGTTCAAGAAAAAGACGCAGTTCATCGGACCCAATATCTATTGTGGTATTTTTAACAGAATTTAATCAATTTGTAAAACAGCAAAAATGTAAAAGGTAAAAAAACTGAAGTACTAATAAAAAAAATTTCTGACCAGCAGATATGTAAATAATACAATTAAAAAACTTTCCTCATTAAACTACCAATTAGTAAATTTAGTAGTATAACAGTAAATTTCACAAAATAAACTGACAAAGAAACAGCAAGCAACCCATTGAACTTGTGAATATTTAAATAGAAAGTCTGAAACAGTGCTTTATTGTAAAATTACTCCGAAAATCATTTTTTTACAACTTTAAAAAATATGTCTGCATACACAACCATGTTGTTGTACAACCACTTTCATTTAGACTTCAATTCAAACAACAAATTACAACAAAATAAGTCTTTGTTGGCATCCTTTTTCTTTGTGAAGAGGTTGAATTTCCTTTATTGTTTGTTCAGAAAGGTCATCTCTCTTTAAAAGCTGCAGTCAGAAAACCAAGTGTGGTCTACCTGCCTCAGCATGACCACTTTCGTTACCATTTCTGAAAAAGAAGATAAAGGCTTACTGAAAAATGTTCATGCTACAACCTTTACATAAGACAAAGAAAGCAGAAGATATCCTTAGTTGGCTTTAACAGTCCTGTTACAGGAATACTAAGTGGTTAATTGTAATATTTTGGAAATGGAGAAGTATTTTATTCAGGTTATAAGCTGAGGAAACATAAATAGGATATGATAAAAAAGTTTGATATGCACTTCCCTTTACACTCTCAAAAATAAAAGGTGCTTGATATTGAAAATTGGTGTGTCATACCATATTATATTAATGTATTATCTTAATTGTGAATAAACTGGTTTGTAGTTCAAACAGATTTACCATTTACCTTTTTTCCCCCCTATAGTGTGACTAATAAACTGGAAGTCTTGCCCATAGGCTTATTTCTGCACTGAATTAAAAAGTGGATAAAAAGGTAAGATAGAGATGGTTCTTTAAAGATCCTTTTACTGAATGGTTCTTTGTAGAACCAAAAATTGTTAATCTATGGCAATGCTGTGAAGAAACCTTTTTAGCACCTTTATTTTTAAGAGTGTAGGTGTAGTTCAAATGCAAACCTATAATATTAGACATACAAAGCACCATAAAAGCTTCAGAATTGCTTTACAGCTTACTCAGTTTTATTTTGATGTTGTTGTTGCTCGTCTGAATGCTGTTTTCTTCTGCATCGCAGTGTACGGGCCGAGAAGGCGTACAGAAAGGGGTTCACACAACTGTTGATGAAGAAAAGAGCCCCAGTAACATTATTGCTGACATCTGATTCCCATGACAATGCCATTAAGACCAAGTTGTTGACCATACAGGGGGTGCTGAATATGAAGAAGGCCATTACGACTCTGACGGCCAGTTTTGTCAGCCTGTGGCTTTTGATGGAAGCTGACTGTCTTATCCGTTGATGAAGTCGAAGGTAGAAGAACAACAGGCTGAAGAGAGGAACAACAAACATCACTAGAGTCTCTACAAGTAAGACAGCTACTTGTTCTTGTTTATTTGTATAATCCTGATAACAGTGTAAAAGCCTGTCCTTCTTCTTCTTCACATTTCGGAAATAAAGAGCATAAGAACCCAGAGCTCCACTGGATGTCCATATCCCAAAAATCAGCCCCTTTTGGCCCTTCTGTCCAAGTTTTGCCCATCTCTGTGGATACAGCACCTGGAGGTACCTTTGCACACTCAACAAGGTGACAGAAAGCACACTACTGTAGAGGCTCCAGTAAACTACATAAGAAATTAACTTACAAAGACTGTGACCAAAAACCCAGCCATTCAGTAGGGCATAGATCCACACAGGCAGAGAAATCAGACTCAATAGATCCGAGACAGCCAGACTCAGCATCAGTTTGGGGGTAAAACTGCCCTCCTTTAAATGTTGGGTGAGCATGAACAGCCCTGCTATATTACCTGGTACACCCAGAGCACAGCACAATCCCAGAACAGTGCTGGATGCTATCATTGAAGTATGGGCAGACAGAGAGCTGTTAGAAATGTTCTGGTACTCCATTGTCATCTGCCAAGTGGTGATGTGAAGATATGAAGATTGAGGTTTGCTCAGTAATAGTGAGAAAGTAGTTTCAGGAAGTGAACTTGAATGTCGTCACATGGAAAGATTTGCCAAAGTGTGAAAAAAAAAAAAACTGTGCAGTTAAAAGTAACTGATTTGCATACTTTTTTAAAATGTCAATCTGGCAACATAAGGCTGTGCATGAATGCAGTATTTGTTTTAATCTTAGTAGTATTTCCTTCTTAAAATGTTAATGAATTAAAGTGATGTGTGTTTATAAGCTGTTAGCATGTTTGTTGTGGTTGAAGCTGTAACCAGACTGGCCTTACACATAGAGCACATTTCCCACGGTAAGCAGCCACTGAAGCATATGTATGCACCCTCGTAGTGTAGAAATATAATTTCAACCCGAAAAGCATAGAAACTAAAGATGCCCATTATATCAGATCAGTATCGCCCATCATTAGTTATAAGTTATTACATTCGTTTTGCCATCACATAACATTTGAACAGATCTTAACATAAATAAAGTTTATACAGGAAATCTATGATTTAGATATTTTTTCTATATTTGTATAGTTTTTTTTTTTTGGCTGCTGAAATACTCTAACAAAAACTGTGATTGTGTAAAAGTATATGAACAAAATAACATGCTTGTATATTTTGTGTTTTCATTAGCATTACGTCTACAGTATTATAATTATGCAGTAGTTCCCCTTAAGTAGTGCTTGTGCATTTCCCCCTAATAGGCCTATGCTATGTATTTTTATTTAGATTTTCAGACATGAGTCGGCTTATCAGAGTGATATCCATAAATTTGAATAAACCGTCTAAAAAAGCAAAGGCAATGTCATTAACTGCTCATTTTAACTGCATGTGTCTTCATGTTTTTTTTTTAAAGGAATGGCCTTCAACCTAATGTCAGCCTTATTCTTAAAGGCAAACATAAATCCAAGGCCGTGGGAATAAAATGGTAATATATTACATTTTGAACATCTGGATGGGTTCTGTTCTGAGGTCAGGACAATGCTAAGATACAGTATATTCATGCAGAATTGCTTCACCTGTTTCCTGCATCATGTACGAGTGTAGTCTATACAGTACACTTGCTAATACATCCACCCAGAAGGCTGATGCAGTGATCTGATAGCTCCCTCTAGCACACAGAGAGCTGGAATCACTGGGAATGCAAAACAGGAACGTTCATCACCTTCTCTATAGGGGTACTGACTTATTTATTTCCTCCGATGATTTCATACATAAATGTGCCAGAGGACATTTCTAAGGCAGCGACAAAGCACTTAACCTTCACTGATGCAGGAAATGGCTTGACTGCTGTAGAAATAATTATAGTGTATGGAGGAATATCATGTATGATATAGGCCTAAGTATGTTTTGACTAGAATGCACAATATGCATAAGGCATACAGTTTATATAAAAAAAAAAAAACATTCCATAAAAAAGGAAAATAAATAATAGCTTGAAATAACTAACAGTGAACCATTTTTTCCCCTTCTTTAAAGAAAGAAATGATTTAAAAATAAAAAACGTCTTTTTTTGGACATAATAAAAATACTTTGCATACAGTTTATATTTACATTTAGATCGGTGACGCTAATGCAAAAACTCCACTTTGCTGTGACTTGCGGCCGATCCTGTTTAACAGCCTCCAGCAAGGCAAGCAGGCATGTTATGATTACTCCTGCGGTTTGTTGGGACAAAATAATGAGATTCTGTTTTGGAATTGAGACAATTTCAAATTGAGGCCTTTGTTTCAGCAAATGTTATGCAGCAGGTTGAAACAAAACACATGTGCACACACAGAATGACAGAGAAAACATTGTAAACAAGCTCAAATAAACTGGTGCCTGAAAGAGATGAGGTGTGGTGCGTTTTTCTGCAATAAAATTTATTTTCACAGTGTCGGAGATGTCTCTGCTTTACTGGTTGCTGAATTGATAGAATCCAAAGATAACTTAGTTCAAATGAGAGACCTAAATCAGATTAAGCCGCATACTTGTCTAATTTCATTAACAGAATGGAGTGTGACTTTTACCGTGACCTTCAAGTGCAGAGCATATTCACTGCAGGAGAACTTCAGATGCAATATATCTTGGCATGTCGACTTAAAGTCTTTCTTACTGAGCAAACACAATTGATTGATATGCATGTCAATAACTATTTGAAAGGTGCTCTGTTTGTTTGTATGAACCTAATGAATACATCCATGTGATTGGCTGGTGAGAAACGCAAGGCGGGGCAAGCGGAGGAGCAATGGAACACATAAAGACACGTGAGGAAAAGAGGACAGATAAGAAGTAGACAGATGGACATGGAAAGAGGTGAAAGGAGGAAAAGAGAGACTGATGAGACAGCTGGAAAATAAATGAAGAATGAGGGAAATAACGAGTAGCCCATTAATTGGATTTGTGATAAGCTTGATTAAATCAGCCTTCTGTCCTTTTGACAGATCAATGTCAGCATACATTGTACAGTATGTGTCAAAAGTTTGGACACCCCTTACTGAATGTTGCTCATGACATTTTGATCCTTTTTTTACTAAAGGCTTATGCTTTAATACTTAAAGGGGTCATATTACATTGCTAAAAATAACATTATTTTGTTTATTTTGTGTAATACAATATGTTTATGCATTTTAAGGTTAAAAAAAGAACATTATTTTTCCACATACTGTACAGTATTGTAGCTCCTCTATGCCCCGCCTTTCTGAAACACAGATTTTTACTAAGCTCATCGTTCTGAAAAGTGAGGTGTACGCTGATTGGCCGAATTTCCAAGGGTGTGATGGAAATGTTACGCTATTACCATAATGTGATGCCTTGTGTCCGGCATGATGAGACAAAAACAATAAAAGCCATTACAAACAAGGCATTTGTTGCATCCAGTAGAGACATAATTGCTGATTATAATGTCTTTTTACACGTTGTGTATTGCGCTGCATAAACACAAAACCATGTCTGCATTTGTGATCGGAGAAATGACAAACAACAAGCACTACTCTACACTGCTCAAAAGTCTTGTTTGAATCATCAGTGGCAAATTCTTTAAACATGAAAACATACTTACAGACTGTGAGTCAGAAGCGCCAGACTGTCCTTGCAAAGCTGGAACTGCCCCACTTTACAGTATACAAACAGACACCGGCATTGTTGGCTACTCTCCAAGGAAAAAGTCCTAGTCCTCCGTGAATATGAATATCTGAATATTTGGGTTGAACTGTTCCGGAACAGTGTTGAACTTAACCACTGATTTCTAGTTGTGTCCTCTTTTGGAAGGCCAAGCAAAGTAGTTTCACTTTCACAACGAACACAGAGCATCTCAATAACATGGCGCCAGCGACAACAGCGAGAATAAGTTATGCCTACTTTCTTTGCGTGAACATTTGGGCGCATTATACAAATCTTCCCACATCATGACGTGGACATGTGGGGGTGTTTAACGAGCCGTTTTATGGAGGTGTGGTTGACTATTAACCTTTATAACGAATATCTCTTTGGATTTGAGACTTTAGTCTTTGCAACATTAAAGATCTTATTTATGCACCAAGAGCTTGTAACACTACAAAGAAAAATCACTCCATCATATGACCCCTTTAAAATTAGTTTTCAGTTTTTTTGCAAAGAATATCCATGTAGGAAACTCATTTAATAAATTTTTGATCATTTGCAATAATTGTCACTGTTTTTTTATTGTTGGTGTGGAAAAGCAAGCAAACAAACATGGTCACAATAGCCAACTGAGGAAATATGAAAGGCTCAAAAGACTCAGTCTTCAGCCATAAAGTCAAAACAGTCAATATCAAGTAGAAAGTGCTTGAGGAATCGGCACCAACAAAGTCTTATTATCCAATCGAATTTTGCAAATCAAATCATCTAGAACATTTTTCAATCAACAGTAAACAAGAAGCTCATTTTTATCTCCCCCAAGATCTTGGTAAAAATATCCTCACTCTAATTTTCACACTCTTTCAGTCGTGACACGACACACTTGATCCCATCAGTTTCCTCTGAGTAATCAAACTGAAATCCCACGGTAGCTGAGTGACCTAAATATCTCCAGGAGACTGGCAGCATTACAGGTGATGGAGGAACAAAAGCCAAATGAATGAGATTACAGCTAGCTGGCAGGGTCTCAGACCTTACGGCCTTCTTGGCTGGTTCAATTGGCCTAAGGATCAGGTGGCTATGACAAGGAGGCAGAAATGAAACTGAGATATCATATGCTCTCAACAAGTTTTGTTTAGAATTTTGCTGAAGGAGATCTACAATATCTATGCTATCCATTTTAATTCCCATTTAACGCGATGGCAATACAATTTTAATTATAAATATTATTATATTATATATCACTTTTTTTTAAAGCATTCCAAAAATAATATTGTGTTAAAACAGCTAATAAAATGTATTTAAATATTTGCAGAAGATGTCACTTGAAATAGAGTTGTTGACATATTTGGTCACACTTTATTTTAAGGTTCAATTCTCACTATTAACAAACCGTCAGCCACAAATTGTGCCTCAGAAAACTTCTGATTTGCTGCTTATTAATAGTAAGGTAGTTGTTAAGCTTATGTATTGGGTAGATGTAGAATATGGCCATGCTGAATATGTGCTTTATTAGTACTAATAAACAGCCTATGTGTTAAGAAATAAGCAACTACTTAATAGTAGGGCTGTAGTACTCGAGTCCGGTCTTTTTCTGTCGTCTCGGACTTGTCTCGGACTCGTTGAATTTGCACTCGGACTTGTCTCGGACTTGGCCATTGGACTCGCCAAGTCTTCTAGTTGGTCTCGACCGAGTCCAGCAAAAAAGTTTTCTTATTTCCAAAGCACTCTGTAGCCTGCGCTTGCGCTCCAGTGGCGTCTGCTGTTGCTGGGCAACCATGACCCGCTCTCCATGATGACGCAGAAGTTTCAGCAAAGAATAAATGGAATTCCAGCACTTAAAATCACTTGCAGTAGCTCTGCTAATAGATTCATTTAAAAAATGGCTATCCTTGTACAACTATGATCATCTGTTTCTCCATCTTGCCTTAGCTTTCAGTATTGTTCCGGGAAAGGATGTGCATGACCAGCGGTGCACTTACTGCGACCTGAAAAGTTTAGATGTTTCTAATTTAATTTTCTACCTGTTAGATTGTGTTTTATTTACGTCTACACCTAGATAGCCTCTTTTTTTTTTATCAATAAACGCGTATTAATTGTATAGCCTTATGCAACAATTACATATGTAAATTTTAAAAACTTTATATATGACATTACATATTTACATTTTCATGTAACAGCCAGTATTTGTATCTGTAACAATCACAAAATTTTTCCTATCTGCATTCGGATACAACATCGAACAGTTACTTGATAAGACTGTTATGACTTTTTATATATTTTTTCGTAGTTATCACTGAACAAGTATGTGGTGTTAAACTGAAATAATTATTAATTTCTAAAATAATATTTATCATGCAAGCAGAGAGATGACAAACGTTTAGTGATCATTTGAACACGACTGAATCTATTCAATGCACACATTCTCATTACGCAGAACACTTTGAGCGAGTCTTAATGTTAATGAACTTCACTAAACAGATGTGTGTGTTCCGCGCAAACCAGCAAAAGGTAAATATGCAAACATGTAGGACAAGTAGACAATGTATCCGAATCGAAGCTGATTATTAGCCTACTCTTGAGAGAGAACTGATTTGGTTTTTGAGAGACTGAGACGCGCAGCGCGGCTGTTTGATTGGTGAGCGCGCTATGCTTATTCCATTCATTCGTATCATATCGTAGCCTAAGCTTTCAATATTTGCCTTTTAGATATATATATATAACGTGTAGCTATGATGTATTATTATAGGTAAAATTCCTCTTGCAACGCTCTGATTTCTGAGCGATAAACAGAGAGGCGACAACAATGCGGTGTTTGATTTGCGCGCTTTTCACTCATAAAGTTTACATTCATTCACTTCTGGCGCTGATGCCCTGGCTCACCTGTTATCTAGCAAACACCAGACTGTGTCAGCTTTAGCCGAGTATTCAGGCAGAATTATTCCTTGAGCGTTATTCGTTTTTTAAGCCATTATTCGTGCCATTCCGAATAAGGTATTCGGCTTCAGGCACAACCCTAATTATTACATTACATATTTTATTTTTACATGCAACATAGATAAGGTCATATAGTAACAGCTCCACGCAATATTGTAATTCTAAAATTCACGTCTCACTAGCAAACACTTTGTATGCATTATGGTTAATGCATACTGGAGTAGTCGATTGTTTCCGACAGAGCTCGACTAGTCTATGCAAGCCCTAGAGCCTGTCAGAGCAAGCAACCCAACTTCTTGTCCAAGCTCTTGTTCTCTCCAGACTGGACTATTGTAATGCTCTCCTGGCGGGCCTTCCTGCATGTATTGTCAAGCCTCTGCAAATGATCCAGAATGCAGCAGCGAGGGTTGTCTTCAATGAGCCAAAAAAAGCTCATGTTACTCCCCTCCTCATCAGGTTACACTGGCTACCAGTAGCCGCTCGCATCAAATTCAAGGTACTGATGCTTGCCTACAAGACAACCACTGGCACGGCACCAACTTACCTAAACTCACTGGTTAAATCCTATGTGCCCTCCAGAAGCTTGCGCTCTGCAAGTGAACAACGCCTTGTGGTGCCATCCCAAAGAAATTCAAAATCACTCTCACGGACCTTTTCCTGGACTGTGCCCAGCTGGTGGAATGACCTCCCAATCTCAATTCGTACAGCGGAGTCTTTACTCACTTTCAAGAAACATCTAAAGACTCATCTTTTTCGCCTGCACTTAACCTACTAACACCAGTACTTTTCCTCTTCTTGTCTTTTTCATTTAATTAAAAAAAAAAAAAAAAAAAAAAATTATATACACCTGGCTATGCGTTCTATACTAGACTAACTGAGACTTGTCATGGCACTTGTATTCTGTTGTTGTTCTCTTGTTGACCTGACTGCTTCTATTGTTCTCATTTGTAAGTCGCTTTGGATAAAAGCGTCTGCTAAATGATTAAATGTAAATGTAAATGTAGAGCAGTATGACAAAAATTTCGCTGTATTTATGTGCGCATGTCCAGTAGAGCCAAACGTATCCATTCTAGCCTTGCTGCGCGCATTTGTCATATCCCGAGCTTTGCGTGTGTCTGTGCACTGTGCCAATTAGGCATCGTCATATACATTTTTGACCACAGATATAATGTCAACAAAAAATAAAGTACATAAAAATTATTTAACCTTACAGTTCCAAACTTTGTTTGTTTATCCAAGTTTAGCTCCCAGGGTCGGACTGGGGGTAAAACCAGTAGCAAGGCTCCAAAGGAAGAGAGGGCCTTTGAAAAGTATGAATCTGAAATATATATTTTTTACCTGGATATTTTCATGGGTGGGGGCCATGGGGGCCCATCAGGACTGCCTATGCATATAGGGCCCGGGATCTTGTTTAACGCCCCTGTTAGCTTTAACCCTAATTATACACACTTGAACCTAATCAAGCTCTTACTAGACACACTAATCTTCCAGGTGTTTTAAGGCCAGTTGGAGCTAAACTTTTCAGGACATTGGCCATCCAGGATGTAGTTTGGAGACCCCTGTCCTACAGAGTTGTTACTTTGCACATGCTTTTTGATCATTACAAATAATAATGTAAAATGATTTTCTTAGAATAGGAGATATGCTTTCTCTCGCATCACAAACATTATCAGTAGTTAAGTATGTGGTCTTGAAGAGGACCCTTTTTTCTTTCCTTTGGACTCGGTCTTGGACTTGGACTCGAAACTTTTGGACTTGGACTTGACTTGGACTCGAACCTCTTTGGACTCGGTCTTGACTCAGTCTCGACTAGTCCTGGACTTGGACTTGACTTGGATTCGACAAGGCCGGACTTGACTACAGCTCTACTTAATAGTGAGAACTGGTCCCTATACTAAAGTGTTAGCACATATTTTTGTAGGCAAACTAAGAAGTTAGCATCACCCTGATGGTTCCCTCAACAAAAACCCAATTGGTTAACATAAGAGTTCTAATAATAAAAATAATTTATTCATTTAGCTTTTGTGTTCCTTGGAAGTAAAAAACAATTTACATAAAGGTGAGTAAATGATGACAGGATTCTCAGTTTTGGGTTCCTGTTGCTTTAGAGGACAAGCAGGCCATCTGCATGTGGTGAAAACTGAGAGAAGACCACGTAGAATCGCGAACTTCGTGAACTTCACATCCCCCACATATTTACCACAGTTCACACATGGACTTGTTTGTTATAAGATCACGCTTCTCAGAGATGCTGATGAGAAACAACCAAGACACTGAGAGGTGTTTTAACAACTCCCACATATCTCAGGGTCATCACCCTCGCAGAAGTGGGCTGTGTTTTAATTTGTGAGGCGGTCCTAGTCACATCTCAGTCATGTGGTTTTTTTAGATTCCCCAACTTGGGAAATGCATCTTTGTGACACAGCTGTCGGCAGTTTTAAATACATCTTCATTGTCTGTGATTTTTATTCGTTGGAGGACCCTGAATTGAGTCTTTAAAGCGTATCTGTCATCATGTTTAGAATAGTAATAGCAAGCTGAGCTCTTTGAAAGCTATCGCTGGCGAATCCAATTTTGTGCTCTAGCTCTTTTCAAACAGTCGTCCTCAGGTCATACCTCCAGCTTTGACTCAGCTGCTGAGAGAAAGCTGCTGTTTTATCACTGATAACAGCACTATTAGCTCAGGTCTAGGCATCACAGGAAGACTTTAAGACTGGTGTTGTGTGGATTTTCACATTTTCTGGGCTGTTTTTAGCGGTTTAGGTAATTGGTGACGCACATCAGGAGATTCATCCCCGTCTGCCCACCTTCGCACCAAAACATCAGTGCGTATAAATAGCAAGCGCGTCTGTGCTATTATTACCTGCGACCTCTTCCCAGAGCTGGAAATGTGGATTGATCCAACTGCCTCCCCCTGAGAAGCAATAGGAGGGCTGCACGAGGTCAGGCCATTCTTTTTAATTGCATACTACTTCACAGGTTAGATGGGACACTGACATAAATGATCAGTTTCAACTGAATAGATATAATTTGAATTATGATAAGAAATCATAGATTAGATTTCTGCAGTATTTTTCAAATTAATATCATTATGGACTCAAATTACGCATACATTACTGTTCAGAATAATTCTGTTTTTTATTATGTTTTAAAAAGAAGTCTCTTAGGCTTAGCAGGACATTTATTTGATAAACCAGTTTCTATAAAACAGTAAAAACTGAAATATTGTAAAACATTATTACAATTTTAAATAATATATTTTTTTTTAAATGTTATTTAGTCCTGTGATAACAAAGCTGTATTTTCAGCAGCGATTACTCCAGTCTTTGGTGTCACATGATTATTCAAATATTATTCTAATATGCATGATTAGTTGCTTAAGAAACATTTATTATCAATATTGAAATCAGTTGTGCTATATTTTTTCAGGATTCTTTGATGAATAGAAGGTTCATCAAAGCAAAGCATTTATCTGAAATATTAATCTTTTGTAACTTTACTTCCAAAATAATGAAAATGGTAGAACAACTATTATAAAGGATTATTTATTTTTTACAGTATATATAATCCAATACATTTTGATGTTCTGAATCTTTCTAAACAACCAGTCATGATGCCATACAGTATCATATCTGAAAAATATTGCTCCGTATTTAAATTATTGATCCATGATACACTATGAGTCACTCTCCGCTTCCTTCGAGGCCTCACCCACAATAACCTTGGTTGATTTATGTACACAACTCCACATTCATTCTTCATACAAAACCACATTTCATGCCAAAATCAAAATAGCTGCTGCGTAAGTGTCTCCTAAAATTTGACAATTGACAAAATAATAAGAAATGTTTCTTGAGCACCAAATCAACATTTTATATATTTTATCTGTTTTATGATGTCCTATAAGGTTTAATAAAAGCTTCTTAGTAAAAGGAACTATAAAATCCTGCCTTTAATTACTTCCTGTAAATGTAATGTAGCAACATATCATTGCTCTAGCTACACTCTGATATGATGATTTATGTAACCCAGACACAACCAGTTCAGGTCAGGACTGTTTGGCTTGGTTTCACAGCTCAGTTGGAGGACAAGCTCCAGTTCCTTGAAGGAAAAGGGGGAGGGGATAGGGAAAGGTCCATATAAGGAAAACTCAATTTAGCTGCTCATTTTCACTTTTATCCGCCCTCTGTGCCACCTGTACGTCAGAAGGGGGCCCAGTGGTGGGTAAACGCGTCAGACCCAGCTGTCATTTACCCAAGCCTGTCTGCTGTGATCCCTCCATGGGCCACTTTAATTACTCGTCACCTCCTCCTCTGTCCCTGTGCTGCCTTTTCCTCCAACCAGTCTGGTGAGATGGGTCACACAGCAGGTGCTGGTAATTACTCATCCAGAATCCTTCAGTGTGTCCAACAGCATGAAAAAGAAAAGAAAAATTTTTTTTCCATCTAGAGCACGGCCTGTCAGGACCCAGATGACCTGCTTGTTCAACACAACTGAAATATCACTGACATTATAAGGCTAGAAGCCTTTATTGTCTTTATGTACATTCTGACACACAAGCAGCCATAATAATGAGACATTTACATTTATATTTGAATAAATAGTTTCCATGGATGGCCTGAGATTCTCTACTAGAAGCTTTTAAACCCAGAAAGGGCAATACATGATACATTGTTTTGGGCAGACTAACTGAATTTACAGTAGAATTCATTTTGGAGAATAAAAAAAGGAGAAAGAAAGTTTGGATCTGTATTTATATGAAGATGCAGAACGTTTTATCAGATTGAATAATGAACCCCAGTTCCTAAAGCAGTTTGCCACCCACAATGTAAATGAAGTTGCTCTTGATGTAAATCAAAAATAACAAAACATCTCTATGTGGCCTCTATTGTTAAAAAAGGTCACGTACCTTGGTGATGTTCATCAATGTCCTGCAGCTCTAAATGTGATCAAAACATTCCTCAGTGCTGAGATGAAGATGTTAGGAAAGTGGACCCTCAGGGAGCCGCAAAGGTGTTCTAGGTGTTCGGAAAAGAAAAGAAAACAACAACAAAATAATGAAATGTAATAACTGGTCATAATATTGTGCCTTATGATAAGAATAATAATGATTATTAATAGGCCTAGCCTACTATTATACACAGTAATTTTATTATTCCAATAACTTGTCAAAGATCATGGAATTCAACTAGTTACCATTTTATTCAATTATTAACTATAAAGATAACAATAAAGATATGTCTAAAAACATTATCAATATTAAAGAATAGCAGTCCACACCACAGCTCTAAAGATAAAAGCACAGAGAAACAATATCATTGTAATCCTTTTTAGAATTATTTTGAAGGAAAAAAACGCAGAAATAGAAATACAAAGATGGTTCAAACCCCTGTCCTTTAGAATGGGAGAAACTGCATTGTGCAACATGCACCTCCAATAATCACACCTTCTAAACGAAAGAGCCAAGAACCTGATAAAGTTGGTAAAGTCATTATGTCACTGCAGCCGCCGTTTAAAGCTCCGGTTCCCATGCACATTTGCTTTTTAAACCCTTTTTGAGCATAAGAAACAACATTCACCAAGGCATTTAATTTGAAATGAAAATGAAAACTAGCATGTCTTACCATACTAATTGAATGTATTGTCTTAATTATGAACACACTGGTATGTAGTGCAAAAAGTTTTACTGTTTACTGTACGTTGTTATTGTATCACAAATAGGCTTACTTCTGCGTTGAGGGAGGATAACCGTCAAAGCAGCAAAAAGTCTCTTTTCTGAACAAATCTGTTTGAATAAAATTTACAGAGAAGCAGCCTACTAACACACTTACTGTTCACAGTTTTTCCCCCAGATGCATATTCAAGGCAACTGAAGACACCATGAAACTTATTAAACATTATGAAATGTTGTTTAATTTAAATGACTTTCATTATAACTGACATATTAAAGAATTTACCCTTTTCCATATAGACATGATACAAATCAATGAAGTTTCAGTTCCTTCTTTTTCTGAATAATTTATTCCCTTGATCCTGCATCTGCAATCTATGCTGTTTTAAGTGAGCGACTCAGGAGCAAGGTTGACCCTCATGCAAGCATATGCCATTGAGCGGAGACTGGAGATGATCTAACTTTATCTGGGCACTGACCCAATTACCTGCACATGATTTTATTACTTCAAAAGTACAGGATGGGGAAGGAATATGAGAACAGATAGTGAAAACGCACCATGAAATGCCCTTGGCTGTGTGCACATAACCCCACTGGAGTCCCAATTCAGTTCATCTTTGACTTTGTGTGTCCCATTTATTCTTTTTATACAAGCGCAGTCCACGCCATATTGGTCTGATAGCCAATATGTCCTGTCCCCTTTTTCAACATTCCCCAGTGCGTAAGCATTCCTTCCTCATTTGATTCAATCTATTGTTGATCTGGTCTGTTACGCTTGTGTAATGTATTGATCTTTATCACTCGTGACCTGCTTTTCTCTAAAAGCCTACTTAATCAAGGATGAACTGCACTACCCCAAAGGATTTTAGTCATGTCGCACTTGATTCACAGCGAGAGACAGCGACGAGACCCTGTTTTGCTGGAACTCTGCCAAACTGACTCCCCTGCACAATTATATTTACCCGGCTTAAATATAGAAACGATCAACAAAATCTGTGCAACAGATTTCCAGTTTCTTTCTCTGGTGTTCTTTCTCTATTCATTTTTATGTCAGATTCTAATTTTTGGATTGGTTGACATCAAGTAGCTCCATGCCAAAATGCATCTCGGAAGAGAAAGCAGTCCCTCCAGACTACAAAACTGAAAGTTGTCTTTGGATAAGAAGTAGAGAGTTGGAGAGATGTAAAGACATATGGAATTACAAGTCTTACATCCCAATGGTGATCAGAAATTAAATCTCAAATTCATGAGATTTCATTTAGAACTAACTGAAACCAGATGTGCCTACTCCCAGTGGACTTTTTAATGAATTGGTATAAGTATATTGCCTATACAATAAATAATTGAATCTAGTCTAAATTCTTAATTATTTAACAATAAATAAGACAAAAATGGTATGACAAAATGCATCCAAATTCACCCACAAACAAAGACAAAGGCTGTCCCAATTTGAAGGCTCCTCTAATTCGACATTGAAATGCATGCCTTGGCAGCCTAGAATGTCCCAAGATTTAATTTGTGCCAGCAATAATAGGATTTTGTTTATTTATTTATTTATTTTAGAAACAAAAATGGCCTATATAAACTTATTTAGACAGGTTGTAAACCCTGTTTTATTTTCAGACAGTTCAATAACGTTCGTGGTCAAATTTGTTTTAGCATAACACGTTGTATTAAAATAGATGTGATTGGTGTGAGAGGCTGAGAAGAGAACAGTGGGTTCCACTGTATTTTTATATTTAGAATTTCATGTTCTCTTCCGCTCTTCAAAAATAGTGCTTGGTTTGAGGATGTGAGCCACAAATCGTTACCAACCAATCTGATGTGTGCAACAGATTTATTTGCCTTTCGAATCTCTACGCTTTCGTTGCCAGACAGCTCGCAGTAAAGATTCTCCAGCCTCTCGTCTCATTGGCTTCAGTTTGGCTGTTCTTGTGCCAACTCCAACTACTCTTTCTAAACATTCAACCTTCCAGTCCAAACACAGATTTCTGAGACCTTATAGAGCTTTAGTTTCAGGCTATAAAACATCGCCCTGAACTACACCCAATGATGTCTTTAGAGGCATTATTTAAACTGTCCCATTATACCAACTAGGCCCATAACTTCTCTCCTCACTTCAACATAACTGCTGAACTGTTATTCTCTCTGTTAAAAGGCTTTTGTGAGCCAGCCAGGGTCCCGTATCTGATTAGATTATGACTTTAAGTGGAGCTCTGGGCTGTGACTTTGAATATGTTGCCAGAAGGTAGTTAATCTTGAAGATAGCTGGAGGTGAAAGGGACAAAGGAAGGAGAGGCGCCTCAATACTAATCAGCTCAAAAGTCAATCAAAAACGGAGACTCAGCCATGGGGCAAACTTCAAAGTGATGTGAGGCATGATTTTTGAGGATGTGACATCAGGCCAATAAAGAACCAGTCACTCATGCCAAATACAGTAGACACATTAAAAAATAATCACTGTATCTACATCAGTGGGGATTTGTGGTTATATGTACTTATATCACTTTGCATGTCTTCCAGACATACTTCCGAAAAGACCATCTTTAGTGAGTCAAAAGTCATTTAAACATTGATTGATTGCAAAACTCAAGTTTATGTTAGTGAAAAGAAAAGAAAGAAAGAAATAAAGAAAGAAAGAAAGAAAAATGACAGTCATTATAAAATGTCTTAAGAAGTGCTGTGGTTATAAAGAGAGTCTTACTGTTTTATTGAAGTGCAGATGGTCTCACATTCTGATGTAAGCACAAGTCTTTGTGATCTTGATATCCATTTTCTCCAAGTAATTCTCCAGCTGCTGCCCTGTCTGGAACACACAAACACACCAAAAGAGTAAAATTATTACTGCAATGATTATTGAAGTCCTCATGAAAACAGAACAAAATAGTAATTATAATATATTATATAAAATCATATATTAATAGGTCTATTATTTCTTATATCAACATTAACAAAATTCATCCCCCAACAATTATTATTATTTGAATACTGCCAAATACATTGAAAACAAGGTCCAAGGTCCAAGGTCCTGAAAATCAACTCGGTCTGACTGGACTTTCTGTGGTGCTGAATTTTGAGTTAAGAAAACTAAAACCTCAGAATTTTGTGTATACTATATCTGTTCATATTGTTCTTTATAATTATCAGGTAGACATTTCAGATATATATATTTTTTCCATTCCCCTTGATTACCCATATTGTGGTCTTTTATATCTGCATACTATCTGTGATGCTCTAGCATATTTAATTTATACAAAACTGCTAATGTTTCCATTATGCTTTACTGCATTGTATAAACACAGTTTGAAGTGCATTTCATTCCACATATTCCTCACATCTGAAAGAAGAGAGGCTGATTGAACTAGAGCACATTTTCTTAATGGCATTATGCAATAATCTCTTGTATAAGCACTTAAGATTCTTATATTGTAATTCTATGCCTGATTTTATAAGAGGAACAAGAACAAAGATTTAAAAAAGCAGAACATCTATAATTTTCATAAAGAGTTTCTCATCTAAAAGATTATACATGAACCAGTATTCACATTTGCAGACTACAAGCTCAGACTTGTTCTCCAGATGAAAAAGTGAATGAAGAGCAGGGATAAATGCAGTATGTGAATGTGGGTGTACGGTATGCTAAATACGGTGCTCATTCCTCACCTTCCACAACAGCCTACTTCACTGGCTCTAATTCTGGACACTAGTCAGGTCATTGAAAGAAGCATTGGGACATGTCACCACCTCTGAGAAAGATAATAAGATAATTAGGTCTTTGCCATGGGCTCTGAAGAAGAGTAAGAAGTTGCATGTTACTAAAACTGATTGTACCTCACATATAAAGTTTTGGGGGATTGGTACAAGACTTCATTTTAGAAATCCAGTTATTTTTTAATGGAAGAAAAACATAGAACTGAGTCACTCTGAGTCTGTTCTTTCCATTTAGTTCACAAAGATGAGTTACTGATTCAAATTAGTCTGAAAAGTAGAAATAATTCCATTCACTGAAAACACTGAACATGGTACCTGAAATATATAAATAGATGAACTGAGGACTCATTGGGGGTCCCAATAAATCTTTTGAGAAATGAACTCTCCTATTTTTGTTTCGTCATGATGTTGGTCTTCTTTTCAGACAGGTAGCCAGTTTCCTATTCAGCACAGAAAGGCCATTTATACGGCTGAAAGCCAAGAAAACCAGAAGCAGTGATGAGAAGATGAAAGGACACTCACAGCAATCTAATCAAATTTGCCAAACTCCAGTGGGCCAAATGTGACCTTTTATACTCACATTAGTGGCTGTCTTTTAAGATACATAAATCATACCAATCTCAATCTTCAGACCTAGAGGACCAGAAGTCAAAAAAGAGCACATATCCACCTATCTCATTTATAATTCCATGCAAAGCCTTAATCATCTTATGCCCTCAGGGGAGCGTGTCGGAGTGGTGATTATGCAGAAACAAAAATGATAGGCTTACAGCCAGGATTTATTTATACCACTTGATTTATAAAGCTTGTTTTGAAGCCAAGAAATGTTGAATTTTAATGATCATTAATCAATGTACATTTTTTGTATCTACACCTATAATCAACATAGATACGCATAATAATCAACATGTCAGCGTGAACCGAACAACTCACAGCCTGAAAGTAAGACTTGGACCCTTGATTATTAATTCCATATTCAACTATCAGTATTTATCTAACCTTTATTGATCAAAAATGGCATTAAAGACATTTAAATGCTACAAAATATTGCCATTTCATAAATACTATTTGCACAAAAATATTTCTGAAATAACTGTTTTCAACATTGTTAAAAGCAAGATATGGTTGTTGCGCACCAAATCAACATATTAGAATGATTTTTGATGGATCATGACACTCAAGGCTGGAGTAAATTGACTGTTTTACGTTATTTTTGATCAAATAGATTTTATGTGCTGGAACAAGGATTTTCAACTGGAAGGGGACTTTACAGAACAGCTTACAAGTCTGGTATCTGCTCCTGTTGTTTGAAGATTTAGAAACTAGATCATCTTTTCTTAGATGCACATCCAAAGAGTCATAAAAGCAGGCTTTAGCAAAGACCTTCAAAATTCTCACTTAGTATTGTTATTAGCAATATTACAGACCTTTAAATGTTAGTATAGCCCTTTCCCACATGTAACCATATCTCATTAGATATGGTCACAGTATCATGCATTTGTTTCCAGAATGTTTTGGTATAATGTTCCCATTAATAGTTGAAAATGTTGTTTCTAAATCTCTGCATGTTTTAAACATGTCTTTTCTTGGTTTTGCGAATATTAAGGAAACATTACATAATATTATTTAGCAAACATTAGAGAAACATTTGATTTGAATGTTCTCTAAACACTCTGAAATGAAGACTAAAATATAAAAATCGCCTATCCCTGCATCACACAAGATCTGTTCAATCCCTGACAAACAATAGATTACATTTCCATTTAGTTTCTCAAAATATATTGTAGGTAAAATGCAGGATATCATCAGCTACTATTTTTGTTTGTAATATGAAATATCCCATACTATATCGAAGTGAGTAACCGCTGCAAACAAATCAGTTCCGAAGTCAATTAAATCATCATGAATTGTGAAACAATTTAGCCTGTTATGCTGTGTCATTCATAAATCTAACAGCTGACAGAAAACAAAGTGACTACTAAAATATTGTCAGTGAAAATGATCCTCAGGCCATTATTATATTATAATCTCTACTGACACAAGGATTTATCAGTAATAATTTACACAGTGGCATACTGTTTGACAGTAAAAATGGTCCAGAATGTAAGCCAAAGTACTGAGAACGTTCCCTGTTAGCTGGGATACTAAAGTACTTTTGCTAGAAAAATGAGCAACATAAAGCACAGCATTTGGTGTGAAGTACTGTGTATCCCTTAATGCAATGCACTTGACATTTCATGTCTAGTGTGAGTGATGAATCATAGTAAAATCAGCCAAGAGGTTTCTCTATCTCGACTCATCATTTGATCAGAAGGACAAACTTTTAAATAACCTTTTATTCCATTTTTATTTTATGTTACTCAGTTGATCTTCTGAGATTTCATCACATGTACCAACTAATAACACAAACAGAAGAGAGGAAGAGTTCATCTGCCCCCAAAAGACTCTATCGCAGTTTGGAGTACAGCAAGCCGCATTGCTGAAGGTCTCATGCTGTCTGATGTGGTCACTAGATAGAGCAGTGTGGCTAGATTAGGCAGCTAAGAGAGTTTAGGCTCTCAGTATCATACATATATGATAATAAGAGGGGATTGAGACCATGAAGATAAGGTTTGGATGTTCAGCATGACCCAATTAGCCCCTGCTGTTTGATGCTGGAATTACACCATCTTGCTCCAATAAACATGTGGTTATGATTACTTTTGTTAATTATAAGTATAAAACTGAAATGACTGTTCCTAATTTAGTATTTATTTGGTCATGTGATTTTGAGAGGTACAAATAAGACATGGGGTCTGTAGAGATTCTTCTTCACCATTTTTGTTATTGTAAAACTGAAACTCATTTGTATAGTTTGACCTGGAGCTACTGTATGTCATCTTAAAGGAGTGTTTGTTGCCACTCAGATGAGGTATATGTGGCCAGAGCGCCCCCCAGAGGAAGCTGAGGAGGCATTCTGCACATACAAGAAACATGAAGAAATTATTATTTTTAAAGCATTCAAATGATTTAACTTATTTAAATACTTATCCATAAGCTAGAGTAGGATGGGGCATGCTCTATTGAACTACCAGCACAAAACGTTCTGCATTAGTGACCATTTCCAGTAAGTTCAGAACAGTGTTATTTTAGCAATTAATATTTTTAATTGTTTTTTTATTTTTGGAATATTTGTAGTTTACATTATATATATATAATATAATATATATATAAAGTTTTAGTAATGTACTAATTGCTTTGTCATTTTTTATTAGTTTATTGTTTATATATATATATATATATATATATATATATATATATATATATATATATATATATATATATATATAGCTTCATATTTACTTTAACTTGAGTACTTTTAGTGTTTCAACTTGAAAGAAAATTAGAAATGAGCTGAAATAAGTTTAGGTTTTTGAATGTGTTTTTCATCTAATATTTATATTTTATTTTTTTCACAACTTGTTTCAATTAACATAAAAATAAATAATAATTAAAAAACATTTTTAGATTCTGAGCACAAATCATGTCATTAAATTTAACATTTTACTGAAATCAAGTAGGCAAATCTGAATGCAACAGGTTCTGGCAGCAATAATAAGTGTGCTGCCACCTAGTGATGAAACAAAACACCTCAACAGCACAGGTCTTTTCAAATTGTAATAAAATCATTGGTCACAAACAAAATATTCTATTATTTTATTACTTTATTAATCATTTTGAAGTTATTAAAGTAAAACCTCTCATAAATTATTTCATATTATCAGTCAGCATTGAGGCATAGACATACTCCCTGCAGTACCCAGTGAGAAATATGCTTTGTGGTGAAAAGATCGGCCTCAAACACCAGTCCAACACCCATAGCATTCCTCCTCATAGAGGTGGTGTAGACTGGAGTCTTCAGGGTGTTCTAAAAAGTAAACCAAAATTACACATTGCTTACAGATTACAAGTATTTCAAGGCAGATATTTCAAGAAATCATGATAAAAAATTATAAAAAATATGAAGCATCTTGCCTGGAGTTTGAGGCGGCGTGCTTCAATGGGAATGATTTTGAGAATGGGTAGTTGAGAAACTAAAACTCTGGGTTTGCTGCGCACCAGACAGCTTTTTTCAATGTCCCAGTCTGCTCCCTCCAGATACAGGCCTGATACAAAACATCCTAACAGAGAAAAGAAAGAACAGGTTTTTAACCTGTGCTTGAGTCTCAGTGTCCCCATGTTCATTTTTTTTTGTGCAGGGTGTTGTGAGCGCTCACCCTGTCCTGGTCTCTCTTTGATCTCGTCCTCACTCCTGTAGTGTGTAACGTGTGTGTAAAGAGTGGAGTGATCCAGAGGCCAGCCGTTCTTCCTGCAGGTGGCCTGGACCAGTGCTGTCAGGTATGATTCTGGGATATGCAAGCCTGACAGCCACATCACACAGGGCTCTCCCTCATCCACCTACATAGATAAAAACAATATGTAAAAAACATGTATATATGTATTTAGTTAGTTAGTAGCCCATTTGAAAAATTCAATTAGAAGTTCATTCACAGGACCTGACCTAATTTTTTTAAACAGACAATAGGGGGCAGTAACACCTCTGTTGTTCATCTAAGTGCATAGATGACTACTGTTTGGGGTCAGTAAGATTGGGGTCAGTAAGATTTTGACATTTTTACCAAAATATCTATTTCAGATATATTCTGTTCTTTTGATTTTTATCAAAGAATCTGAAAAAAAAAGTATCAGTTTCCACAAAATATTAATATCAATATAATACTGATAATATTAAGAAATGTTTCACAACCACCAAATCAGCATATTAGAATGATTTCTGAAGGATCATGTGACCCGGAAGACTGCAGTAATGCTAAACATTCAGCTTCACCAACAGAAATAAATTTGAACATTAACAAACAAGTTATTTTAAAATGCAATAATATTTAACTGTTTTCTGTATTTTTCATCAAATAACAGCATTGGTAAGAATAAGACACTTATTCAAGCATATTAAATAATCAGGCAATTAATTGGTCTGTCACTATTATAGACTGCTCTATCCTAGAAACAAAAAACTAAGAGGATGCCAGTATCTAAAAAAAAAATACTGTCTTACATGGTGTGATATTTGATTCTCACCCATGAGCTGTACTGTTCGTGTCGCCTCTTAAAGTGGATCATCCAGTTTCCCAGAGACTTTAGAGTGTCTGGTGCCAGTTTCCGCCAGATAACAGGAATCTGGCCGTTAAACAGAGCTCTCGCCACCTCATCCAGCTCGCTGCTCATTCCAACCTCACCAGCCAGGGCCTTTAGACAGAAAACACACAAACAGGGTCTGCTGTGAAACCTACCAGTTTTAATGCACAGTTCTATTAATTGTAAGCTGGAACGGTCTCTTTGTCTTCATGTCACTCACTCGCTGGAGCTCAGCCAGAGAACGGATCATCCTGAGGGTGAGTTTGTTAAAGCGTTCCAGCTCTTGTAGCAGCACTACAGACGTTGGAGAGATCTCCAGCCCCAACTTCTTGCGAATCACGTCCAGGTCAAACACTTCCGGTAGTTTGCTCTGAATGTCCCGTGCCACCTGGCTGATGTACTCATCTCTGCTAATGCCACCGCCAGTGTCACCTAAAGATTTTACATGGCAGTAAATATATTTATAGCCTTTTTAAAACAACTGATATGTCAAATATATTAGTTGTATGTATATTTAAATTTGTATATTGTTAATATGTAGGCACTATGATCACAGTGATCATATTTCAGTATTGTAACGCAATATAAACCAGGTACCTGTCTGTGGTTGTAGCTCAATAAGATGAGTCCAAATGTCTCGGGCAGCCTGGGTGTAGTATCCGATCTCAGCATTAGGGTGCAAACCAAACACCTCTGCTGTGTTAGCAAGAGGAAGCGACTCTATCTCATCTGCAAAATGTGCAGAGTTTGAGTGTCTGTCAAATTCAAACCAGAGTCTTTCTGAAGCTGGATTGTAGGAAGCAACATACCAACATAAACCTGCTTGGGTCCATCTGGTGGGATCTTGTAGTCCACATCTTTATTGTGAAAAAAGTGGAAGGGCTGGAAGGTGTCGAAGATGAAGTCGCCCAGATACTCATCCATGTAAACTGTGAGGATCCTACGATCAAAGCTATCAATAGCCCTGCCACCATACATCACCTGAGACAAACGAGACACAATACTATATTTGACAAATGTTCCTATATTAATAGATAATTATCATCATTTATTAGGTTTCTTTGATCAATAGAAAAATTCAAAAGAACAGCATTTATTTGGAATAAAATCTTTTGTAGCAATATAAATGTTTTTTCTTCTTCTTTATCATTATAATTTTTTCCTTCCTTCTTTTTCTTTATATATTTTTCTTGTTCCTTTCTGCTTGTAAAATGACACAATTAACTTAAATGTGTTTTTTACCTCTCCAATTAGGTATTTGAGACTTCCCCATGGTATCATGGCATCTCCTTGAGTGTGAGCTTTGGTCAGGTAGGTGTCCAAAATTTCCATACACACCTTAGAGGAAATAAAACAACAGAATGGAAAAACAATAAAAAAGTTTCTTAAACTAAACTAACCTTAAGCTACCTGAGCATTTCAGGGACCTTTGGGTTAGAGGAGACTTACCAGGAAGTCAGACTCGTTGAAATCATAAGGCACATTCCAGCCGATCTTGCCGTACTTGCGTCTTTCCTGAACCACAGCATGGAAGAAGGCCAGCACATAAACCAGACTGCGAAAGGCTGGGTGAGGACAGTTCATCACCTTATCATTAGGGATCTTAAAATACGTTGCCCTCATGTTCAGCTTCAGTCCATTTGGAGGTTCTGTCACAACCTGAAGGTGACAAATGAGTTAAGGTGGAAATGGATATACACACATTAAATGTTCAAACATTAAATGTGTCCTGACCTTGAGGGATTTCTGCAGGATGCCGATGGGAAAGTCTTTAATGGGCTCTGTGGTGAGCCATAGGCGGAAGTCTGGGTGGGGTTTAGTGATTCTTTCCAGTGCTTTCTCTAGATCCTTCAGCCATTTCACTAACAGGTGACAGTTTTGCAGCATCAGCCACTGGCCTCGTGCCACAGCGGTTTCCAACAGCTGCAACGCAACCTGAAACAAAAAATGTCCGATTTGTAACTTTTTACAGATTGTCTTGTAGAGTTCAATGGTAGATTTCCCAAATACGTCTGTTATCATATAACTGCTGTTCATATTATTACTGCAGTGAACTGTGCTGGTGTCAGATATCATAACTTTAACAAACAGACCTGTAGCATCTAGATCTGTATTTGTGGGAGTGCACATTTACCTTCTCTTGTCCCTGCCCCATGGCAAGAAATTTGAGTCTGTTGGCCCCAAAGCCGGAGCGTTTGGCTAACTTCATCAGATCACTGGCTGGTTCTGAGCCTGGACTCAGAATAAACACAATGGGAGAGTTTGGGGAGCTCTGGTCAAAGATGGCTTCAAAACTGATCACGGGGGGCTGCACGTATCTGAGAGACACAGTAAAGAAGTGAGAAAGATAAAGCTAGCACTTATTCTCCTAACAAATGACATTGTTTCTGATTGTCGTTCATTCTTGGATGTTTGTAATATGAATATTAATGCTGGAATATACAGCATGACTTTTGTTTATGTTACAATTTGCACTCTGTAAGGCAATGTAGTATATGATGCACAGACTAAGATTTTTTTTTTTTTTAGCTTAGTTCAGACCAATTGAAGGATATAAAAAAGTTTCATATTCTAAGCCATATTTAGAACACTTTGTTTTCATTTGTCAAGCATTCACTAGCAACCAGGCTCATGTTTCTACACAAATGAGTATGACGCCCAGTTTTTCTCTATACCAATTTTACAAGTCAGCAAAAAGTTTAAAAGTTGTGCAGTGCATTCCATCATTTAGTCTTCATTTTCCCTCCAAAGTGCTAACGTTTTATAGCGCCTTTCCAAAAACCCAATGTTGCTTTACAAAGTTAGATTAAAACTAGATAAATAACAATCAAATATAACCAAACTACAGTTCACAGACCAAGAGCTGAAGAGTAATGTATATTTTCCAAATATAACAAATACAACTTTTTTTTAAGATGCAGATGTTATGCATAAGTGAATTTCTGTTTCCTCTTACTTCTCTCCCATGGTAAGTGTGACGTAATCACTGACAGCGCGATAGACTCGGTCTAGCCTGAAGCAGCGCATCAGCAGAAGCTTCTGGAACGGAGTGAGGTTGTCCTTGTACTTCATGGGGAAAGAAGCCTGCTCTGGAGCATCCAAATCATACCACTGCAGCAGAAACAGAAAGACATAAATGTTCGGACTCTGTATCTCATCGTGGGTTCATCAGGTGTGTTTGATGATTTCCGCCACTCACATTCTTCCATTCCTCAGGATTCTTTTCTATATCGTCTGCTAAAGTACCAAACTCATTAGGAAAGAGTTCCATAAGACGCACTATATCCTCCCAGCCTTGATCAGGCAGCCAGTCGCACAGTTTCTTACGTTTGCTTTTTTCCAAAGAGAGATTACCTGGAGAGAGAAGGAAGATATGGTTTATCTTTTTTTATTTTTTTGGTTTTATATTGTAAAAGAGGGAGAGAAGTCTTCCTGAAGCTTCTACCTTTAAGGAAGAACTCTAGCTCATCCTGGGGTGCTCGGCCCTCACCCTGCTCAATCTTAATGGTCATGTTGAAGGAGAAAAGAAGTTTGTGTCTTTCAAACAGACCTAAACAAAAATGCAAAAAGAAATTTGGTTTTTAATTCACTGAAGAAAAAAAAAGTGATTACATTTCAACTTTTTCCTGTCATCACTAGCTGCTAATGTTCATGGACTATAAAAAATCTTAATCAGATGGTATGCTCTTTAGCAGTTAATTAAAGTATATAACAAAAAGTTTCTTAAAATTCTAATTTGTGACCAGAATCCATTAGACTTTAAGATTTTAACAGGCTCACCAGTACAGCCATAGTTATAGACATTCTGTGTAAGTGTCTCCATGATGTTCTTCAGTCTAGTGGGCAGGACTGCGTTGGGCATAGACTTGGATAGTGAGAGGTCAAACACCTCTAAAAAGGAAGCAAGTGAATACTGGTACATGGTGTTGACCAGAGCCATCTCAGCCAGCACAAAGAACAAGACAGCTCCCCGCTTGGCAGCCGGACGGTAGCCGTCTCTCAGTGTCTCAATATCATTGGCTGTCTTTTCTGCCAGCTTCAGTTTTTCAAACACCTTTTGGAATCAAATAATGATTGTTAAATTGTAAACAGCACATATTATCCTGTTTAACTGAGTTAATCCATATGTACACTACCATTCAGAAGACAGTACAATAAATAAAAAAAATTATAATACTTTCATTAAGCAAGGATGCATCAGTGGGTTCAAAAACAAATCTGATTTTAAATAAATGCTGTTCTTTTGAAATGCCTATTTATCAAATAATCCTGAAATAAAATGTATGCAAGTAAAAAAACAGTAAGCAGTGCAACTGTTTTGAACATTGATAATAATAAATGTTTTATGAGCACTAAATGGACATATTGGAATAATTTCTGGAAGATCATGTGACACTTTGCGATCACAGGAATAAGATTTCAAAATACATTAAAATAGAAACATCTGTCAAATACAGTAAAGTGTTTTTTTGTCATTTTGACGCTGTATGTTTGATCAAATAAATGCAGTCTTCATGAGACATCCTTCGAAAACATTATAAAATCTTACCAATCCACATTTTTGAACAGCAGCGTACTAGTCTATGTGATAAACATTAATGAAATAATCAATAGGCCATTATGCACGTGTGTGGTTGGTAATTAACTAACCTCAGTGGCTTTGGTCTTGGTTTCTTCCAGAGTCTGTATGAGCTCTACGTTATCTAGCATGTTTCCTGTGGAGGTGGCCAGCTCCCTCAACAGCGAGTCCTCGAGGTCTTTCAGCAAACGCTTGTTCTCACTAGTCTCTTGAATTAGCCGCTCTCTCTGCTCCTCCTTGTCCTTCTGCTCAAATCCTACAATAACACTCAGCAGCTGGTCTTCCAGGCCCTTTAGGGTTACTGAAAAACAGTTTAAACAGAAAGATTAAATGAAAAGCTGTAAAGCCCAGACCAAACGAATATTCACATATAAGTTAGAAAAAAACGCTTCCTGACTCCTAAAAACTAGCTGATTTTTTTAAACTGTAATTCAAATAATGATCAAAAATGGCAAAGGACTCATTGTGAATACATGTGTGATGAACTGTGTGAGAGTTGTATACTTCCATCTTCATGGACACCTGATGTCAACTGGTTTGCTAAAAAGTTTGCTCTCACCTGTGTAATTGATAACCATGGCCTTCCCAAATACTGCAGGAGAGAATTTGGGGTTTGCAAGTTTGGTATTGAGGTAAAGTTTAAAGTTGGGATCATAGTCAACTTCCTTATCACCAAGTACGACAACCTGACGTCCCTCTGGCCCTTTTACATTCTTCTCAAGGACGTTGTCAATAACTGGATCAATATATTCATCCACATCTTGGAAAAGGAAGGGGAAACCATACTTAATGGCTAACTCCAGCCCCTTCAAGAAGTCTGGGTCATTGAATGATGAAATCTGCAAATCAGAATATTGATTATAAAAACAGACCTAGATTGATTACAGATAAACAAAGCAGCCTTAAGTGATATAATGACGTAAACCTTTAGATTGGTTTTCTCTTCCTTCTTTTTGATCCAGTTGAGGGCTTGCTGCTGGGGGTCAATGCACAAGGGGAAGCGGCTGGATCTGGTGGTCAGGATGCCATTCTGCACTGAAAGTTCATCTGGAGGAAGACCTTCAGATCCCCATCTAAGAGAATGCACACAGTTTTCCGTCATCACCAACAAATACACAATTGATATCCATTCCTCTACATTTCACTTGGGGACTCACCTGCTGATCTCCACCTCATCAGTAAGCAGGTTTTCTATTCGGAAAGGCTGGCTCAGAGGAATGCCTCTCTCCACGACGTCTGCCTGCCATACCTCATACACCATTTCATTGCGAAAGTCCCAGCTAAATGCTCCCTCGTAGCTGAGGAAGGCAGCGCAGACCAGACAGTCTCCTAGAAGACGCACTCGCCTCTGTTGCAGCTCCTCCAGGTCCTCCGTCCAGCTACATGCAGATACACATACAGCACATGACTAATGACTAAAGACTAATTTCACTTGGAGAGAATAATTTAAGCTTTAATGTCAGGAATCGGTTCTTCTATGAGTCATCTGCATTCAGGTTTTTAGGATTTTAATGAGTAGGCTGACCGCTTATTCTCTGATCCCAGGCCTGAGATGAGTTTGTCAGCAGCAATGAGTCTTCTCTCCATGACCTCGGCCTCCTCCTGAAGAAGTTGCTTTTCTGTCATGGCAGCCTCATATTTGTCTCCAAGAGTTCCAAGCTCTTTCTGGATGGCACTGAGCTCATTCTGGATTCGCTCCAGCTCACGTTTGCTCTGGAAGAAATTCCTTTCCAGACGAGCGACCTTTAAATGTAAATTTTGTGATTGAATTTCAAATAAATGAGATGTAATAAATTTTACGCAACTGAATGCATGAATTTATCAGACCTTCTCTCTCTTAGGTTTGATGTCTTTGGACACATCACAGTAGCCCATGACTGCCTCCACGAATCTTAGCATGCCCGAACCGGCTTTACTGATGGCTTGCATCTCCTCTAAACTGGTGTTGAGGTTCCTTAGGTAGGCTGGTTATATGATAAGGAGAAGGTAATAGATCATCAGAATATTCATGGGTGGGTTTAGGTTAAACAGTTAAACATTTTCTCATGTAATTGGGATCACAGAGCAGGATCAAGAAAATGAATACATTGAGGGTGGTTTACCTTTGACAGTCTTTACTTGACTGCCAGTGATTGAGTCACAGTCCATTTCCATAAGCGTACGCAGGAAGTTGCCCTCTGACATCATGCCTTTGGCTGTCTTCCAGTTGATTTCTTTATAGCCACGTATCACCAGGATGCACTCGCACACGACCTGCACCTGTTTGGGTGGCTTGGCAAATGATCTACAAAACCACAATCAAGAGGGTGGAGGACAGGATGAGCACAGAACCATACATGTAAATCCTGTAGACCAGATACAATTTATAAAATTAATATTACAAATGCAATATGTATTTATTTTTTTTAATTCAATAATGGACAAGAGTCCTACTGTGCAAATGATTTACAAGATTATAAGAATGGTGTGTTTTGATTTAGTGTTAAAGAGTCCAGAAGCACAGTGGCCACCTGATTTCTGTGACATCAGATTTGTCCAGGTCTTGCAGGGCGAGGCGAGCGGCTTCTAAAGCAGGAAGAGCCTCAGCTAGAGAGCTCTCAGCATCCTTCTTCTCCACCACTATCACCTTATTCTGTTCCTCTATCTCTTTAGCCTTCTCCTCTGCCAGGGCTTTCTTCTCCTCCGCTGAAAGAGATAGAGTTTACAATCTATTTTTGACTTTTTGATATAAATTACCCATAGTGCTTGTATGTGATGTTATACTTACCAACAGCAGTATTAGAGCAGATCTCTTCTAGAAGGATCTCACAGGCTGTAGTCTTCTCTGCCAGCACTACTTTCTGCTCAGCTAGCTTGATGTTGAGCTCTGCTAGCTGCCCGCTTGCCTCCTTCAGCTTATCCAAACCTCCTTCAAGACGTTTATATTGTGCTGGATAGTGCAGACAGATTAGTGTTATTCTAATATTTATAAACTATTATAGTCTTTATTAATTTTCAGAATTATATTATATTTTATTTTATATGTTATGTTTTAATTTCAGTCATTTTTATTTGTTTCGACATTTCAGTTTGTTGCAGTTTGTTTTATTTTACTTTAGTTTTAATTAACAATAACAACACTGATGCAGATGCATTATGCTATTTCAAAATCACAGACGAATGTTCCTAAACAAGTAAAGAGAAGTTTGCTCTTACCCAGTATGTATTTATCTTTATCCTCCAGCAGGTTGGAGTAGGTGCTAATGAAGTCCAGGTAGTTTTTTGGGGTGACGTAGTTGCTACGACGGAGTGTCTGCTGGAACAGTTTACTATACTCGCCTACAGAGCTGTGCACCATGCATACGTGAGCTATTACTGCCTCTGAATGACACTCTGGGATCATTGGATTCTCACCTGGAATGAGACGCGATACTGAAACTAGCATGAATGAACTGCATTGTTGTCGGCTGGTGAAAAATAATGATAATATCTATAAACTGCATTAGATTCTCTAGTCAAGACAAACCTAAGAAGCACTTGGCTACAGCGTGTAGAGCCTGAGGGGGCCATGCAGAGAACCAGTCAATGCTTGTATTATTAACCAATCCTGATGCACAAAAACACACACAAGTGACAAAAAAAAGGGACATATAAAACTCTAAAAGTAACAGTGCAACCTAATTTTTGATACATTGTTCACACACCTGGGAAATTCCTACAACGTGTTCTGAGAGTGTCTCCTACAGGTGACATGGCCAGCACTATGTGCAGGTTGTTGGCACTCTTATTGACAAAGTATTGCCATACACTCTCTTTTGAAGGACCAGAGCCATTTTTCATAGCCTCTTCTCGCAGCTGGTTCAGGACTGATTCCTTCTCATCATCAGGGAACAGTGCTGGAACCATCCCTGACAACACACGGTGACTGCTGTTAGCATTTGTTTTTATAAAATCCATAAAACGGTGGCATTTGTTCATGTTGCATCCAAAGGAATTTAAAGCAAATAGAGCCGTTAAACTTCATTAAGTCAGTTATTTTAAATACCTGATGTAAGCATGTTGTTGATAAGCTCCAGAAAACCTTCCTCAGCCACATGGGCATCAGTAAACAGGAAGACCATTTTCTTATTCTCTATACCCAATTTAAGGTACAGAGTTTTTAGATCCTCACGGAAGTTAGTCTCTGAGTATCCTCTACTAAGCACAATTTCAAACACCTACAAACAAACACATAGCTAAATTACCCAATTAGAACAAAATTAATAAAAGTGGAAAAAATACAGAAAACATTACATAGATAACAGATTGAGCTGATGGATTACCTCATATCCTGCAGTGAAGGCAGCAAGCTTTGTAAGAGACTGTTTTCCTGAACCACCAACGCCAACCAGCAGTGCATGACTACGGTCCATTCTGATGATGCGGTGAATGATGGTCAGGTGTTCCAGAGCATCATCAAAAAGCACCAAGTTCATCCTGGTCTTATTTTCATTATACTCCTCCAGGATCTCCTACAGGGGTCAAAGAAAAAAAAAAAGTGTTATAACCAAACATAAAAGGTTCAGACTCCCAAGTTTGTTCATTTTAAAAATGTTCCCTTTAAAAAGAGTGTTTACAAGTAATGCATGAATTGAAAAAAATTATAAATAGCTTGAATGCAATGTATGCTTCTTTGGATAAAATAATCTGCCATGTGCGTGTATGTGAATGTAAATAAAAGCATCTATGAAAACATAAAGGCATCTATGCACCTGGAACAGAGCTTTGGATGCATCATAGTCCAGTATATCCTCATAAACTCTTGGCTCAGACTTGAGAGCCGTTCTGTAATCTCCAAACAGAATGGGGTCTCTCAAGGCTGAATCGAGGTCTGATCTGAAATGCTCTTCAATCAGATTCTTTATATGCCCCTGGACCTACAGAGAGCAAAGTCATGGCATGTTACAATAATTGAGTTGTTTCAGATGGAGACAATTACAGGTTTTTGTACAATTTTACACGTTTTTTTGAATAATTATAAAAAAATATCCCTATAAATATTAAAGATACATTTACTGTATATATAGTATTTATAGAGGTTATTACGTTATTATGAGCTACAGGAAGCAAACATACCGTAATTTTGTCCGTTTCATTGATAAGTCTATCATGGAAGACTCTTAAGCACTCATTTCTCCATACACGGACAAACTGGGTGATTGTACAGAACCTGTTGTGGGAGTTAAGACATGCTTATTATTAAAATAAACATCCCAACATGGTCATAAAAGACACTGCATAGTGTTGAATAGTGAAGCATTGTGGTATATAGAGTAATAAATGGTATAGAGTGGAATAGAGCAGTGGTTCTCAATCTATTTGAGTATAACATTCAAAGCCCCCCAATATAATATAGTATAATATTAACTGAACTTTAACTATAAAAAATCCATTAATTATAATATATAATTAAAAGAAACTAAAAAACACTTTAAAAATATTTATTTAGATTTAAAAAAAAATATCTTGATTGTTTTTATTAGTATTTTAAGTATATTTGATTTTTTCCACAATATGAATAATATTAAAATTAAGTAAATTAGATTAATAATAACAACAACAATTATTATTGTTTTTTTATTTGAGTATTGCAAACATCAAAATAAAAAAAAACTTCCTCTATTTTTATCTAATATATATGAATTCTGAAACTCTTTACCTTTCGGGATTGGTCAACGTCAAGCCATGGTAGACTCTGGAGAGATCTCGCAGGTTAAAGATATAGTGGAACTTGGAAGGTGTTGGCGGAAGGTCCTTAATTATGGTTTTGTACAACTCCAGAGTACAGAAAGTTATCTTGTCACAGATGTTTTGAATGCATTCCTCAAAGGACTAAAAATACAATAGTAGGTTATGATGTGTTATGTGTTGGCACAGGCCTAAAATACATCGAGACATGTATATGACTTTATGACAGCAATTGCCATTTGTTCTGATATTGGGAGCTGAATTATTTCTCAAACCTTGGTATGTCCTTTAAGAATAGAAGAGTAGATAAGATGCAGGGACTCCTCCTGAGGGAAGGGGATGTTGAAAACGCTAAAAAGAGAGATGAATCGAGGGTCCACTTCATTCCTACCACCCCCAGCCTTTCCCATGGCTGCAATGAAGCCCAAGTCCTTTATGAGTTTATAGTTAAGTTCCTTTCCTCTGTCATACATGCCTCCCTTGTCCAACAGCAGCTTTAGAAGAGCTATTGGCTGCTGAGTGCCATACTCATCCACCTGAGATCAAACAAATGTGTCTCCATGATGAGCACTGAGGTGAAAGTACAGTTTCTCATATGACCTATGATATAAATGCATTCTTACCCTTGGCATGTTGAGGTCATCCATAAACACAAGGAGCCTTTTGCCCATCGGGGGACCATACGTGTCCTTGGTTCTTTTTTCAACACTTGCCTCCAGAGTCCTCTGCAGGTCCATAGATGTTGTTCTCGATGAGAAATTGATGCTCATCATTATCTGGGAAAAGGTGCATCTTGTTATCCTGTGTGTTAAGGCCAGCTGGAGTATATTAATTTATCGTTTTAAAATGCTTGCGTGTTCATAACGGCAATGGACTCACGGTTGTATCTGTATTCAGATTACTCAGGAAGTTCTGGATGGTGGCAGTTTTAGAGGTACCAGACTCTCCAACCAGCACCACTGGCCTTTTCACCTTCACCATCTGTTCCAACAGCCAATTAGCACGAGTGGTGTCCACTGTCGGGACTGATAGAGAGTAATGGATGAAGTAAGACTTCAGTGAAGGATACTGAATAAAAAGAAATACACTACCAGTACTCAAAAGTTTGGAATAGTTAAGATTGTTTTTAATGATTTTTTTTTTAATTCTGCTTAAAATTTTATAGAAACCAAGATTCTTTGATAAAGAGAAAATTATAGTTAGTCTATTTTTTCTAACTGTCTATCTAATCTAATCATAATAAGAAATGTTTCTTAAGCAACAGATCAGCATATTAGAATGATTTCTGAAGGATCACATGACACTGAGAACTGGAGTAATGGCTGCTGAAAATTATACTTTGCAATCACAGAATTTTTTAAATATATTAAAGTAGAGAACGGATATTTTAAGTTGCAATTATATTACACAATATTACTGTTTTTACTATATTAGTAAAAACACCTATTTCAATAATAATAAAAAAAACTTCCAATCTTCCAATCAAGAATTTCCAATCTTTTCACCAGTAGTGAAAAAACTCAAAGAGAAAGAGAAGAGAAGTAAACTGCTTTACCAAGGATGTCAATGAATTTCATATCAGCGTTATGAATGTATTTTGAGACCATGGAGCTCCAGGTAACCCATTTCTTTTGTGTTCCATCAAAATGGAAATCATAGAGAGTTGGCAAGTAAACTGCAAAATTAAACGAAAGATTCAAATGAATTAATTAAACAATAAGAATACATTATTAAAACATGTTTCAGGTGTAGTAAGAAACACTTATATCTCCTTAATTCACCGCTATTACCAAGCATCGCAAAAAATATAATTTTGGACCCTGCTGCCACCTCACCTGGAATCTGTCCAGGGCCAGCAAGCACCTTCTCATCATTTACACTACTCAGAGAGGACAACTTTTTTATGAACTCGTCAAACTTCTGTCGGCCTTTGTCCAGAAGACAAGCCCCAAGTGAACAGTAGAGCGCCTCTAGAAAATAACACTCCAGCTCCTCAGAAATAAAGTCCTCATTCTCCAGTAGAGACTCCAGCATCACGGTCAACTGCATCACCTAAAGGAAAAAAGAGATTGTGCTACATGCTATAACGATCACTTACACTGTAGCGCTGTTCAGGTCTCTACTGACTCGCTCACCATGTTCAAATCTGTCTGTGGGATCACAGTCTTCAGTTTCTCTGTCTGTTTACCATCAACTATACCATCCACTATCATATCAATGGCACTTGGTACATACTTTTCAAACAGTCTGCGGAGATCTGCCTGTTCCTGTTGACACAGCAAAGTCATGTTGAAATTATAATCTTGAATTTCACTAATATATATAAAAAAATACAGCTCTCAGCCTTTTTGCTTGAAGAACTGCCAGTGAAAATTTTGAGGCTAAGTTATGGGCAGCATAGAAATAGTCTTACTTTCAGGGCTCTGCTGTTGACCCATTTTACCCAGTAGGGAGCATAGCGTAGGTTTTTGGGGTCCACAAACACCATTCCACAACGAGAAACAGTAGCAGGGGAGGCATACTGGAGATCTCCAACCTAAAACACATCAGATATGTTTGCAAGCCTACAACAATTACATTGAGTTCTTGTACTTTGACAATATGAAGGGTTTACATGATACCTCAAAGAGCAGGGCACAGTGGTTCTGTAGGCGAATTCGCTCTCCGTTAGCCAGTGTGAGAAGCTTGTTATCATCCATAACTGAATTCATGTTCTCCACCCACAGAGCGTCCACATCTCCATCAAACAGGATATACCTGTGAAGCCAAGCCAGAGTTATGGTAGAATTCTGTTCAGTTACATGCCTTTGATTTAAAACAGATACTGTAGATTAATTATTCATTATACAGTAAGCCTTGACTTTCACCTCCTTTCTTTTTTGTCTGTGGGTTTATTGATGTCACGGAATATGTTAGATAGAATCCCATCAGTCCAATCTCGGGTGACCGGATCCAGGATTCCATACAGCTCAATCACACTCATGGCTTTTGGGTTCAGGCTGTACATTTTGGTCAGCAGGCCCAACCTACAGATCAAATTTAACAGTTATTTAACTTGTTTGTGAATATGTAGCAGAATTTGTAGACATCCTGTGTATATGCTAAACATATATATATTGTTTATGAGTAGACAAAGACCTGGTCTGTGATTGGCAGAGTGTGTTGATCACCACAGATTTCCCTCCTCCTGTCGGTCCAACCACCATGGTTGTGTGTCTGGTCATCATGGTCTCATACATTTGCACCACTTTGTCCACCTACAAACACAATCGATTCATGAATCAGTACACTTAATCATTTCAATCCAATGAGAATAAGTTTTGAAGAGAAGAATCACCTGGTTGGGCAACACAAGATATTTATTCTCCTGCAAGGCGGCCTCTACAGCGTCATTAAAGCTGGGGTAACGCACACGTGGGCAGTCGAGCCCAGGGAACAGATCTGAGATAAGGCCCAAAAACAGAGGAACGTCCTCAAATACAAACTTGGGCAGGTTCATATCTCGAAGAGCCCTCATTAAAACGACATCCTAGTGGGAGTAAAGAAAGGAGTATATTTGTGACTGCAGTTCACTGAGGTGGGTTGGAGGAGGAGAGGATGATAGTGATCATTACCTCACTGAGATCAGGTGAACCTCTCTTTAGCTCCCCAGCCATTACTAACACTGACTTCAGCGCTCTAAGCCCAAAGTCATAGTGTGACTGTTTAGACAGCTGCTCCCGTGCTAGTTTGTACAGCACTGTCATCTTCTTTGCCAAAACCTGCAAGAAAATCATTTATGAAATGAGTTTTCTGTTTGCCTGTTCACACAATTAAAACCACTGAGGTCTGAGGACCATTGTTCAAGTGTGCATGTGCATGTTTTTGATTTTTAAAAATTCTTTAATTTAGTTTATATGTATATTTATTCTAATTAGTAATGTTTTGTGAGATTCTATTGATACCATCTTAGAAAATTAAACTAAGATTTTGTTTTGTGACTGACCAGTATAAATGTCTAACATCTTTGTATTGCTGTATTTCCACACCAAAGACACTTACGATAAACACTTTTTAAGTGATAGTTCACACTTAATTTTAAATTCTGTCATAAATGATGTCATACTTCTCCCTTATGTCATTCCAAAGCCATAAGACTTTTATATTTTTTATAAATCCTTTTTGAAGCATTCAAGTGTTGGTTGCATGTATTTTAAATGGAGTCACAGAAATCTCTTTGTTTCCATTAAAAATATATGCAAAGTTCTGATATTCCAAGTGATGAGCCAATGAGCTTGCGGCTTTACATTCAAATGGTTGGTTAGGATTCACTTTAGCCTTTTGCAGCACGCTTTCAGAGTTCCTTTCAGAGTTCCTCTGAAAAGCCTGCACCTTCCCCAGCTCCACCTGAATAGATCTGCTACGGGTTACTTTATATGCTATTTGTGTAGCAGCGTTATGTCATGTTGTCTTGACAGAACTTCATTTATGATTTGAAGATAAACAAAAGACTTTTAGTTTAGAGTTACTAGTGGGGTGAGTAAATGATGAATGAATTTCTACTTAATTTAATCTACTGAAAGCCCAGCCCTCATTTTTCACAAAGAAGGAGTCCCACCTTAGCCATGAGGAAGCCTTCAGAGAAGAGCATGATTTCACAGATCTGCTGCAGGTCCGGTACAATGACTACCACCGGTCTGAATAAAGCTTTCACTGACTCTGGAAGCTCTGTGCGGCCAGCATAACCAGGGTTCATCGTGATGAAGATTCCAATACGGCTATCCAGACTGATTTCTTGTCCTTCAAACTAACAACACAAGACACTCATTGCCTGAAATAATAATAATTATTATCTTTCAGTATTTGACTAGTGGCTCAGGAAAAATATTCCATTAAAAAAACTCACATGAAATCTCTTGAGGTTCAACATTAGAGCGTTTCGGATGGTTTGGATCTGGGAGGAGATGACTGACAGCACTGAGGCGTCAATGCGGTTGAACTCATCAAAACAGCCCCAGGCTCCACACTGAGCTAAACCAGAGAGGATTTTCCCAACAGCCTAGAGGATAAGAAATCAAAATCGAATTTAATAACACACATTTAAATGATCGGGATGTGACATTAAAGACACCTACACTTTAACAAAAGATTTCTATTTCAAATAAATGTGGTTCTTTTTAACTTTTATTCATCAAAGAATTCTGGGAAACAAAAAAGTGCCACTGCTTCCACAAGAATAGAAAGCAGCACATCTCTTACCATGTAGTCCATACCCTCTCCACAGTTGGTGACCACACACAAAAGCCCCAAAGCTTTAGCCAGATCTTTAGTGGATTCAGTTTTCCCCGTACCCGCAGGTCCGGCTGGCGCTCCACCCAGGAACATAGACAAGGCCTGACAATACATGATACCATGTATTAATAAATCATGCATATAAAAAACAGGCCATTTAGAGCCAGACAACTGTGTTGTCAGAGTACCTGAGTAAGTGTGAGATAGATACGGTCAGTTAGGGGAGTGATGACCAACCGGCCGTTCAGCCCCATGTACTCATAGCCGTAGGAGAACTGAGCACTGCACTGCCGCACAAACAACTCATCAGGCTCTTTAACCCAGTAGAATCTCAACTGACTCTCCCATTCAAACTCACGGGCATCTGTGATACTACCCACAGAAAAAAGTGTGCGTTAGGAAGGAAACCACAACCAATTGGAGATTTTAAGTGACTTATACATGACTGTACAGTCTTTGTATATTACCTATCCCTGACAAAAGTGTCCACAATGTCCCTAGCATGGACATCAATAATGAGCACAGTGTTGATTTTCTTTCTGTCATTCTTCTTTAAGGGTTGTGTGATGCGCCTCACCAGGTCATCGATCTGCTTGTGCATTTTCTTTGCATACTGTTTCAATGCCTGCTTTTCTCCTTGACTCATCCTTTTGAAGACGTCTTCTACCTCCCAGGTCCACCACACCTGGTTTGCCGCCAGCACCACCATTCCCTGGTAGTCAAGCATCCAGTCCACCCTGACGGGCAGGTAGAAGGCAACATAATACAATTTCCACAATTTTTTTCAATCAGACAGACAAGCAAGTTCATTCAGAAATTTTGAATGATAGCACTGACTCATGTTGGTTTAGTGCATATCCTCACCTAGTCTTTCGGTGGTTGTAGAAGTAAATAGCTTCTTTGGTGATGAGTCTGTTGGTTCTCCTCATCTCCAGCAGCACTCCAGTCATCCAGTCTTCCACACGGCCCTCTGCAGGTACAGTCTGTTTGAGCTCCATCACCTCCCCCTCGGCAGAAACCATTGCACTTGCCACCATCTCTCCATTCATTCCCGTATCAAAACGCAATGCTGCTATGTTGTCATACATCTGTGGATGAGGAAAAATAGGATAGTTGTTTCATTTATGGAATAGCTGTTAATTTTGGACCAGAATTCAGTTAACTTGAATGATTTTAATACAAGGGCGAGGAAGCTTAAATTATAGTAAGGTGTCTATTTTTTTTTTTTCTTTATTGTACTTGGAATGGGTCAACTTGTCTATCCCTGTAGTTCACATTATTTGACAGTTTAGCTCATGGAAACTAATCAAGGTTGACTGTGAATAGTACAACGGTAATGGTGATGGAAGGGGTAACTTGATTGCTTTTGAATAATGCAGCACTGATTCCACTAGGAAGTCTGCCATTTTACTGTTTTAAAATACAGTATACATTTAAAATAATTTTAGAAATGAAATGCATGGGAATCATTCCCTGTAAGGGCGAATATTTACTTCACACTTCACTTTAAAGTGATGCTTTTCTTTAGTACACAAAAGTACCTTGATCATGTGCTCCTGCACACAAGTAGGCTCACTGCTGCCCAGAATACTGAGCAGCTCATCGTCAGAAATGAAGAAAAAACGTGGGAAAGCGTTCCGCTTGGAATCCAGATAATCATTAAGACTCTTTTGACACCTCTCCAAACCATCGCTCAGGTTCTGCAGATCTGCCAGACGGTTAGGAACCAGACAGCATCTCTTAATGGCAGGGTCCTTCACTGCGTCGGTCATTATCTGGTGGTATTCAAAAGAGGAGAAGGGATTAACATTCTTTTCAAAAACAGGGTTACGTATTTGTTGGTGGTGCAGAACCTTACTTTTTTGAACATTTTGTCAATATTGTCAAATTTTTTGGCTTCCTCAGGTAACTGAGAGCGAATGTCACCTCCAATGAAGATGCTTTCCAGGTACATCCATTTTTGCTGTACTAACATCCATACCTATACATTTCAGAATAAAAGTAAATAAATATGAATGTGAGCCAGTGCAGTTTCAAAGTCAAGTTTTTGTTGGCAGTGATGGTTTCCACTGACCTCAATGATCTCACTGATGAGTGATAGATTCTTCTCCCACTGCTGTACAGTGGCCAGGAAGGGACCAACATAGTGGCTGCCTGCCATACTCTGCAGGTTCATGGCATCATCATCCAGGCGCTGAAGAATGTCGTCCACAGCACCAAGAATGAAACCATGCTCCTGTGTGCCTTTTAAAAACCGCTGCACACTAAATTTCATAGTTTCCCAAGTTGCCTCCACTTCTTTAACTCCCTGTAAAAATGCACACAAGCATAATCTGTAATCTCTCATCATTTACATTTATTTACCCTCACGTTGTTATTTTTCTTTCTATACCATCTTCTTTTATGTTCCAAACAAGAAAGGAACACATGGGTTTGGAATGACAAAATATTTAGGTTATGTTTTAACATTTTTGTGTTGGAATTCAAGCCATTGCTATAATAAGAAGTGCAGTTGAATTTCATTATTAATGAGATTTCTAACCTTCTCAATGCCAAGCTCCTTCACAGCTGAGGTGACGATTTCACTGATGACATTGCCATATTTGTGCAGCTCCATGGAGAACATGTTCTCCAGAGTGAAGGTATTTGGGTTCATCTCAAAGCTGGTGCCTGTCCTCTCCATTAGATCTTTCCAGTGCCTGCAGAAACCAAGTCAGCACTTGAGTCTCCTAATGCATTTACGAATTGCTAGTGTTTATCTTAGATTAAGCTAACTTTTTGAAGATCCCTTAAGGCAGAGACATGTTACTTTAAGTTTAAACATTGTAAAACAAAATCTTCAAAGTATTTACCTGGCCCTGAGAGCCTCATTTTTTAGGTCCAAGAGAAGAGGGATTGACTCTTTAAATTCCTTCATGCGTCCCTCCAGGAAGAAAGATACAGGAAGAGCTCTTACATCCTTTGGCAGCTTCCGCAAGCTCTTGATAAGTCCCTCTATACCTTCCTGCAAGAGCTTAATGTCCAGATTCACCCAAAGGGTCTGTGACCACTCTGCTTTAGCCTCCTGATGAATATACACACATTTGTGTCACAACTCCTCAGAACATTTGAGCAACATAGTCAAAGTTGATATAATATATTGTCATTCTAACCTTCTGGCTTTTATAAATCTCATAGATCTGTCTCAGGCCCTTCATCTCCTTTTGTACATTGAGAAGCTCTGGGTACATAGTGATGGGCAAATTGAACAGTTTCTCAGCTTTAGCCAGTTTCTGACGGCTTGCCTCAACCTTATCCAGCTCCGTCTCATAGGTAGCCATGATCTTCAAACCTATAAGAGTACAAAAACAAAAGTTATGTAATACTAGGTTGGTATTATGAAAAACATTATATGAAAAACAAAACCCATTAGGATAGTATTCTTGCCTTTCTCTAGATCATCTCCCACAGCTCCAGGCCCATGCATGTTGAAGCTCTCTGCAAATATGGAGAGCTCCTGTTTATACTCCTCAATATGGTTTAGAGTGATCTGAATGGAACAGTGGAAGTGGAACATTTGGAAATCAAAGATCAAATATGTTGCTTCTCAACAGTAATATAACTTGATTGGTAAATGATCTGTACTACCTCTGCAAAGGTCTTTTTCACTTTTGCCAGGCTGCGGTCAACCCGTCTAGACTCTTTAAAAAGTTCACTCCACAAAATGAAGATGTTTGCAGAAAGCTGCACCTCCTCTTCTGTAGTCTTGAATTATAAAGCAGATCAAATGTATTATTTTATTAGGCAAGGATACATTAAATAGATCAAAAGTGAGAGTAATGTCATATTGTCAAAAGCTTTCTATTTAAAATAAATTATGTTTTTGTTAAACTGTCTGTTCCTTAAAGAATCCTGAAAAACAAATGTTACCAGGGTTTCCATAAAAATATTAAAATGCCACATATAGATTTTTGAAAATTAACTTTCATACACAGCTCAAAGTGAATGAAAACATCCTGCAAAGTTTTAAATCTGAAGTTTTAAATCTGAAAGTTATAATCTCTCAGGAGAAAGAGTCGACTCTCAACGTCATGACGTCAACATGAAACACTCGCACATTGCCCGCCCACTTGTTCCACACGCAGACCTGGGAAAACTTGATTTTCAGGTTCGTTTGAATGAAAATGCAAATTCATTCCTTGCCACTTTTGGAAGGTAAAAATAGCTGTTTCCACTGTAACGGCTATACACAATGCAGAACTGTGTTCACAAAGGCTGCAGTATAAAAACAATCACCGCAGATAGTGTCACGCAAAGGAGGGATTTGGAAAAAGGAATTGTTGAGCGAATCGTTTGGGAGTCGTTGAGCAAGTAAGGTAAAAATAAATGCATACTGTAAGAAATTGAGTTTTGATTTTAGTGACTTGACTGGCACAAATTGGATCAATAAAAGCACATTTTATCATCTTCCATAAAAACAACTGGTGTAGGCCTAAAGGAAACATGGACTGTTGCACTGTCTGATAGGCTTAAGTTTACTCACCTCCACGTTGTACATGCTCAGAGTCCTGTATCTCTCTTGAATATCACTGATTCTCATCTCCACCGAGAGAGACATATCTCTAATGTCTGTAATTGTGCCCAGAACAAATTTCAGGTCCTCCAAGGTATTTGGGCTCCTCTTCAAATTATCTGACAATTTCTGTTCACAGTAAATGTATTATTTAAAAACAGGCTGCCTCACAACATTGCACTTACACGATCCTTAGTTGAAGCAAAGATAACATTTAAAACAGTGCAACATTTGTCCTCACCAACAACTCATTGCGCAAGTTGAAAAGCTCCTCTCGGGCAGAGTCATTGAGCAGCCTTCCCAGAGAAGTGATCCATGCTTGAGCGTTCTCCTGGACGGCACGGGCCAGTGGCTCCAGATTCAGTCTGATTATGTGTTCATGCTTCACCAAAGGCTGCTTTGCCACCTCATTGCTGACCCTGACATAAAACTGAAACTTCTCATCATACATCACACATGAGGGCCTCTTGGCTGCAAACTTCTCCATAACAATAGCCTTGTCAAGTTTCCAGAGAGAGCGATAGCTCATCCAGGTTTTGAGGTAGGCACTGATTCCATTAAGCAGACGCTGCATTGTTTGGGAGACTGCTGTGGCTTGCTCATTTATTTGTGGAAGCTGGCATACTTCACTGTAAAAAGTGAAGACGAATGGTTTGTCTTCACCATCCACATTCTGTGGAGGGCATTGGACACAACTGCCATGCATCCAGCGAACAAACAGCTAAAGAAAAAAGTAACCTATTATCTACATTGCACTAAATCTGTACAACATATGTGAAAATATTTGCTTTCCAATTGCACAATAGAGTATGGAGTGCTGCAGGGATGATGCATTTTTACAGGCAAAAAACTGAAATTATTTATTTTTTAAGCACTTTCAGTTTCATCATCCCAAAGTCACTGGGTTTTTAATGGGTTTAAATTCCTAAAAAAATGCTTAAGGTTAATACAAGCTTAATGTATTTTCACCTTTTATTCCATGACATAAGATACAGCAGTAATACACCCTCACGATTTTTAAAGCCTTTAATTGTCTTGAAAAATATTGCTAACAATTGGATAAATTTGGCTAGTAGGTTTTCAGGTACAGGGATCACACTGAATAGGAAAACTCATCTAACTAGTCTGCTTTCACAGCCTTGTTGTGTTTATAACCAGGTTCTTAGAAACTATTCTAATTCAAGCTTTTTAAGAGACATTTATTTTTTTGCAAAAACAATTGTTGAAAGCTTTGTGGAGGTGAAGTTGCAATCACAGTGTAGTTCATATATGTGACCTTGGACCACAAAACCAGTCATAAGGGTCAAATTTTCTGATTAAATAAGCTTTCCATTGATGTATAGTTTATTGGGATAGTAAAATAGTACACCAGCCTTTAATATTGTCCAAATGAAGTTCTTAGCAATGCATATTAATAATCTATAACTAATATAACTAAAAATAACTAATCAAAAAGTTTTGATATATTTACACTAGGAAATTCACAAAATATCTTCATGGAACATGATCTTTACTTAATATCCTAATGATTTTTTGGCATAAAAGAAAAAATTAATAATTTTGACCCATTCAACATGTTTTTGCCTACTGTTACAAATATACCACAGCGACTTAAGACTGGTTTTGTGGTCCAGGGGTCACATACAGCCTATGTTTAGCTCTTTAACTCTGTTGTAATTTAGGCATTTAGGCATAAATTTTGAGTTCATTTGTGAAGATTATCATGATGAACAAAACATGTAAGAATCCTAATCTTTTGTTGAACATAGAGCTTATTTTATTCAAGTATCCAAAAGCCTATGGAAAAATCCTTTTGAGTTTTTGTTGAGGGAACCAGGGTGTCGATAATGTCTGAGAGGGCCTGCAAAAATACATCATCCCCTTAGAGCTGCATTTTCTCTGTAAATGTAGTTCAATGTCAACATACCCTGGTGCTCTCCACACAGTCACCAACACACTGTCTAATAAGCTTGTACACCTCACTGCTCTTGGGAAGCAGAGAAATCTCAGGTGCAGCTAGGATGGTGTCGATTTGGAAGAGTGGAGTAGTGCCCATCAGTGCGGTGTTAAAAGCTTGAATATTGCTAAAAGACAATGGTAATGGTAAGCATAAAAGAGCATGAGACCGTCAATGTAAATGCAATATGAGAAACAATCAAGTAAACCTACTGAAGCACCATCTTGCTAAGTGAATCAAAGATCTTGCGTTCCCAATAAGCGTAGAATTGAGCCATGCGTTTGGATTTGCCAGTGCTGGTCCCCATAATCAGACTCTCTATCTTGGTGAGGAGTGGACTGATAGCTGCATACTTATTCACAAGAAGGTTCATTGCCTTTGCCCTCTCACACTCAATGAAGTCACAGAAGTCCTTAATTCCTGGAACAACAGACAGATAACACATTGCCACTTTGCACCTGATGTGTCCGCTTATGGGATGTATTTTGAATGACTATAAAACACTCTTAACCTGGTAGGTATCCGTTTTTATCTGCCACTGGGAATTTGAAAAGGTTTGCAGATTCAATGGATTTAAGTTTATCGTCAATGTCTCGTTCATTCTTCTGAATTTGGTTCACAAGGGACTCAAATTTGGAAGCTGCCTGGTTTCCACGTTGGATGAATTGTGGTATACCTGTAAAACAAGTGTAAATAAAGTTAATTTTATGAAATTACATCAGTTAGAACTTTCAGAACTACAAAAAATAGCAACAACAAACATTTTTATGGGGTATGCAAAAATAACTGGTACCCCCTGTGTAACTTACCTAGAAAATTCCAGTTGACTCTTCTGCACCCAAAGCTTAGCTCTCGCCTCAGTTCCTGCACCTGATCAGCCATTAGTGAGAACTCAGCATCATTTAGGTTGTCCATCAGAGAATGGTAACGGTTTACTAACTTCTTCAGTCCTTTTATGTGCCTGCATGCAAAACAAAAAAAGCTCAAAACACTTCAAGAAATATTTCAAGGATGTCTATTTTGGTCAAATGTCAACATTTTTTAAGTAAAAAGTTAGGGAGAGTACCTCAGAAACTTGTCTTCCTGCAGAGCGACATTTTGTGCCTCACTTGGTGTTAAGATGCCCAAGTGATCCAGATACTTGGTCTCAGATATGATCTCCTGCAGTTCAGGAGCAAAATTGACAGAGTAGCACACATCCTTTTCCAATGCCTTCTCTGACCCCTGAGCAGCCTGCAATCACAGCCATATTCACACGTAATAACATTAATGTCATCAAAGCACGGTTTTATGTACATGTTAGCTTCGAGGCAGAGGGAAACATAGACACTGAGATTACTTGTCTAGGCATTTTAATATTGTAATGCCCATTATATATTTTCACTGCCATCTTTGTCTCACAGCTGACAGATAGCTTTCCTTAGCACTGCAACGTACTGTACTGAGCTGTGTGGAGTCTACACAGACAGCCCCAGGACTGTTGACCATGATCAGCACACTTCTCTTCATCAGGAGGGAGAGAGTCTGATTAGTCTCTATTTTCCACTGGTTAAACAGCTCCAATTCATAGTCCCTCATACGCATAGCCACCTCTAAGAATTTGGATACCACCTGCAGAATGAAAAAAAAAAAAAAACAGTCAGGACATTTTCATTCATACAGGTTGGAGAGCAAAATTACACATTTTCAAAATTAACCCATCATGGATTGCTTGAAGGTGGGTTGATGTAATCCTGAATACTAAGTCCTGAATAATGATGACGGTTTTGGGATCACCTGCCCCTGATTGGACAGGCTTTTTAGGAGGCATTTACAGTACATGAAAACTAACTTGCTCTTACAGTAAGTCACACTCTTGGAACAGAATGCAGGGGTCTTAGGGCGTGCTTTAAAACTTGAACTATCTTATTTGAAAATAATAAGACGTCCATCCGAAGATCCGTGGCTGTAGCAGTGATGCTTTAAAGGGAATGAATTTAAAGATTAAAAATCTTCTACCAAGATTTTTACAGAGCAAACTGACAAAAAATATCAAACTTTTTTAATAATGCTGCACTTTTTTTTAAAATGATGCTGGTGGTTAAGGAGAGACCCCTCTTACTGTAAAGCGCATTGGGTGTACAATAATAATCAATAAAGCGCTATGTAAATGCATCATTCAATAATGGATTGTTTTTTTTTCCACTCACCTCATCGTTCTAGTACCAAAAACTTTATTTAAGCAAAACAAGGACTTACTGCTTTGCCCTCTTCACTGTCCATCATTTCACGTGCCTCCTTGAAACGTCTAATGGGGTATCTCATGCGGTCTAGCAGGAAACGCTCCCAAATAATGGCTCCTGCCACAGGAGGATTATTCTTATTGAGAGGTGGGTTATCTTTGAGCTTCATGAACAGGTCATTTAGAAGGTCCATCTATGCAACAACAATTCCAAAGAAGACACATGAGAATAACAAGAAATGGAATCTCTTTATCACCATGTCAACATTTAAATCAAACATGTCCTGCAAAGGTTTTAAGGTTGTGAGGTACCTCTTTGCAGTACTGAGCAAGAATATCGTTAAACTTCTTCATCAACTGATTGTTGATGGCATCTCTGGAGCGGATGTGTTTAAATTTCAGCAGCAGGTCAAAGGCTGCCGATGAGGAACGCAGCGTCTTGAAGGAGTAATTGATGAAATGGATGGCCTCTCTTTCAATTGCCTTAAACAATAGATACCAATGAATACAGCATAAATATCAGCAAAAAAAAAAAGAAAAAAAAGAAAAATTAGGTTGTTGTCACAAAGTTGTACCTGAACTTCCGTCCTAAATTCTTGCATGGCCATTTTCCAATTGCTCATTTTGCGGATGTCAAAAGGGTCAAAGGAAACGTCCTCAATGGGTTCGACGAGGCAGTTTACGCGGTGTAAAACCTCATCTATTCGCTTTGGATCACCCGTCACTGCTTTTAACTCCGGTCCAAAAATAATGTAGAACTCATCCAGAGTCTAAAAAGTCATTATTAATTTGGGAGAAAGTTACTGTCAGTGAGGAATATTTCTTTCTTAATGTAAAATAGAAAGCTATTAAATGAAATACACTTGATCTGATTTGGTTTACCTGCAAGATATTATACAAGTCTTGACAGATTGAAGCCATGTAGTCTGTTTTTTCAAACAGCTTTTTGCGATCAAATTCCCAGCGGGGATCTCGGTCTGATTTCTCAATCCGTGCACGGACCTCAAAATAACTGGCCTTCCACTGATCCAGGACTTGCTTTCCATCCTGAGCCTTGGCTTTGGCCACCACCCTCTTGTCTCTGCATAATATTAATGAATGTGGTGCTTACAATCATTTCCATTTAATATTTTTTTGTGTCTGAAACTCCTAAATTGATTAAACATTTAATAAAAAGTATAATCCTTATTTTTTTTTTACTATATTTACCCCAACATAATTCATTTCAAACTCAAATGCTACCTGCAACATTTTCATATTTTTGTGTATGTGACTGCTGGCTTGTAGTTTGAGCTACTTTAACAGATTTTGCTTACTCACTTAAACAGAACACGGACATTCACGACTCGTGCAACCCGTTCAGACAGTTCCCAGGCAATGCGTTCCATCAGAGATTCCAAACGCTCATCTGTGTTGTAATGCCTGGATAATATCCAGATCATACGCAGCCCATTCATCAGTTCAGGAATAGTGTCCAAGACCACTTTGAAATCCAGTCCTGTGACAAGGTTCTGTAAATAATAAAACACTGATGAGAAACACTGTATTTATGAGCCTTGTTGTTATGCTGACATCAACAAATTCAGTCATTATTTGCTGATCTTTTCCACAAGAAAAAGAATAACAACATATAGATTCGATATGGAGATGACTAAATGTTTTTACGGTAAAGCTGCTTTGAAGCAACTGGTATTATAAATAAACTTGATATTTCTTTTCAACTCTAATCATGGTTCCTCCTCACCCTGAAGTGTCTCTCCATTGTGGTGAGGAATTGTACATTATTGACAGACTCCTCATGGTATTTGCTAAGCTCAGCCGTGGTCTTTTCCAGTTCCTGCATTATGAATGAGTCGGCACGGGTCATCACGTCCAGAATCTTCTTCACCACTTGCAGGTTCAGCTGCTCACTCAAACTACTGAAGACAGCAACACGTTCACGCCAGAACTCAATTTCTGCCAAAGGACCGGGTCCCTTTAGAAGAAAAAGAGCAATAAGTCAATTATTTCAATGTTCTGTTTGGGTTGCCCATCACCAATCTACTGAATAAAGACATAACAACAACATAACAACTAGAATCTGATCATGATAAATTCATCTAAATCTCACAAACCTGTGGTTTCTTTCTTTTCTGTTCTTCAATGACAATTGTGATTTGTGTGTGCCAATTCATCACACACTGCTCTAGTTTCTCCACCATTCCTGGATTAGACAAGAGCATCTCCACTCCACCCTCCAAATCCATGTCTGGAATGTGCAATTTAAATTCACCTATAACGTAGAGATCAAAATATGTAGAAGAACAACCGTTTTAACATTTTTAATAATCAGAAATGTTTCTGGAGCACAAAATCAACATTTTAGAATGTTTTCTGAAAGATCATGTGACACTGAAGACCGGTGTAATGGCTGTTGAAACTTCTGGTTTGCCATCACAGGAATAATTTACATTTGAAAATATGTTAAAACAGCTATTTTTAATTGTAATAATATTTTACAGTATTGTAGAATGTATTGTAGAATGTAGAATGTACAAGTACATTCAGTCTTGGTGAACATAAGGGACTTCTTTTAAAAATACTCAAAAAAGACCCCAAACTGTTTAATAGTAGTGTTTATGTGTATGTGTATATATATAGTATACATTTTTTTGACTCTGAAAGGGAAAATATAATACCTTCAAGCTGCTGTAGGGTTTGGTTTATGACTTGCAAGAATTTATGTGTGCTGTGGAGCAGATCATCTCGAACTTCAAAAGCCCCACGGGATTCTGCAGGCTGCTGTTTCTCATCTCCTGTTGTCTCACACACTGCGTCACTCTCTTGAGAGCCAGCAACACCGTGATAGCCACCATCAGTGAGCCTCAGCTGATACACGGAGAGAAGAGGGATGTACACCTGCAAAGAAACAAATCAATAAAGATACACACTTCCATAGCTTAATTAAAGATCAGCCATTTATATGGGAATGAGATGTTTAGTCACGCACATGGTTGAAAAGCCCTCCAAGCATCATCAAGGGATGGTCATTCATCATGCCAAACTCAATAAGTTTGGGCATCAAATTATTAGCCTCATTTATATCTGCAGGTTCAGTGATAGTTTCTGGATAGAGTAAAACACCAGACACATCAGTTAAATGTGCAAAGAAATGTTAAAACATACACACACACTCCACTCCACCTACCACTGGTGTTTCTCAGGAAGTAGAGGACATTGTATTTTTCAAACCTCTGTGGGATATTGTTCACGTCCACATGAAGCTCCACGTGGTACACAACCTGAACCTCAATCTTTTCATCAAAACAATAAAAATACAATTTGTCAAAGCATTATTAAAAAATTCACCTACAGTCTTGATTATTTACCATTCTGTTTCATTAATGTGTAAAATAAATAGTAGACATAATTAATAAACTGAGAATTACATTGGGAGGTGGTCTATTTCCTTTTGTTGCCTCGGACAGACCCTCAACTGCAGGATCCTGACTCTGAGAGTCTTCTATGTTTGAGGAGTCCTGGATTTGTCTGTTTTGATCATTTCTGTTCTCTTCAGTCGAGTGTAAACAATTGTAAAGAAAAATAGAAAAATAGACAAGAACAATTTGTAACTTTGAGCAATTTGCATTTATCATATTGATATTATTAACCATTTAGGAATCACACTCACTGTCAGCAGAGGTTATCTCTCTGTTTGAGATGAGGGAACCTTCAGACAAAACAGACGGACTTCTCTCCAAGACATTTTCTAGACAGGGAAATCATTTTATTTTCAAAATCGTTAATGACTTGGTACCGTTTTGTTATTTATACTGTAAGTCGCTTTGGATAAAAGCGTCTGCTAAATGCATACATTTATTTTAATTTAACTTTATTTGACATATTAGACCTTCCTTAAAGGGTTAGTTCACCGAAAAATGAAAATTATGTCATTAATAACTTAATAACTTTTTGTTGTTCCAAACCCGTAAGACCCTTTTCCATTGAAAACGTATGTATGGTATACTGTCCATGTCCAGAAAGGTAATAAAAACATCTTCAAAGTAGTCCACGTGACATCAGAGGGTCCGTTAGAACCCAATTGCAAAAACTACGACTTTATTCAGCATTGTCTTCTCTTCCATGTTTGTTGTGAGCGATTTCAAAACACAGCAGTTTAGTGATATCCAGTTTGCGAACTTTGTGAACTAGTTCACCAAATCGAACTGAATCGTTTGAAATAGTTCTTGTCTCTAATAAGCATTAATCCACAAATGACTTAAGCTGTTAACTTTTTAATGTGGCTGACACTCCCTCTGAGTTCAAACCGAGACAGATAACGAACGAAAGATTGACTCGTTCTCGAGTCAAGAATCGGTTGCATCCACTACATAAGTGGTTGCATCAGTTTCTGGATCACCAGTAGTGATGGGAAGTTCAGTTTTTTTCCACGAACCGATTCTTCTGGACATTCCGATTCAATAAAATGGTTGAAGAAAACGGTTCACCGGTTCTTTTGCACTCAACGTATTGATGTCACTGGCGATGATTGCCCTTGATTCAAGCCTTCGGTTTAACTGCGCTCATAACATTAGCACAGTATCAGTTCAGAATAAATCACCAAAAGAACCAGTTCGGTTCAAACGCTCTGGGTGTCGGTCTGCTTCACATTGAATCACACTTGCGCAGTATCATCAGCTCCTCGATTCTTGAATCGGACGCGTCTGACAGAAACGGTTCTTGACTCGAGAACGAGTCAATCTTTTGTTCATTATCTGTCTCGGCTCTGTGTTCATCTTCAGTTCTCTCTTCACAGCAGTTCAGTCAGTGTACTGTTTGAGTAAATGAATTACTCCGGGATATTGGTTTGTTTGAACTCAGAGGGAGTGTCAGCCACATTAAAAAAGTTAACAGCTTAAGTCATTTGTGGATTAATGCTTATTAGAGACGAGAACTGTTTCAAACGATTCACTTCGATTTGGTGAACTGGTTCAAGAAAGATCTGGTTATGTGGAATGATTCATTCGCGAACCGGATATCACAAAACTGCTTTGTTTTGAACTCGCTCACAACAAACATGGAAGAGAAGACAATGCTGAATAAAGTCGTAGTTTTTGCTATTTTTGACCAAAATGTATTTTTGATGCTTCAAATAATTCTAAAGGACCCTCTGATGTCACATGGACTACTTTGAAGATGTTTTTATTACCTTTCTGGACATGGACAGTATACCGTACACACAGCTTCAATGGAGGGACTGAGAGCTCTCTGACTAACTTAAAATCTATCTTAAACTGTGTTCCGAAGATTGGAACAACATGAGGGTAAGTTGACATAATTAGAATTTTTCGGTGAACTTACCCTTAAAGACTTCTTATTAATAAGTGAGCAAAGTGATATATTTAACTTTTGAACTTCAGATCTCAGGCACGCCAAAGCCGTAAGAAACGGTAATGTAACTTAAATTGTGAATAGTAACAGATACGTTACATTTACGATGACAGGAAAACGTACCAACGGGAATTTCCACTTCAACCTCTTCTTCTCGTATATTCTTGAAGAAAAACAGGGCTGAGGGCGCCTCTTCCCCTGTGACTACATTTAAAAAGTGTATGATTTTCTGCTCTTCCTCTCCATCACCGCGACTGAGTAACTCCTCAAAGCAGCCTGAATCAGGCAAGTCAAACATCACACCTACTGAGTTTTTAATCCACTCCACTCGGGGGTCATCGTGAGGCATTTTTGTTCTTCTTTGAGTGGGAATTACTACATAATACAATTTTTATGGAAAACTATCTAGCCGTTCATTGTAGCAACCGAAAGCGCGCTCTGGTTTAGTTGACGTTGCTATAACAACAGTAACAATGCGCGTCACGCACGCACTGTTGACGGTGTTGTCTCCAGATCATGTTATTCATTTTATTCTGAATCACATTGGTTATTAGAAATAGAGATTAGAAGAAAACGGTTTATATAAAATCCATTATACATTTATCTTAATGTTTTGCATAATTATCATTTAAGTCAAAAAGTAGACCTGTTGTGTTCTAAACCGTGGTCATATTACATTAATGTTTGTATTTATTTATTACATTTTTATTTACTTTTCTTACGAGCTGTATTCCTTGATAGGTTCTCTGCTGTCCATCCCCTCTTATTACAAGAGGGCTCTTCAACAAAATCTTCAACAAGTTTTGCCTTCTAACCACTGATCTCACTGTTTCTAACCTTTAGTTTCACCTTATAGACTGTTAAATCGATATTTTATTATTATCCTTAAAATCATAATTAGCTTTATTTCTTTAAAATGTACTCATAACTTGCTTCCTATCTTGACTCTTGCGTAACATCTTGCATGACGTCACTGTGAAATCACCAATTCATTTTAAAAACTCAACAAGCATTATGAAATAAATATGACACTGAAGAAAGAAAAATGTCAGATACGGTATATTTACATGAGGAACATTTATTTATATATGTGCACACTCACACATACATAAAGAGCTGTTTTAGCAGCACATTCTCAATGTATGACTATTTTTACAGTAATAATCTGATTTTACACTGTAATGGCAAAGGATGGAATTGTTCAAGACTGGGGGGGGGGGGCAAAGTGAAACATTTTAAGTGGTGGATATTGAAAAAAATTCACAAAAATAATCCCCTGACAGATATGAATTCTAAGGGGATTTTCCCTCCTCACTTTCTATGGCTGTTACGGTAATACTACTACTAATAATACATTTCAAACCTTTAGATACGTTTTAGCAAAAATGTGCCATAGTCACAGAATGTGTGCCCCAAATCAGGTCCTGGATTTCTCCCAATAATGCACATTTTGTATGTTTCCGCAATCAAACACATCAGCTCTTTTGTAGAAATTGATCTGTCATACAAGGGATACATTCAAAATATGTAATGCTGTGGGTACCAAGGCTGTAATAATTATATTACATTATATTGTAATAATTATATTCTAACTAATATGAGAAAAGCCAAACACAGAAAATTTTTGAAATTGTGACACACACACCTTTCACTGATGAAAAACAAAATCAAGAAAGTTTTTTCTTTAAAGAACAAAATTAAAAACCAATGCTCTACTCCCTGATAAAGTCTACACAGTCTAACATATTTTCCCTGCTACACTTTAACCTGCATCTGGCACTGATTTATCATGTACATATATATGGCTAAAATATGTTTAGTCCAACAAGAATGCATGTAAACTGTTATCGTTAATGCCACATACTATGTGTGTTACCATTGAAAAATGAAAGCAGAAATAATAATGAGACCATGGTACCGTTTTTATCACTCACCACATTATTTTTTAGCATCATCTTGATAGAAAGTAGCATCACAGATTTAGCTTGTATATTCACAGATCTATGAAACTGTCCTTGTCTTTACTTTTACAAGAGAACTAAGAAGTAATTTTCAAGGTGTTTTTTTGAGGAATTACAAATACAATTTATGTTCATTCATCTTCTGTGCCAGCTTATCTTCTAGCCATCTCATGGGGATTGTGTTGTTTTTGGTGTGTTTTTACTGTCCTCACTGCCACCACCACCACCGCTCGCAGCCACAGCCACAGCCACAATAATGGCAAGCACCACTGCAGCCACAACTGCTCCTATTATCACTTTGTACTTCATATTTTCCCGACGCTTCTTCTGTTTCACCTTAATCGAGGTCTTGGAGAATTTTTCGCTCTGAAAAGAAATAAGTATAATCATTAAAATAATTATTTTAAGAGAGAGAGAGAGAGATTTGATGACAAGTGGAGTTTTTTCAGAATTAGAACTGACTTTTTGAGCTTTGGTTTCTTGCAACTGTTGACTTTAGCTGGCTCAGTTAGAGTAAACACATTTGATCGGAATTTAACTGGATGAAACAAACGTTGTAATATCAACATTGCACTGAATTGAGCTGAATAATAACATTGCATTCTGAATTGAACTAATTTCATAATTTTATATTTAACTTGTGATACGGAGTTATCCAACTGAATTAAACTAAACTGAGATGAACCGTAACGCAGTTGTCCTCTGTAGAGCTGTTGCTTCAAAACTGACCAGTTTTACAGGGTAACACTATTTCTCCTTTTATTGTTGTTTTTATTCATTTTTATGAAGCTGCTTTGAAACAATATGTATTAAATAAAGCTCTATATAAACAAATGTGACTTGACTAACCAAGACTTTCAATAGGACTTTTAATATGTTTATATAATTAAAAACTAAAAAACACAACACAAAACACAAAACCAAAGTGAACTTTTTGCCTGATTGCAGGGAATATACTCCACAAACAGCCTGCTTCACTATTTCACAAGTAATTTAACTTTTTTTTTTTTCCGTACACCCCACCAAGACATTATTAATAGATTCCAATTTGACATGGCCTTGCTTTCCCTAGAAACACTTGAAATTCCAGAAACCTAGTTTATGGTCATAAGATTTCTCAACTAACCGTAAAATAAGCTACATATCATCTAGCATTTTTGTCAAGCAGTTTTAAAGGCATGAATTCAATTCTATTTATTAAATGATAATATATACTATTAAGATGATAATATAAACCAACATGTTCAAGTAGTTTATCAGCTCGGTCCTCAAGCTCCCCGAGTTTGCCCGCACGCTCATCAGCCTTGTTCATGTTATCCAACATGATAACTTTGATTTCCTCCACATCCTCCTGGGCCTGACGGAGGCGGCTTTGTCCATTCTCCTGGAGACAGATGAAATAGATTTATTGGGAAACGCAGAATGACTGGCAAACATCCTTTACAATACATACATTATCATCAATACATTTCTGCAACATGATTTCCCCTATGAGAGACTAAAATGTCATATGAAATGTTTAACAGAAGAGAAAAGCAATCAATGACTGATTAAACACGAAAAGTGCTAATGAAGACTTCCTGGACATGTCCCATGATAATAGGCTTGGAGTTCTGTTGACAACAAGCACTGGGAATGGAATTCTGGAACAGTGCCTCTGCTCTCTCACAGTTTAAGATTGAACAGCGCAGGGGAGAGACAAGGACACTGTGCCTTTCTACAAGCTAATGCATCAAAATCCACAATGAGGCCTTTGTAAAAATACAACATGGCTAAGATCCACAAAAAATCATGAGATCCATTTAGAGACTGTGACCTCCCTGACATTAGCAGAATGTTAATTCCTCTCTTTATCCTCAAAAGGATGTGAGTGACTCAAGGTTTAGTTGATAAGGGGGCCATCGTAGATAAATAAAATTATTCATTTTACAGGAAATACCACTTACTATTCATGCCATCTCATGTACACAATAGAACAGAAGTTCTCAAAAATGAGTCACAAGTATAAACAGGAACAACAGGGATATAAAAAGTGCAACTAAGATTATTATATAATTGTGTTTAGACTATCAAAATAAATATGTTTTACAAGTAAGGAGAAAACCATGTATTGTTCTGTTGACACTGAAGGCTTTGCATGAATTTAAAACTCTACAGTAGCGCAGCAAGCAATACATTTTTAAATATTAGCACAAATTTTAAAGAGACATTTACCATCTAATAATAGACCAATTTATAATTTTCAATCTTTGATTTCAAGAATTCTGATTACATTTGTGCTAGAAACAATTCATACATTATTAAACCAAAAGCGGTGTAAAAATAAATTAATAACCACTAATGCTGTCAAACGATTCTTGATTAAGCGCATAAAAAAGTTTTCGTTTACATTATATGTGTGGGTCTTTATTTATTACATAATGTAAAAATATTTACGTTTATACATTTATATTATATTCATATTTTTTATATATATATTAATATATATATATATATATATATATATATATAGACAACTATTTATATATATATATATATATATATATATATATATATATATATATATATATATATATATATATATACATGCATGTGTTTGTATTTATTTATTTATAATAAGTATGCACAGTATACAGACATATTATGTAAACAAAAACTGTTATTTTGGATGTGATTCATTGAGATTAATCGTTTGACAGCACTAATAACCACATATGGATGCTAAAGCAAAACCAGTGATATAGCTAGTTTTATGAATAGAAAAGGAAAACTTAAAACAAGACTGTCGTAAAATAAGCCATAAAATTGGCCACACATTGTATACATAAATAAATATCAGTGTATAAATACAAATGTAAATATTTGGACGTTAAAGCAAAATTAGTGATTTAGTTTTGTGGAATTTGAGGAAACAAGATTTTATAAAAAAATGTGTACACATAAATAAATACAATTGTAATATACTGAGATATACTATAGAAATCTTCATCTTTAAAATAGTAGAAGCATAAAGGATCAAACAAAAACTTATAACAGAAATGTATAAGTTTTTCATCGCTCTTTGCATATGAACAGGACTACAGGATACATCTCTTTTTACATCCTTTCTTTGCCTCCCTTCCCTTCCTTCCTCTCCACTTCTACTCTATGATAAATATGGAATTTCCTTGAGACTAAACTTAATCCCCTCTCATATGTGTTTTAGCTAAACACTAAGCGCCATGTTGTCATTTCAAGCCAACGACAATAAGGGTTAAAAGACCTGGATGACATTCAAATGACTTTTAACAAGGGGAAAAACTAGTCAAGTGTAAAAAAAAAAAAAAAAAAAACATTTGAGCAATCAATGCTAATCAACTAGGCCCTTTTGTATAGTATCCAAAATCAGTGTATAATTTCACTTTCATAATGCAAAGTGACAAGTTATATATATATATATATATGTATGATGAGAGAAACTAAACCTTCTTAGACAACAGCGTTTAAACGGTGTTTACATTAAGTCGACAGCATTTACCTAACAAAGTTGCTTTTAAAAGTTTGACCTGAACAGCTTTATTTTAAAAGATCTTCAGCCGTCACGTGGGCATCTTTTACATTTAAATAACTAATGGCATATCCAGCTGAAAACGAAACAAAAAAACGTAAAGCTTCAAAGACAAAACAACTTACCATTGTTTAATCTGTCGTTGTTAATACACCATAAACTGTCGCCGCATCTGAAAGAGACACCAGCAGCTGATAAGAGAAAATAACACAAGCTCGAAATCTTAAAACTTCATGCGCGACGTCTTCAGACTACAATCTTCTTTCACTCTACTGCTATGAGGAAGCGCCTCTCTCTCGTACGCAGTGCGCAGCTGCGTAAAAGTGCATGTCATGGACGCCCGTCTGAAATGTATGCTTTTGTTTTTGGCCAGGTCACAGAATGTGTATTTTAAAGTGAGCGCACGGCAGTACTGGTAAAATAGTCACAAAAAGCAAATCAAATGGGAGATGTCCTATTGGCGAAAACATAATGTTAATCATTGTTTTGTGAATCGATTCTTTGTAATGAATCAGTTGAACCGATTCGCATATTATGCTAAAACTTGAACTGCAGTAATCTGAAGGGAAAACTTCGTTGCAGATGTTGTAAGAAAAACAAGATAAATCACAGCTGGGGGAAATGCTGGGGTAATCAAGTGGTTTGTGTTCAGGTCTGGCTGTATTTGCTCTTCTTTAACCATTTTGTTTTCATCTAGAGCTACAGCTGCAGTCAAAAGTTTACACATACACCTTACCAAAGTAAGAGGGATCATACAAAATTAATGCTATTTTTTTACTAAGATAAGAGTTAGATAAAAAAAAAAGTCATACTTTTGCTGAGAGATCACATTTTTTTATTTACAAAATATCACATTTCCCAGATATTTATGCTATTAAGATTCAAATCAAAGGCACTTTAAGGGTTTTTTAAATTATTACTTATTAGTAGATGATTAAAAAATTATTAAATGTCTTAATTAAAAAAGGTTTGTTTATAATAATGAGGGAGAATAACATGTAAAAATGCTTAAAAACCGTGCTAGTTTTATAGACAGTAAGATGGTAATGGAAGCAACACAAGATACAGCATAATAAGAATCAGGTTTACAAACATTCAACACAATAATTTCATTCTCACTGCACATGGACATCCAATGCCCTTGACCTCTCCGAAGCAAAGTGCATAAAGCTACACAAAAAGCAAAAATATTCAGAGAAGTGATTTTCACTGGCTGAATTGAGATATGTGAAAAAGTTTTAGCATTTTTAAACAAAAACTGCTCATTGAAAATGACAGTACAGGCTCCTTTCTCAAAACAGGAAAACGTCTTGGGTTTCATTAAGATCGCGCAGTGCAAGGCCAAAACATTTGATGCAGTACACTCAAATTCTTGTTACAGTATTGACTGCATGTGGTACAGTGCAAATGTTACACTGCACGTCAAATTCAATGCAGTGATTTGGAGATACAGAAAATATCGATTATTCCTACCTAAATGACCTTGTTCAGGTGCTCTTGTTCCATTAAAAAATTTTTTTAATTCATTCACTAGGATGAAAATCCGTTTCTCTGTTTTGAAGTTGGGGCCATTGCCAATTTTCAGTAAATATTTAAGACAATAAAATTACCCATTTCCATAATGAAATGGTGTTTTGGGTAATGTAACAGTAATAAGAACACCTTTTTGTTTGACCTTTTACAAAAACATAATTGTAGGCAAAAGCACAAAGACAGTGACACATCAAATACAATATAGAGCCACTTGAAGAACATCTCATGTAATCGAATCTAACAGTCTTAAATATACTTCATAATTCAAAAGATAGAACTTTCACCCATTACCTTCGCCGGATCAATGCCAGTCTATGACTATTTCAAGGGTATCTTCATTATGAATAATAGTGCAAGTATTTGTATACAGCTGTGGCATTTAATCGGGCTTTAGAGAACCATAAAGACAGCTAAAGTGGCCACTAGGATGATCTTTCAGGAGGAGAGAAGTGTAAAAAAAGGCAGCATTGCGTCTATAGGCTATTTAAAATCCCCCACTTCACAGTTTCAAAGCTGTCATTATGGAAGCTATTCATTTGGGGGTGGTGTGAGACCATAAATTGTGAAGGTATATGAGCTAAATGTGCAAATAAAAGATGTGTGTGTGTTCCTGAAGTTATGACCCGTGCTGGTGTGGGGACATGGTTGCATAAATCTGTGTGTGTATGTGAGAGTGCTTGTAACTAATAAAAATCCTATGGATTGGGTTTGGGTGAACTGGTCGGGATCACACCAGTAGCAAGGAATATGACAATCAGTACAATAATAAGGACTATCACAACAATAACCACAATCAGCTTCACGTTCTTCCACCAGTAAGCGCGAGCAACCTTCTGAGAGGTGTGCCTGAAGTTCTGGGCCTAAGGAGCAGAAAGAGAAGAAAAAAACAGTACAATGTCAACTAGTTTGGGGCTATAGCTGCATACATCAGCCTATCAATTAGAAGTGTGGGGAAGATAAGATTCAGCAAGGACACATTCAATTGGTCAAAACATACAATAAAAGGCAGTTTTAAAAGTTTCTAAAGATTTCTATTTCAAACAAATTATTTATTTATTTATTTATTTTTGCTTTTTTTTTTACTTTCCATTCGTTATAAATTGAAGCACAGAATGTTTTTTAAAAATATTGAAAAATCCAAAAATTATGAATGGTAATTTACGTTGTAGTAAAAAGGTGTTCTGAGATTACAGCTGTAATAAGTTTTTGTACTGACAGACGTACCCCAGCTTGCAGGTCTTCAGATTTGCCCATCAGATCATCCAGTCTTTCACCACGGGCCAAGATCCGATCGACATTCTGGGTCATAATATCCTTGACCCCATCCACTTGAGACTGCAAAGTTTTAACTTTATCCACATCCTTTGAAGACTCTCCTTCTCTTGGCTCCTGCATTGAGAGGAAACCAAAACATGATCAAAATAGCTCCAAGCATAAATAGTTATGAAAATCTAGAAAGTTTGTAAAAAGTTATTTTAGTCAAAAGCCCATTAACCTATGTTTACAGTGCCGCCCACTAATATTGGCATCCGTTGGTAAATATGTGCATCATTTATCTGTTTGGTCTTTATTTAAAAAAAAACTGAAAGTTGGGGAAACTCACATTATTAAAATATTTTTTCTCCAGTGCATGTTGGCTACCATTATTGACACCCCTAGAAATTCTTCTGAGTAAAATATCTCTGAAGTATATTCCTATTCATAATCAAATTACCGCACCAGGGTGATTATGAACATGAAATTGTTCAGCCATGACTTCCTGTTCTGAAGGATTATAAATATGAGGAACACAAAGGCCAAATTCCCTTAGTCATCAATCACAAGGAGTGAAACCAAAGAATATAGATCTGATGTGCAGAACAAGATTGTTGAGCTTCACAAAAAAGAAAGTGGCTGTAAGAAAAGAGCTAAAGCATTGAAAATCCCCATTTCTACCATCAGGGCAATAATTAAAAAGTACCAATCAACAAAATATTTTACAAATCTGCTTGGAAGAGGATGCGGGTGGACATCGTCCTAATGCATGCTGAAGAGAGATTGAGTGGCCAAAGTCTCTTCAAGGATCACAGCTGGAGAATTGCAGAGATTCTTGGAGTCAGATAACCTAATACATATATATATATATATATATATATATATATATTTCTTTTTTTTTTTTTTTTAATCCTCAGTGATGAAATATATAGGGAAAAATATTATTTTATTGAACTGAAAAACACAAAGTGCAAAAAAATGTAAGTGCATTTTAAAAATCAACATATATTTTAATTTTAAAAATTGTATGCAGTAATAAACAACATGAAACACTGCAGAAGGTTTTGCCACAAACTCAACTGACAGGCAAGTAATTGCACAAAAATTATAAATAGTATAAAATAAATAAAATTTAAAGTTTTTTTATTTTTTTTATTAATCAACTCAAAGTTTGACAAACGTTAAGTGTGAATTCTGTTTTTATGACTGGATAAAGACCCACTTATCATACATCCACTTGCCTGATGTGAAGATAAAATATCTTGCATTCCACCAGCGGGTGAAAGAGCAAGTGTACTGAAAATATATCTGATATACCTCGGCACAGAAGGTTATAGTCACGTTCTCAGGAGACACATCTCGTGAAGATCTTGTACCATGAGATCTCGTCACACCCCTTGAATGATATATGTATATATATCAAATAGCCCCTACATCACCACGTTTTTCAAATGGGTTTGAAGAAAAAAAAAAAAACACCTGGCTCATCCAAAAACAAACTCCAGCATATTCAGTTGAATCAGTTCACACGACTGGAACTTCAAATGGGTCTGGCTTCTATGGTCAGATGAAATAAAATAAAAAAAGAGCTTTCTGGCAGCAAACCCACTGGGTTTTAAGTTCTTTATTTCTGTCTTTTGCTGTAGTGTGTCAGTAGGAAATATCAGCTTACATTTCCAAACATTCATATTGAATTCAAGAAACCTTCATGCAATGCTACAGTACTGTTAAAAGTTTTAGACACTTTTTATCATCAATAGATCATCAAACTTCCGTTAACTAAATTAAATCAGGATTTTGTGTGTTCATCCTTTGTCTTTAAAGCAGCTTTAGCTCTATGTGCACTTGGGCATAGATTTTCAGGTAGCTTTGCAGGTAGGTCTCTTTGTCTTGGAGACATTGCTACAGTTCTTGTGGATTTAGTCTGTCTCAGTTTGTTCTGTTTCTGCATGTCATTCAAGACAGACTGATGATGATCAGATCAGATCTCTGTGTGGAGCACTGACGTGCACTGTGTGCGATAACATTAAAAACCTGTCTTTGTATGATTTTTAAATGCAAATGGATATATGGATATATACATAAATGCAAATGGATATATGGATATATACATTTAATCATTCTGAAAATTGGTGATTCAAGCAATTAAAAACATACAGAAAGGGCTGATATACAGTGCTGCCCATTTCTATATTCAGTTAAAAAAAAATCTCAAAGACAAGAACTGCAATACATTATATGAAAAACTGTGCACAATAATGCCTTTAGATGTAAGAACACGTGATATTGACAAAAGCGATGTAACAAGATAGCTTTACCACATTACACCTAAAAACACTAATTAAATACAGTAACACTGGTAAACACAGCGCAGACCCCATAATAACAACTTTTTGCATTATTCATTTTGCCATTTCAGTACTTTTTCCCCATGTTTAGCCACATTTAACACCTTTAAATCCTCTTGAACGGCTGAAACTTTATGAAAAAATGTGTCACCAGGAAACCAAAAGCAATGCTGCGTCACTACCCTTTCTATTCTAGTCACTGTGTTGGTGTCACAAGGCCTTCAGAATGGCAGAAAGCTATTAGGTTACATTGGATACTGATGACCTGAAGTACCATTATTGGGGAAAAATGGACCATGTGATATCTATTACTATAATGTGATGACAACAACATAATAGAAAGTGAAAAATTATCCATCTAGTTATCCATCTCCTTTAAAGACCCTCTAGTAGGCTACAGGCAACCAAATATCTTCAAGATCAAACTTCACAATTTCAAACTACCAGTTCAACACAATACTGTCGAAGAACGATATTTAAACCACACCCTAAAAAAAAAAAAAAATGCAGAGGATGTTTTATACTGTGGTACTGTTGAAATTTAAAGAAAAAAAAAAAAGGTCTTCTGTTGGTCAACTTCATCTTAAGCAACCCAGCATGCGGATCTAACACTTGTGGTTCACTTCAACAGTCAAAGGCGTCGTGTGATGTGATCAGCATATTTGTAAACTCTAGATAAAAAACATATTTAAATGAAGTAGGGTACCCATTTAATAAGTGCTGAGCTCAACAGTTGGTTGTGTCTAGTAAAACGGTTTTGCTTCAAAGCTCAAGGTAAAAATCTATCCGTGTAAACAAATCTGAAAAAGTAATTTGCAGTGCAAATTGGATAAAGTTTAAGTATAAAAGTTTTATCTAAACGGCACATTATCTAACAATCTCAACAGCTATGGACATTAACTCACAACAGGAACATATGTAGAAATAACTAAAACTTGAAAAACGAGCTTCGTCCTGTGACAGCGTCAACGCACGTCAAACGGTACAACTAAAACTTATAAAATATCAACCTTCCTACCTCTTAAAATAATATGATTTACATGGACACAGACAGAAACACAGTAGGTTAGTTCATTTTTTTAACCAATAAGCGATGCACCAACATCAAGCACCTGCTGACTATTGTTAACTGAGTAACTTACCGTACTATTTTGATCAGCCAACCCCATGGTCTCACTATTTGGTGTTTGAACTTATTCCACGTAAAAAGAACAATTGCACTTCTATACTTTGAAGTTAAAATGTTTCTAACTGTTTCCTCGAATGAGCGAGATGTAAACCGCGTCTACACTTCCTGGTCTCTAATTCAGTCTTTTTCCTCCAGCGAACGAGTTTGCTTTGGTCCACCTCTCCAGCCACTCTCCAGAACATCCTCAAGAGGGCGCTGGATTCACGATGCGTAAACATGAGGAAACGGTCCAGCCATATTTCTGCACTTCAATGATAGTATTGTTCTCGCAAGGCTAGACAGACCAGGGAGTAATTGTACTTTTCAAAACAAAATTAAATAAAACTGCCAATTTGTGATTTTCTTTCAACATTGTTTATGTCATGAAGTTTTATTTTTATTTATTTTTGTAAATGGTTTTAAACATTTTAGGGCAGAACGATTAGACTCCTGTGAAGGAAACTTTTTTTCCGCCAATGTAACAATTGGCTCCACCTAAATGCCTCAAGCATTACATGCATTCACGTGGAGCAGTATAGCATTCCAAAATGACATCATACTAAACAAAAACAGGTAAACTATGCAATACTTTGAGAAGTTTTATTTTTATGAATCAGATGTAGATGTGTACCAAGTCATAAAATGAAGTTTTACAATTTCAATAAAACTTTTTAAAAATAGAAACTGACAACAGTAACTTCATATTAACTATTACTGTAAAAAAGAAAAATTTAAACGGTTCAATATTAAAAGCAATCATATTATCAATGCACTGCAGCTCATGTTTTTCCTGGTACATGTTTTTGAGCTTTAAATTTCACTTCAAATTCTGTGGTAGTTCCCTGTACAACATTTTTAACATGATCCTGACATCATCCTCCACTTGGCTATTCTTTTTGGCCACACATAGATATTTTACATGACATAAAAAACATAGGAAACAGCATATACATTTTGATACAATTCAAGACTGTTGTATAAAATATCTGTATCAGTTTTCAGTGGCCTTGTTTAATGACGATATCGGTCATGCCGTCAATCTTGTGCAGCTCCAAGTTCTGTTGATGGAAATAAGAGCTTTTAGAGTTACAGCAATCAAATGTTGTGATAATTTAAGAGGAAACATGTTTCCTCATGTGAGCTACAAAACATTCAATGCATACTAATGCAAGACACAGATCTATAAACAAAAAACAACATTGTATTATTAATCAACAACAGACCTCCATCTTCACTGTTTTTTTAAATCATTCGATATAACAGAATACCCACTTTCTCATTAGCCAAGTGCAGAAGGGCCACAAAAGCCAATGGTACTGAGAGGTTGGTAGCCATGGTTGAGGGAAGCCTAGGGGAAAAAGAGAAAAGAAGAATGTATGTACAGTACATGCAAGAAAAATATCAATGCCAAGCATTTCTTCCATGAGCCAGAATAGTGAAAAGATACATAGCACCAATTAAAAAAAATAAACTACCTTTGTACAAGATTCCTGACAGACTGGCTGAATGATTTTTCTCCAGGTACTTCTGTTGTGTCCTCACTGTCCACCTGCTAGAAATGGTCATTTAATTAAGTAATAATAATAAACCAAAAAATATATATACTTTCTAAACTTATCTAAACGCTACAATTACAAACCTTTGCTGTTTTTTCAGGACTCTCTGTAAGGAGACCCCACATAGTGGTCTTCAGCTTCTTCATGTCCATCTTTTTGGCTGTCTTGGCATAGTTTATCTCAATGGTATTTACCTAGAGCAAATAGCAAATACAGTTAAAGGCTGATTCATACTTCTGCATCGGATCTAAGCTGTAGATGGTGCATATAATGTGCAGGCTATGGCGTAGCCAAATTACAGTGGGTAAAATCTATGCGGACCACAAAGGCTGTGATTGGTCTGCTAGTACCCCTCCCTCCGCATTTGAGTTTTGTGTGTTTTTTGCACAAGAAGCTTCTTCTTCTTCAGCTATTGCTGTGGTACTGTGGGTTACACAAGCAACATGCCCGTGGACACTGCAGTCTAGCGGTTTGCGTGTGTACTGCACATCGATGAGGACAATGACGCAGACGTATAAATGAAAACTGACACAGCCTACGGCGTTGAGGCTATGTCGTATGTCCGATGCAGAAGTATAAATAAGCCTTAATTCATGAGTTGTCCATCCAAAACATTTGAAGTAAAAGCAAATAATGTAGTATAGTGAAGTAACCCACCATTTCTACTCTCATCTTACCTTGTGAGGCTCAGGGACGAGACAGTCCTCTCCGTATGTAGAGATGTCTTCTGTGTCCAGAGAGAAAATGGTTGGTCTGTCTGTTTGGGAGTCATCGGATCCTCCAAAGCCTTCAGCATCCTCACTGTCCCCTTCCTGTTAACAGAAACCAGGAACCGTTTAACAGACCATCTGCATGAATACCCATGACATATAACAGTAGTGTGTTTTACCTGAAGCCCAGGACAGAAGTTGGCTGTGTCATTAGCGTTGTTGTAATCATACTCTCCTATGTCCTCTCCCAGCTCTCCTGATAATCTTTTCTTTCCTTCTGCGCTGAGCTGGAGTGAAAAAATAATCACTCATTTATAAAATGAACAAAATAAACGAATCTGGCAGTCTCCTGTACAGCGTTCTTCTAATGTTGTTTTTGATGTGCCACAACCTCTATTTAGGAGAGTACACAGCAATGCAGACATGAATATTGAACATTCAAGCACTTACTGTGTTGGAGGGTTTGAGGGTGAGCTTTGACAGGTTACTGGGTGGATACTGGAAGTCTGCTGGAAGTGTGGTTTTCTTATTGCTGGTGTTTAAAGCTGATTTACTAATAGTGGTTGCTGCCTGGAAATAAGCATATCATTGTCAGTTTGTCACCAAGTAATCTGCTGCTTACATTTACAAGCTTTAGCTGGAGGGATTAAAATGCATAGTATGAATTGCTTTTATGAAACTTTTGTTTATTTTGGTAGTCATTAAAAGACACAATATGAGAATTAGCAAAATACAAACTTACTCTAGTTGTCTTAAAGTAATTATGAAAGTTGATATCTCCCTTAAAGTCAATTACGAGAGGATTTTTTGGTGCTCGTTTCCGAGGTTCTTTGTCTGGTTTGTGATCCTCTAGACAGGATAAATTAGAAATTGGGTGAAAAATGGAACAAAGAAAGCAAGAAATTAAGAAAGTGATCAAATCCATTCTGTATTATTTGTAGCTGACTGTAACTCTTCTAGGTTAGTCTATGACTTACGCTTGTGTCCAGGTTTGAAGAGCCAGTAGCCAGGTCCGACCCAGGTGGCCATGGTCCTGGGACTGAAGTACGAGTACTCTCTGGGCTGATCAGACAACTGCAGACACATTGTGGCAATATCCACCTCGCCAATAGGAATAACGCCTCTGTTGATAACACAAATACACCTCACAGTGGATAGGCATAATAAAACATCACAGAAGACATTTTGATGCAAATTAAGTGGGTTAATCTGAAAAGACAGAGACTTAAAATACAACATGAAATGTAGCAACTATGCTAAGGTCGAGCTTAGGTTTGATGTCTAAATAAGTGAAAATGCACTATATGAAACTGTAACTCATTGTGAATAGTGTGAAACAGTCCGTTTGTAATACAACAATTAGCAAACCTTTTGTGCAATACATTTTGTAAGCACTAACCTTCCTTTCTGAGGACTCTTTGAACAAGCCTCTCTCTGTTCCTTAAACTCCTCACAGTCTCCCTGTCTGCCCTCATCCACATCTGCATCAAAATTATCCCCAAAATCTGGAGCCACGTCCTCATCTGGCTCAATGTCTGCATTGACATCGAATGCGTGCTCTCCCTGCTTCATTTTCTCAAGAAGCTGGTTGAGGTTTGTGGTCTATATTGACAATAAGAATGAGAATCACATTTAAAAAATGTGTACACACACTAAAAATAAATAATTTAATATTTACTTCCAGCAAGGATGCATTGAATTGATCAAAAGTGACAGTAAAGACATCAATAGTGTAACAAAATATTTTTTTTAAATGATATTCTTTTGAATTTCATCAAAGAATTTTAGAAAAGAAAATGTATCCAAGAAAAAAAAAAAGATTCAAAACTGTCTCACCTGTTCAGGAGTCCATTGAGTAAAGGAAAAATCTTCTAAGGATGGACAAATTGGTCTGTCCTCTAGTGTCTTTAAATGACCTGGAACAATTAAAAGGAATTAAAAAGCTCCTGCTGTCAAACATCTCTGTGTGGTCGTTACACCTCACAACACATGCTATGTGCTAGAAACATTTAGGCTATGAATACAGAATATTACTTGGTAAATCCAAGAGTAAACTGTCCCAAGACTTTGAACAGTGTGTGACGTGCAAAGCCAGTTTACCTATAAATGGTGAGGCAGGAACATGCTGATGGGTCACCTGCACAGGAAGCAGCTGTGACTTCAGCAAGGTCATATGTGAAGGGAAACGCAGCTCACAGCGACTGTCTTCACTGAACAGCACAGAGAGGAATACTCCTGCTGTACTGTTCTCATCAAAGGAAGCAGCCATGCGCTGGAACATGGGATCCACCTGTGTAAAAGAATGTTTAAGATCTTCATAGTTTATGTCACCTTCAAAATTGCTAGGGATTTTCACTCAAACTTCGGGAACATTTCAAATGTATTGCGGTCTATGCAGGGTCTGAGAGCTCTTGGATTTCATCAAAAATATCTTAATTTGTGTTCCGGAGATGAGCAAAGGTCTTATGGGTTTAGAACGACATGAGGGCGAGTAATTAGTGACAAAATTTTTACTTTTGAGTGAAATATAACTTTAACAGTATGGTTTTCTATAAAGCTACTTGGAAACAATGTGTATTGTGAAAAGTGGCATACAAATAACTTTGACTTGTCTTGACTCTAGTCATATTACTCACCTCACACTTCATCTCTGATTCAGAGAGATTGATGTTACTGAGGTTCTGCTCCACTGTCTTCTTCTGAGGTCTTTTCTTAGGCTGTTTAGCAGCCACTTGCTGTCCCTGACCATCCTCGGCTACCTCCTCCTCTTCACCATCTTGACCTGGAATGAGATGAGAATTTATTAATACAGTGCATGAACCCTGAACACAGTATGACACGTTCATCCACCAGGAAGACAACAACCACCTTAACCTCTCCAACCAATCCAACATTCAGCAAAAATAATCTTGTTATCTTATCTATGTTCTCGTAATATTCAAGCAGACCCATGACTTAAAACAAATACTCACTCTCTTTTGGTTTGGTCTCAGATCCCAAGCCTCCTAGGACTCTGTAAGCATCCGCGTGAACTGCATCCACCCTCACCGCATAGATTTTTGTGCTGGCATCCAGGGTCCCCGCTGCTACCTGGATCAACCCACCAACACGGTTGCAATATGGTTTCCAATAATGCATGTAAACTGGTGCTAAAATCAAATTCAACGAGTTTCTACCTTGAAGTTGAGCTCTGAATCTTTCTGCTGGAGTATGTCTGCCATGTAATCAATGAGGTGTAGGCCAAATGCATTCTTTGTGGTGATTTTCTGTAAAAAAAAAAAAAAAAAAAATACAAATTTAAAAAGGCAACAAATAATAGTACTGTTGCATTTAAGAAAGCAGGAAACCAGTAAAGTACGGAATACATAACTATCAACTCACATTTTCAGTGGAAAGCTTGATGCAGGTAGAATAATGCTCAGATATCTGTGCAGACGACAGCTTAGGGAAAGCAGCAGGTGTGCCTGCAGTACTAAGGTAAAGAAAAAACTAGTTTGTAACTTACTCTGAGTCTGCATATAAATAATGTTGCAGCTGAACACCATGGTTCTAGCCTACCTGTGGCTACCAGCCTCGTTAATGGAGGAGTCGGTCACTCCGTGAAGGTCGATGACCCTGGATCTGCGTCTTTGACGTCTCTCCTGTTCATCATCGTTTCCCTGGATGTTGTCCAGCAGAGGTGTGCTGGTGGCCGACAGCGCGGCTTTGTGTCCTAATGCCGGCGAGGACCACTGTCGTGGCCGGGATGTCGGGGTACTGAATGCGCTCATAACGAAACTATGGGACAATATTAGCTTGATATATATCCATACACCATTATGTAGCGTTTTCGCAAAATAATTTACAGTCTGCTAAACAGTAACGTCACCGTTAACGTTAGCTATTAAATCCCGCAGACCTCGCTACGTAAACACATTAAATTAACGTTTATTTAGCTGCTTCAGATAAAAACGAATATACTATAAACATATCCACAATAAAAACGTTATCTAAAGTCATACGTTTATAAACCTAAAGCGATTTTTTACATGAAAACGCTTCCGTTATAAGATTCAACAAAGCCTTATTTGAACCTTTGCTAGCTAACGTTAGCGCTAAGCACGCTTCTGAAAACGAACGAGATAAAAATTATAAACGGTGGTATTGTAAACGTTCCTCAGATAAAGTACAAAAAAACAAGTGTTCAAGTTACCTGCGATTATCTGATGATTTTTAAGCAGTACAGCTGATCCAAACTTTCTCTAATTCCGTCTGTTCAGACAACCATTTGAAAATTAGCGCCGAACGGTTACACGCGTCATCAGTGATGTCATACGTACAGACGTAAACGTCAGATTGTGCGCAAAATACTTCATTTTATTCCACAACAATAGACAATACATATTTTATTTGATTGCATTTATTAATTTAGTTGTTTCTTTAATGAAATATCCACTCAAACTTAAACTTGAATGTGAATTATAAAATTATAGCTAAAGTAATGCCATTTAACAACGTTCTCTAAATGTTCTTTATTTCAAAACGGTAAAAATAAAAGAATTAATGGATAAAATGGTCTGCTAAATGACTAAAGGTAACACTGGAATTCAGTAGTAAGTGCAATATGAAAAAGCAGAAGATAAAAAAACTCGGGGCAAAGTTGGATCCACATCTAGGGGGTGGAGATTGATAGGGTAGGGGTGGTTTTAGGGATCAGGGGGTGGAGACGAGTAGGTTTAGTACGTAAAGTGGGAGGAGTTGGATCTAGATTAAACAACGCCTCCTGTATCTTGTGTTCTGCAGTGAGGACCACCTCAACGGATTTCTCATTGTCCGATAGATGGCAGTAAAGTTGTTTCTGTCCATTCTGTCCATTATTCATAGTACTCCAAGTGATTAACTGAATAATTCGAGTGACAACTGAACTCACACAATAAAAAATAAATAAATGAATAAATAAAAAACCTTTGCTTAGGTTTCCCATCTGACAGTCTGGTCCTGAAGGTCATCTAGTTACTTTACTGAAAACATCACTATTCATTTGAAAGGTTAATTCATTCTAGCCTAAATACAGGCATATGGATATTAACATATTTAATGGCCATTTTTAATTGAAGATATGTTATAGCAACACTGTGAATGCAAACTGAATGATTTAAATTAAATAGCCTATACGTTTTAATGAAAAAAAAAAAAAACTAAGTAGAATATTAAATTTAAAAATAACACTAAACTTGGGACCACCTTTGCCAATTCTGGGTATTATTTATTGCTTGCTTGTTTGTTAAAATAAAAACTATAATTTTGACTCAATAAATGTAAAAATGTATCCACAATTCATTCATAAACAACTGGACACAAAAACCTTTAAGATCCAGCATGTACTGTTTTCCAGAGACACAAAATTAGATCAATTAACCTCGAAACTGTTTCGACTGACAAAATTAAAAATAGCATAGCCATTTATCAAAAGTGTTGAGATTAGACTTTGTGCCGCCAATGGTCAAGAGACAAAAAAAATGAAGTTGATGGGAGGGGGCATCTTATCTCATCTTACCCTATTCTATTCTATTCTGACTCTTTTTTAAAGTTCATATCATTTTGGCCTTTAATCATCAATAAAAATTAATGATTAAAAATTAATGACAGCCATTGGTGTTATAGAAGTGACCACATGGATTCAATTTTAAATGACAGCTGTGTTATGGTGAGAAATATGTAATAGAATTTAAACAATAAATATTTTTATTGGATTGGACTCCTGGAAAAAAAAGCAAAACTCCTCCATTTACCTCTATTTAACAGCAGAGTAGATAAAAGAGGTTTATCTACTATATTCCACCTTGAGGTCTGCATTGGTAACCTGCCTGGATAAGAGGCAAATACCTGCAGTGTGATTACTGTGATATATTTTAAATCGATTACTGGAGGATTCCGTTGAACCATCAAGAGAATTTCTCCCCTCCAAAATGGGAAAACCAAATAGGCAAGAGAGGGAACAAGTGTGCACATGGCCAATGTATATCATTAAGTATGGCATTTACCCACGTTGAATGTCAATAAGGCTTGCTGGTGGGATTTATTGTGAATGAGTTTGCAGATAACACAGCTATATGGGCGCACTGACCGCAATAAATAAACATAACCAGATCCACTTTGTGAATTAATGCTGATTTGGCATGATGATTTAATTAATGCTGATTTGATTGTTTTTCTTTTTAACTTTAGCCTCTCTGTCTCTTGTTTTCTTCCAATTTCCTGCTTCCTTCCTTCACATAGAACAATATAATCTCATACATAGCTCTTTCCTGTAAGCTTATAGTTGCTTAAAGAGTTTATTTTAGCCGTAAAATCAACTGATGTGTACTATTACTGAAGCAAAGCATGAGCCTACTAGCATTGACTTTGGTGGCAACACTGCTTTACACCACAGAGACCCAACTCCTGCAGTCCTGCAGATAAAGATACATATTGATATTATTTGGACTGTGAATACATCGAGGAGGGAAGGAGCCTGAAGGGCTTTCCTTTCTGAGTCAGCTAGTGGTGACCTCTGGTCAGCCTTGTGATTGGCATTCATTATACTGCATATGTGCCACAGAAAATCTCTAAGGATAAACACAGCTAATCTATTAATGCAGGAACTGATGATGAGACCACAAAAGAGTTACAGGGTGAATCAAGGCTAACAAGGTTTTCCGTAGTGCTAAGATGTAAAAATGTACAAATGCAAAATGTAGTCATAAACAAACGTAAAGGCAGTCACAGCAGGTAGGAGGAGAAGATGAAGGCCTTGAACTCCAAAGGTACAGCAGGCAGGATTTTTTTTCTTTTTTCGCCATTCTAGTGCAGTAATCCTCTGCTTAAAGGTGAAAACAGCATGGAAGACATTTCAGAACTGTTAATGACTGGCATCGTCCTCTTCTGGTGCTGCCTTCAGTTAGTCTAGGAAGAAAGCCAGATGGCCTTGAATTTGGTTTTTGATGTATTTTAGTATTTGAAGTCTTAATACAATGAACTATTTTGATATCCAGGGTTTAACCTGCTGTAAATATCTTAATATTCCCTGTTTAGCACAGTGCCAGTTACTTAAAAATACAGACACACTGTTCTGTTTATGTAAAGTTGCGGACAATAAGCTTGAAAGTATGAATGAACATTCTAAAACATATATTAATTACATAATATATAATTACTATATTGTTGTTTCTTTATTCTGGCTTCAGCAATTTCCTAAACAGTAATTTCCTGCTCTGCTAGTTTGTGCACTTTTTCCCTGAAGAGTTTCTGAGAAAAAAAAAAAAACATTGAATAGGAAGGATAGGCTGGGCTGAATTACTTTGAATAAATTAGGATCGTGTAGACTACAGTTGTTACTAAATGAAATGTGTGGTGTACAGGCTTTATTCGTCTAAGTAAAGCATTTACTGCCATTTTAAGTATGTTCATTTTGATCTGCATGACTCTGTCAGAGTCATTACTGAGATAAAGAACACAACAGCCTATTCATTGCGAAAGGTTTCTCATCAGTGAATTTCCTCTCAGGTGAGGGGTACTTCTTGATTTCAGCAGGTTCTTCTGCTGTGTGCAGAGTTAATTAAGGGGGAGTCTGAGAGAAAGAAATATCATTGTGCCCCTTGTGTCCCCACCAATCAGCAGGATGCAGTTTATATCAGACACTTTGATCGTCTCTGGCCTGATATTATTGGACCATGCCGAGCTGAAGGATTGAAACAAATGAAAGTTACATCTTCCAGTTTCTACTTTACATTTGAAAAATATTGCTCTTAAATGTACATAACTTCAGTAAAGTTAAATACTGAAAATAGTTTGTTCAAAGTGTTCTATATGAAGACAAGGAAGCTTGATGATTAAAAAAAAATATATATATATTTGTACTGTTTTCTACTGTATTCCTGCTGTTTACTGTTTTATCATAACTATTTGATTCAAAACTCAATATTGACACTGTTTTACCATCCATAACTATTTTTCATTCAAAAGTCAATATTTATACTTATTATTTCAATAATCTACTTATGTCTTCTTCAGGGCGAGAGAGTTGCTTTAAATAAAAGGTCTAATAGTTTACTTTTAATAAACCTTGTTAGAGTAGAACAAGAACATTCTATTATTATTTTTAGCATTAATGTTACGACATAGAATAACTTTAGTAGCTTTATTTTTTCATATGAAAGATACTTGTTGATAGATTTTATTTTTATAGTGTTTTTTGAATGACTGTGATTTACTGTGCGGAAACCTTTGAAAAATCATAGAAATGCTTCACCACAATGGTCAGTTATTTCAGTCGGCTTTTGTGAGTTTTGGGTGGGCTGTAATTCAGGTTCGTTCAGCTCTCATCTTGCTCTTATTTCTACTTTATTCAAAGGAAATTGCATTCCGTTTTAGGTAATAGAAATCCAGGTTGAGGGAAGATCTCTCTGCACAATCTCTTCATTCTTGACCTATGAAGGGGTAGGTTGATGGGATGGGTTGTGCTTTTTGGGACGGAATGACACATGCAGACACATATAAGCACATGTGCACTCTCTATTTCGCAGTCTTTTCCATTTCATTTTATGTATCTTTTCAATGCATATAAGGCTGAGTTGGTCTACAAGATATTTCCTTTCTGCCCAGACACACTTCTCTTAATCTCGTATTCTCCCTTTGCTACTAATCTCATTATGAATTCATACTGTGTGTCCGGTTATTAATGTGAAAACATCGCAGCCAAATTCGAGACATTTAGGCCTTCTCCACATGAATGCAATCACTTCACTTTTCATTTTGTCCCCAAATAGCTGCCATTCTCCTTTTAGTTTCTATTTATTTCATTCACCTTACAACAGTCCTTCCAAACTTTTTTTTACCACTGAGTTTAAACTGAGTTTACCACATTATGCATTAATGTTTACATTATTAACTGGATAATTTTACACCTCTAAGTCTGATCCTTGCACTGCAGTTTGATATATGTTAAATTGTGGGCTTATTCAGTGAGTGCTCTAGAAAAACAAAAACAAAAAATGAACAAATAATGCTATTATAATGCAATTACAAGCACTCAATCAATCGATCTGTCTGTCTGTCTGTCTGTCTGTGTGTCACTGAGACCTTCATTATTATAGTTTTCTGGCAAGATGCACTAAATCAAAGGTGTATGCAGGGCCGTAGCTAATGGGGTAAAAGGTGCTGACGAAGGGGTCACCCTGTCCCTCTCCTGCTTAACGTTTTGGGGATCACAAACACGCATTGCCACTATCTGCCAAACACTAACAAAATCCAAAAGCAAGCTCCCCAAAAATGACCTAGGCAACGGGAGCAGCTTCAGCATCCTAATTTTCCATCCTGAAATTCTTATTTGAAGTCTCATTGATTAATTTCACTAAGAGCTTCTCTGTTGCACTTCAACACTCATGTTTTAGCTCAGGTTTGGATGCAATCGATCCAGTCCTTCATGTGAAGGAGCCTTTGAAAGTGTTTATTGCATCCCATCATCCACCAAAACCGGCTCGCCAAAGGAAAATCTAAACAAATCAGCCCTGCTTAGTCTATTGATTAACATAACATGTCAAGGAGGATCTGGGGTTTCTCATGAGTTTTAGAGCTATCTTTTAAATGCAGGCAAATATAGAAAGCCAAATAAACATAATTCAATATTAGATCTTTTACAAACGTAAATGTAAATGTGAACATCACAATGAAGACTGCAGACGTCAATCAAGCCCTACGAGACAAGAACTTTTAAGATAAACATACATATTTATGACTCGTTTTTAGAGATAATATTTGGTTGCTATGATTGCTTGTTTAATTTTATGTTTCTCTTTCTCTCTTTGTTTTCCAGCCTCATGGAAATCATCACAGTTAAAACACAAAGTTTATAAAACTGTTTCTTTAAACACAGTGTTTTAGCATGATATGTTAGTGCTTCATCTTGAATATTTTATCTATTAAAAAAAAAAGACTGCTGGTACATGTCTCAGTAAATTGGTAAATACCTGTGTTAAATCTTTTTTGATGCCATTCTGGGATTTAATTCATTTTGTTCCATTTTTGTGACAAGTTGAGTCTGTGCCGTCTCTTAATCTTTCATGCAGATATAATAGCACATTATCTTTGTGTGTGCACAGATGAAGAACTTAATCTTCAAGATTTTTTACTTTTTCTGTTTTCTTTAATCTCATCAGAAAGCAAGATATCTTTCAGCACAGCAATAAAGTGTCTTGTTTAGTTATAATTTCTGCACAATTTGACTATTTACATGCACACTAACATTCTCAGACGGCATTCACAGCAGGTTGATGTGCACACATTTCAGCTTTGGTTAAATGTATTTTATCATAAATTTAAAAATAAACTAAATTCATTTTAATATTTAAACGGTTGTGCACAGAGTTTATGAATTATATGTGTGCTTAAGTTACAATGCACCAACACCAGTGAATGAGACCCACGTTTTAAGTAAACACGTGGATTGGCACTGAATCTTAATTATACACAAAGAGACGTGTTTGAATTGGTGTCTAATTAAGCAGTTACAATCAGCTGGAAGGAAATTAAAAATAAGAAAGTATGGATTTGGCTTTTGCAGTTAAATAAACAAAGGGAGGAAAGAAAGTAAAAGAGAAACATAGAGAGAGAGAGATAAATGGAGACTTTTGTGGAGTTACTGTAACATTTTTGTCTGTGCAGCACTTAGAGGGAACACCTGCTGAAATCATTCATCTAGACATCCAACCATGATGCTGTCTTTTTGTTCACTCACTCCAGTTGTTATTTCTCTTCTTTTGCTGGTCCCCTGTGAACATGTACTGATTTTTTCCTCTTTCTAATTTGTATTTGTTTATTTATTTGTTTATTGTAGGAGTAAATGTCAGACAGATCTGAGAGTGTGTGTGTGTGTGTATATACTCCACCACATGACACACTCAGTAGTAGTCAGAGCGATAGCATGGTGACCATGAAAATCTGGACATGACCGACATTGACTGAAAAGCCCCTATAGAGGCAGCTGATTGATTTCTTTGCAGATAATTCTATTTGATAAACAGAGAAGGCTGGTTAATGCAAACTCAGTGTAACTGGTGTTAAGGAATGATACAGACTCATGAATCCCGATGATAAAGAAGTAAAAGGAAAGACTGAGTAAATTTACATGCACACCAATAAACTGATAACTAAATCTAAGTCTATTGCACTAGCGATTATGTCAAAGGAAATGTAAAAGCATCCATGTGGAGCAAGGATCCATACCCAGAGTATTCCAAGATGTCATTGAGAAAACTGTACAGACTCATATTCTCTTATCATGCTTGAAGTTTCTGGCTGTGTATGTTTGCATGAGATAACGAGAACACATTTTTTTATAATTTCTTGGGTGATGAAAGAGACAAGAGTGTACAATATATTTCCTCCTTCCCTGCAGTGAAACACTCACTCTGGTTGGATACACTTAAAGAAATAGTTCAGCCCAAAAAATGCTAATTTGCTGAAAATGTACTCATTCTCAGACCATCTAAGATGCCGTTGAATTCATTTCTTTATCAGAACAGATTTGGAGAAATGTAGAATTACATCGCATGGATGGATCCTCTGCAGTGAATGGGTGCCATCAGAATGAGACATCAAACAGCCAATAAAAGCATCACAGTAATCTGCATGTAATTCACATGATGTTTTGTGATGCAGTAAAGAAATCCATCTTTAATATGTATTTAAAATAAAACTTGTCCTCTATCCATAATATTGCTTTCTCTACTCAAGTTGTCTAGTCTAAATGCACAGATCAAGCACTGTTTATGCATACACTGTTTAAACTGTTGTAAATAAATATGTATTTTGGCCACATACAGACTTTTTCACTGGAGAAAGCATTATTATAGATACAGATTTGGGAATTTGGCCAGAAGTGTAATTTAATTCAAAACAGCTTAATGATGCATTTGTTTCACAAACACTTTTGACACACAGCTTTTAACTTCCCAAGATGTTCATTGATGGACTGGAGTTAATTTTGGATTGTTGTTTTTTTATCAGCTGTTTGTACTCTCATTCTGCCGGCACCCATTCACTGCAGAGGACTGACTAAGTAATGTATTATTCTTTGAATAATATGCCTTTCCATGTTTTCATTTTAAAATACTTATATAATTTAACAGCTTTCTTCCAAGTGTTTTCGGAAGGTTTGATTGACTAACAGCTTTGCTTTCTCATTACTAATGTATGTCCTTGCTTTTCTTCCTTGTCCCCAAGATCCTCATTAGCTATGGAAGGTCTTCCTATCCAGCATACCTGACCCCGGACCACCTGCTTCGTAGCTTGCTCTCGCTGCTCATCTGTGTGTTTCCCACAAAGCCTGTCGTCATCATAGGTACGTAAAGACTCCCCATGACAGACTGTGATCTCAGTTGTCACCACATCACGCTGTGCTGAAGAAGCTACTCTGAAACCTTCCAAGATACAAGCTGCTCATAACAGTTCAACTAACCACAGTGAAGGGTTTTTAAATTAATTTCACATTTAAACTGGACAAGATAATTACTTGCTTGTAGAGATAATTGAACAGCAGATTTACTCAAAATACACATAAAAAAGAACACACTTTCAGCCAGAAAATAGTCTAGAATAGCAGCATTTTCCCTTTAAATAAAATCTAAAGTACTAAAATAGGTTTTGAAAGCCTATTCGTTTTTTAAACTGGTTTAATAAAACATCCAAACAAAAAGTTTAGAAGAGAGAGTTGAATTATTGTTGGCTGTAAAGCCATTATACAGTCAAGTGTTTTGCTGGTTGCCTTCTTGAAAACAGTTTCATCCTCTTCTATGATTCAATCTCCTTATAAGGTTGCTTCTTTACTCTGAGCAGTTTTTAGCCAGTGTCACTGTTGACTAGAGGTTAAGAATTAATTTTCTGTTTAAAAAAAGCTTTGAGATAAATACTAGTGCAAAATAATGTGAAGGCAGTGAATTGCACTTAGTTAAATAAATGCTCAGGGAGAGAGAAACCATGAGCACCCGTTCAAGTGCAAAAATATGTGTGAATGTGGAAATTTTTTTTGGAAAAACACCAGCGGTTCCTCACACATTTGTGTATGTGTTTGTTGGTGTGAGAGATCATGCCTTTGGTGTAAAGTTTTAAACAAGCTCTCACTTAGTTGCAGTGGGTGGAAGGTGTTGATTTTATTCCACTACATTAAACTCTATTTTGACAGTCAAAGACAGCCAGTGGTTAAAGATGTATGGATATACTTTAATGAACATGCTCCATTAAGCTTACAAAAAAGAGAGCCTTTGAACTTAGCAAACATTTAAAATACTTTGCTCATGAATATGTAGAGAAGAAAGAGCAAGATGGGGTGATGATTTAATCTTCAGATTTTATTATCTCGGGATCCAACAACATTGTGATTATCTTATTGTGAAATTAAGTTTGCCTCTCAAATAATTTTTCTCAATGTACATTTCCGTTCAAAAGATTGGGAGTAAGTACGTTTTTTTATTCTTTTGAAGTGGAGTAAAATACATAAGCAGAAATCAATCAGAGAATGTTTCAGTTTTCGATTTTCAGTGATAAACAACAAGGACATTTTCGTTTGCCCTTTTTAAAGGACATAATAAAAGTTTGATCAGCATTGGTACCTTTTAGGTATCTATATGACAGGCCATTTCTCACAGAGAGCTGAGCAAATAGATAGGCTTGCTTAAAGATAGTTGCACAATAATGGAAAACGGTGAGAACACTTCTGCCTAGAGACAAAAGGCCTTAATGTTCCCATGCATATTTGTGTATGCATGCATGTATATGCGTAAATCTTCGTGAATGTCAAAGTTGTTTTCTGTATGCCGCGTCCAGCTGGCTGGGATCTCGCAATAGTCTTTTAATTCCATTAGTGAAGGAAGGGTGAAATGCACACAGAGAAACAGGCCTTCCATCAATGTGTCATATTTGTCATATTAACAACCATTGGCCCCCTACATACTCAATAGGACTCCAGCTGTCTTCAAGACCATTGATTTAGACACAGGAACTCAACTCACTCAAGATAACAGTTTGCCATCACATCTTATATTACAACACTTACTGTATTACATTCTCGATACATACTCTAACATTAGCGGAGATGCAAATGGACTACACTAGTAATTCATCAGGTGCGTACTAAAATGGCAGCACTAATGATAGGGTTTATGCAGTATTTGCAGCTTTTATTTTCCATTATAACAGAACATTTCAATGTGTAAAAGGTACTTGATGCAGTCAATATGGTGTTTATATCTACAGCTGTGGAACAGGACATAATGCACCTGCACCCATCAGTGTGGTAGTTAACACCATTACAGACTCTCAACTAATCTATTGAAACAGAGGCTGGTGTAAAATGTATAAGTTTTGGAGCGTCTAGAAAACACAGTGTTGTTTTTTTCTTTTTCTGGCAAACCTCTAGCTGGGAATCCACCCTATACAGCCCTCTGGGAGATTTTTGCAAGGAGGTTTCATGGGGTTGGGGAATTCTAATTGGTAGGGGAAGCAGGATGAGGCTAATGCAGTCGTTTCTGATCCTGTGCCCCTCTACTAAGAGTCATGGTCTCGGTGGGGGTTATCCCACCCTCCTCCGGGCTGGAATGTCAACATCCTCTCCTGCAGAGCAAATGAGAGACAGATAGAAGGGGACAGAAAGAGGATGAATGAGAGGAGAGAATGTCAGCCCCTTACACTGCTTTCCATTTGACTGAATAGAGATGTAGGAGGGACCTTTAGTCTTTGCATGAGCAGGTGAAATCTCAAGTCTCAAGTGAGACTGAACACAGATAAGTGGTTCTGTTTGAACTAGGTTCTGTTAGAATTTTGGTTAAAAGTGTCTGTATACTCTACCTTTAAAAGTCTGGGGTCGGGAGGATTTTGGGGAAATATATATATTGAGGATATTATATCATGTTGTAAATAATTATAACAGAATTATGTTTTAACTGTGGTTACAATTATTGAGATTGTACAATGCAGTATACGGTGCATTACAAGACATAATGCATTGAAATTATAAAGCATTATACATAAAGTGTTACTGATTTCTTAATGCTCTTATGTTTCTTTTGCTCACCTAGGCTGCATTATTTTCATCAAAAATACAGTAGAATAACAATACTGTGAAATTTAAGATTTACTAATTTAACACATCTTAAAATGTCATTTATTCAGATGATTTACAGTAGCCATCAGTTCAGTAGCAAGTCTTCAGTGTCAAATACATTTTCGTATTACAATGATTTGCCAGGATTATTTGATGAATAGAAAATCAAACAGTATTTATTTGGAACAAACCATTTTGGCAACATTCTATTAATTGCCTAATATTGGCACACTAATGAGCAAAGGCGGCTGTGAAAATAAATCTGCATTGTTTATCCTTTTGATCTTTCATTTAAAAAATGAAATGAAAAAATTAAGAAAAAAAAATCTAACCTATCATTTAAGCAAAACAACTAAAAGTGGGAAGACAATATCATGATGAAATAAATGTTTTTTTCTCTAATGCCTGCTGGCAACAGTTATTGGCAGCCATAGAAATTCTTCTGAGTAAAATATCTCTTAAGTATATTCCCATTTATTTGTATATATTTTTTTAGCACACCAGGGTGACTAGGAGCATGAAATTGTCCAGCCATGGCTTCTTGTTCCACAGGATTGTAAATATGAGGAACACAAAGGCTGAATTCCTTTAATCATCCATCACAAGAAGTAAAACCAAAGTATATAGTTCTGATGTGCAGAACAAGATTTTTGAGCTTTGCAAAATAGAAAGTGGCTGTAAAAAAAGAGCTTAAGCATCGATCTATCTATCTATCTATTATGGGAACACTTCCCATAACACCCGATGTACTTGCTACATCATTAGAAGAATGGCGTCTACGCTAATATTAGTCTGTTTCTCTCTTATTCCGAGGTCACCATAGCCACCAGATCCAGTCTGTATTCAGATCAGAGGCGTCACTGCAGTTATCCAGATCCAGTACGTATCCAGACCAGATGGTGGATCAGCACCTAGAAAAGAAGGAGCGCCGTCGCCGTGGCTTGCTTAGTTGGGGTCACTTCGTCTACAGTGATATCGTTGACTTGATTGCAAGTACATGGACAGACACTATTAAACTGAACAGAGACGACATCACTGAATTCAATGATGAACTGCCTTTAACTGTCATTTTTTATTATTGACACACTGTTTTCCTAATGAATGTTGTTCAGTTGCTTTGACGCAATGTTTTGTTTAAAGCGCTATATAAATAAAGGTGACTTGACTTGACTATATATCGCTATATAAATAAAGGTGACTTGACTTGACTTGACTTGACTTGACTTGACTATCTATCTATCTATCTATCTATCTATCTATCTATCTATCTATCTATCTATCTATCTATCTATGATATATTTGGAGCAGCCTTTTTGTCGTGACAGTGCTTATGATGCCTATGAATGCAGCTCATTAGCCGTTCTGGAACATAACAAGTAAGTGTGAAACTATCTTTGATCTTCAGGAGCTCCATGTTTTGGGAGCATTACATGATTTGGATGAAGAACCCTTAAAATGGTGACAATTAAACCTAATCTAAAACCAGGCTGAATCTGGACCCATTTTCTCATGGTAAAAACAAGATTTTGATGACGTATTACATCTTTTAATAAAATGCACTGAGGATGAAAAATAATTGTTTCATTTCTTTTCTAATGATGAGATTGATTGCCAAGCTGCTGTTTGTTGCAGAATTCCAGCTTGACCTTTAAGTTTCCCCGCAACAGGATGTTAGCATTAGATTAAGGACAGAAATGCTGTTTGAATCCAGAGTGAGAGATTAACGGTGCAATACCAAGGGCAGTGCAATGTGGGACAAGAAAGCTCCTACAAATGTAAAAGAAGGATAGAGAGGACAGAGAAACAAATCCACAATATAAAACAGAGAAAGAGCTATTCGCGCATGCCTACAACAGAAAAATCCCCAGCACAACAAGCACACTCTGTCAACTAGAGGCAATTTAATTTGTCATATCCAGTGTGTTCGCTGCAGGCCAAACACATCATTGCTGTTATTATTCAATCACGTGTGGAGAGCTTGATGGGAAACTGAAAGAAAAAGGATGTCAGGAGAGAGAAACCAGAGGGGCACCCGGGAAGCTTGAGTCTTTTTTCCGTTTTTCTGCCTCCTGCTATTTCAGTTCTAACAAACCTGGTGTCCGGAGGGTTTGAACCGCAACTTAGAAGGTTGCTTGGATTTATTTATATAATAGTTTCTTCACCAAAGTTGCATATGAGATCGCTATAATAACTCAAATGCATGTTAAATATTTTGGATCAACAAGAGCTATGAGTTAGTGGTTCAATATACGTTCCATACATTTAAACAGCAAGTGCTCAACGTTATGTGGGTTTTTAAGCCTGATGCATGTTCACTCCTGACATGGTCACTGGAGCCTCTAGCATCAGCGCTGATTCAGCCTCTCTCAATTTATGAGAAAGACAAGAGACAGAAGCGAAAAATGTCAGTGTACAAACATACAACACAGCACACACTCATTCATATGATGTTTCTAGGCATAACTTTTGATTTAAAAACAAAACAAAACAATTCACAGGATTTATTGTTTATTCTTTAAATGCAGGTAACATATTTATACTTTGAAGTACAATAGCATTTTTATCTGACTTGACTAAACTTAAAGGGGCATAAGCGACTGGTTTTCCAATACAACCATTTAAAATGGCACATTGAGGGAAATAACATTATTGTTCAGCGATGAACTGTAACATCTTTTAAATTGAACATCTACACACCATTTAATAACTATGAAGACAAGCTTTAGAAAGACAATTTGTATTCAGGCACTGATTTGAAAGTTTGCAGTTCACAAATGTTTTCTGTTTTAAGAATCTTTGTACACATATTTTATCTTCACAAGAGAAAATGTCTTTTTTTGGGTCTTGAAAAATGTTAAAATGTCTAGACCTGTTCTGCTTAGATCTCTTTAGCATATAAAAGGCTTTGTGAGCTGGATTGAGGCACTGACTACCAAACTTCTAGTGGAAGACCACTGTCCTCCGCTCTTGCTATTCCAAAAAAGGATCAGGTAAAAGAATGTAAACATTGTTATAATTCAGAACCATCCTTAAAGTTGCAACTTCGCCATGCTGGAAAATCCTTATATAAAGCCTCTGGCTTAAGATCATCTGAACTCTTTGAGTTCGTTAGTTTTAGCAGGACATCCTGTGTATCATCTTGTACAGTAGTCTAGCTGTCCATCATACCCTGTGTACTTTTTTCCTTTCCTCAGAGAAATGTTTCTACTGATTTGAAGAGCAAAATGAGAAATAACTCTTAAGCTTCAGTGAGTGGTAAAGTCCACACATAATAACTAATCTTTACTTTATCTTTGTAAAGCCCCAAGTGGTCTCTGCTTCTATTTGATCTTTCTCCCTCATTCACTCAATGATTTGGTCCTTTGATCGTTTTATTTAGTCAATTCTGACTTGTCTATCAAGCAATTTATTTATTTATTTTTTGGTTTAGCAGTTTTATGCTTTTTTAGGTACTAAATTTCCAAGAAGTTCTTAGCTTAGAGCATAAACTTAGTATGGATGCACTGATATTAAAATTCTAATAAAGATAGTATAAAAAAAAAAATTATGTAATATAGCCAAAAAATGATAAATGGCAGATGCAAAAAGTATATACTTTTTTTAATCTTCATTAAAAAAATCAATAGTTTCAATTTCTATAAGTGAATATTTCACAACATTATAATACATAATATGAAAAATCCAATATACATTTTTTTTATTCAATATTGACCAATATTTTATTCAACATTCTTCAGTATGTTTTCATATTTTCTAAAGATTACATTTGACTTATTAAATTACTTATTAAATTATTAGTGTTTTAAAAAGATGAAATGTAAAAATAAAAAGGTGTGCATCCTTAAAAAATTTATCATTCTACAAACATATATATATGTTATATATACATACATACATATATATAATAAAAATATAACATTAAATTAAACTTTAAAATGTTGCTTGAAAGGAATACTTTTAGCTGTTAATGCAAAGTCACAAAGTCAACTACAGCACTGAATATATAACTGAATATAATTCTTTAGAGATTCGCCACAAGTCTCCAAAACCTTCTTAAGAAAATAGCGCGGCAAAACAGATTGACTTAAACTAACTCTTTTTGACAGCATTTGTGGGAGCAACAAAGATCAACCCTGCTCTGCAGACGGGCACAATTCAACATCTTACCAGACAAACTGTGGGGAATTTCAACAAGACAACCCTCTACACCCTTTACTGTGAGACACAGACTTTTGTCTTTCTCTCTGCTTATTAACTTCAATGGCTCATTTCGTGTGTCACAAATGATTAACGTGATCTGTCTTAACTAGCTGAACTTGCTTGGTTTGCTTCATGACTTCTAATGCCAAATGGAGATGTTCAAACTTTTCTCTTCAGAGCACACACCAGCCTGAATACAGATATTTTAGACAAAGCATACAGAAGCATATGCATACAAAATCCTTTACAAAAGCATGCATAAATGAGAGCAAGCCAGCACGACATTAAAAGCATAAGTGTATGGCTATTATTTTAGTTACAACTTGGCCCACTGGTATACTGAATGTTTAGTTAAGCCATAACTGGTTCATTTTGTTGATGTATATTCAGTCACACAACATAATAAGCTAACTCTTTTATAATAGAATACAAACACATATTTGGGAAACCACTGCCAAAAGCATATAAGAAATATTTACATACTGTTTAGCTCATTAACAGGCAACATAAGGTTAAAACTATATTATAAGTCATTAACAATTATGTTCTTAACTGATCAGCTGTTGATTTACTTCCAAATATGAATATACATATGAACATATATGAATCAAAGTAATGATATACAGTATACACCATTTCATAATATAATAATGTCTGGTTAAGGGGTCCAATGAATCTAATTAAAAACGTTTGATGTAGAAAGTAACCAAAGGCATAAACAAATGAACAATGAAAGGCATAAAACATATGATAAAAGATGTGGGGTGGCATTGGACACTCTGGATGGTCTTCTAAAGGAGATGAAGGTCCCAATCATTTCAGCCTGACCTTACCTATAAGTGCTCAGATGTTGTTTTGTGAAGCTGTCACATTTGCAAAGAGAGTGTTACTGAAAGATGAAGCAGCGCCAACTCTATTAAACAACAAATCCCCAACACTCAAGTAAGGACTGGTACTCTTTTTGCAAAAAAAAAATTAAAATAATAAATGAAAGAGGACGGATACAGAGAAAGCCTAAAAGTACAGCAGCAAAATGGCTTGATGAATTCAAAATGTTGGAAAACTAAATTACGACTCAAAAAAAGAAAAAAAAAGAAAAAGAAAAATGCCTTTAAAATGATGTCTTGACCCCTTGAAAGCTAATGAAACCATTGCCAAGAATTCTTGTGATCAGAGTCTTCTAGGACATTTCAAGTCAGTGGGACCAGCAGTCCAGGCCTCCTGTGCTGGATGGAAATCAAAGCGCATCTTTCTTTCGGAAAAACTGATGAACTATACCAGCTGGACTCATGTAGAGGTATGTTTAAACATGCACACTCTCGCTCACACTCACTATGTTTAGGTACAAACACGAATAATAACTTTGAGGGAAATTAAGCAGCCGTGCAGAAAGGCCTTGGGAGGGATGTGAGGAATGATGGAGGGTGGATGAATCTGTGTGTGAATGCTTTCATACACAGCTGTTGTCCTCCCCTCTGTGTTCTCTTCTCTTGGGTAATTACTCTGATTACAGAGAGATAGAGCTGATAAGAGCAAATCCTCCTGTGCTCACACTCGCATAGATAAATATGGTCCACAGACAGAGGTGCCACAAAACCCCAACTGGCAGACCAGCAAAACCTATTAGTCCTTTTATGTATGTGATTACCTATATGCCTTTCTCATCAGACATTCCTTATGTTCATCTTATAGGGATTGTTTGCCCATAACTGAAAATTCTGTCATTGTTTACTTGCCTTCATGTTATTCCAAACCTTGCTTTTTTATGACAAAATAAAATATATATAAAATAAAATAATGTTTTTTTAAAGAAGTCTCTGCATACCAAGGCGGCACATGTTTTATACAGTAAAAACAGTAATATTGTGAAATATTATTAATATTTAAACATAATGTTTTTAGCATATCATTTTTTCCCGCAACTGCAAAGCTGCATTTTTAGCAGCCATTCGTCTACAGTGTCAACTGATCCTTCAGAAGTCTAAAATGCTGATTTGGTGCAGCTTTGGTGAGCATAAGAAACTTCTTTCAAAAACATAAAAAAACCTATATATGTATTTAAATATATATATATATATATATATATATATATATATATATATATATATATATATATATATAGTGTGAAGGCAGATGCAGCATAAGCATCACAGACAGTTCTGAATTTCTAAAAAAGACCAGGAACAGAGTGTGGTTAATTTATTCCTGGAATAAGCTGTCAGCACCTGCCCAACAGTCAGGCACATTCAGATCACAGTCATTTACCGTCCGAAATATTCTGAACATATTGCACCATAACAAGCCTGCTGCCACTGTGTGAACAATGAGAGCTCAGACCCACAATCATGTGACGAGCCAGTCTGTTACAATTATACATAAGAACAGCATGGACCTCTGTTTTGGGAAACGGACACCACTGTCACAATCCCAGTCAAGAACAGCAGCAGGTGGTCACTTCAACCTCCCCCTTTGTCCCATAATCCTGTGTACCCTCAGTATCATATTGCTGTGACTGTATCAAGGGAGGTGCCTGGAGGGCTAATTTTACTCTGGCCTTGAGAGGAATGTGAGCGTGTGAATGCTTGTACAACAGAATAACTACAGAATTGGCACTTGGCTAAGCTCCGCCTAATGACTAATCATACCTCAGAAGTCAGCAACTGCTGTGTCCATCCAGACCCGCAAATATCTGAGTATGCAGCATAGAAAGGCACTGCAGAGGCGCAGCTCGAAATGAGCCACCAAAATCACAACTGGTAACTGTGGGGTTCGGTTTACTATCCCCCACTCCATTCCCCAACCTCCTGGTCTGACTGAGATATACTTGAATACATATTATTCTTTTGTTGCCAGAGGTCAAGTGACACAAAAAGGTATCTAGAGATTGAAATGGGAGCTGCTGCTGATTTAATGACCCACTCACTGTTTATGATGCATTTGGAAAACGTAGCCAAGATTTCAGAGACACTCGTTCTCGACCGCAACACCTATAGCAGTGCTAATATAGATTTTATATGAAGGAATATTGCAATAGTACTTAATCTAATTGTAATGGTAATTATTATGCTCTTCTCCTTTTTTTCTTGCAAATGTCATTGTAAATGTATGTCATTGTAGTGTTCAGAAGTTTTCATGTATTCGCTATTGCTTTTCAGCTGACTGAGAAGTGTTTGGCTTGGTTTTAACTTGCGGTCTCTGCAGCATTTTATCACATTACTGAGTGCATCATTTAAAAAAGCAGATAAAAATATGTCATTATTCATTTTATCCTATATAAAAATAAGATCTAATCAATTCTAACCACTTCATTCCAATCTCTAGTTCTTTCCAAGGAGTAAGCCGCAGTCACCAGGCTGGCAACAGTAACTAAGTGGCAGAGCGTAGCAAAGGGTCAATTATGAAAAAAAAAAACAGACAGGGAGAGAAAAATAATAATCGACAGAAGAAGAAAAAAATCCCTAGTACAAAAATTCTCTGCGCATCACATATGTTCCTCTCCAGATCTATTATTCAGAGCACACAAAATCAGGACAGGCATTCAGAGCTTTCACCACCACGCATTTGTGTTTCCAGGCACACCTTGAAAAGCCATTTAATATTGTTCTTTTGTATTTGCCTGTGTAGCTACAAGGTGTTGATATTGGCAACTGACACGGTTCATTTTCCTTTCACAGGCTGGATCATTGCTCTAACTGACCGTGAAACCACCGAAACATTTTCAATAGAATGATCCCTGCCCTGTTTTTTATTCAGTCTCAGCCAGTTTAGAGATTTTGAAGGTGCTTACAGAGAAAATATGCTGTGAAGTCTGCGGTCATCTCACACCTGCAGATAAAACACTAAAGAAACAACATGTACTCTGGTATCATTTGAGCCGGGTGGGCCATCTTTAGAGACTTGGGGGACTAAGACGGGTACTTCCGCTGATATTCCTATTCCTATTATAGTTGGGTTGTTGTTAGCAAGACCAATATAAGTGGTCATATTCAATAAATTCAGTGTTCCACTGCATCACATTTCCATTAATGTAAACTTTTAAAATGTCTTCAGTGATTGCAGGATCGATCAATCATGCTCTCATTTAAGCCAGCGCAAAGCAATATGTCATGTACATCACTTTGGTAAGAAAGCATTTCCCAAAAAATCAATGTAAATGTTCCTTTAATCATAGTTATGAACCTCATGAATAGAATGTGTCAAGAATGAAAGATGAAGGATCGTTTGAAATTGAAGACGCTTAGCGTGTGTGTACTCAACCAGCTAAAACACACACATCTGCACACACTCAAGGTAATCCTCAAGATTTACACTGGGGGGAGAACTGAAGAGGATTACATCTCCACTAAAACAGTGGCATTCGATCTCCTTGACTCTTGTGCTTTTGCACTCTCATTCTTGTAGGTTGTTACTAGAGTAAAAGCTGGAGGTCTCCGACACGGTTTTGGAGATGCTGCGAGATGACGAGCCATTGGAGGTGAGCTCCCTGGAGGGGCTGTGAACTGGTGGCCTCCCGGCGGCCCCTCTGATGCTCCCAAACGTGACCTTCTGGCCATCTTCACAAGGCTGCATCACGCACGACACAGTGGTCTCCATTCGACTGGCCCTGTACAAACTGGTCTGGGTTTGAAGGTACCGGGTGGACTTGAGCTCTAGACCCTCGTAGGATCCCTCAGGGACGCATGGACAGCAGTGGAATGCTTGCTTAAATCCGGCACGGAACCTGAGGAGACATTTAGAAATGTAGGAGACGAATAGACACATGATGATGACGTGTTTAAAGTTGAAGATATTAAAGCTTTGTTGTCTTTCAAAGGCTTCTGTGATGGATTTTCAGAGTCTGAGTGAGGCGGTAAAACCACGATACATTAGAGAATAATACATCACAGCTTTGGACTGCATTTTATGGAAGAAAAAGATGGATCATTTTGAACAATAATGATATTATAGCGAATATTACAGGGTCTCTGGAAAGAGCTAGCTGTTCATGTGTGTATGTGTGTGTGCATCAATTACTGTGTTTTCTCTCCAGGTGAAATTACCTGTCATTGAGGCAGCAGTAGATAATGGGGTTGTACATAGTGGAGCTCATTGCCAGCCACATGATAGTCAGATAGACCTGCTGAATGAAGGGATGCTCAAACAGGTACGGGTAGAACTGGTGAATCAGGAAATAGACGTGATAGGGGAGCCAGCAAACAGCAAACGTGCATACCACCACAATCATCATCTTCACCACCTGAGGGTCGGGCAAGAAGAGAAAATTTCAATACTGGTTATGCTGTATGACTATAAATACATATTCTGTCATTCAAGCCGATTGCCTGGGTTTTGCATGCTGCCCACATTGCACAAAAACTGGCAGAATGCTGTCAGACGAAATTTTGCCTAATAGTTTTCTTCACAGCTTTCAGTTGGTTCACTGGCCTTAACTTACCACCAGCAAGCAGCATGACAATATGTCATTAAAAATCACATTAAAACATAATAAATATAAAGCTAAAAATAAGCATTGTGCAGAGCCATTTGTCAACGAGCCAAATATATTTGAAAATAGCTTCAATTACATAAATTATATTAAAGGCTTACTGTTTCTATGATAAAATGTTTTCTTCTCTCCCAGCTTACAGTAATGTGAAGAAACAATTGATTTTCCATTAAAAAAAAGTGTAATCTTATGTGTCAGCCAGACATAGACACACTGTTTACCCATTGCCTTGAGTTTAGGTGGGACTACTTGTTGGTCTGATAAATGGATGTCAGTGAGAGTATTTGGGAAACCCATTAATATTTGCATTACCATTTTCTGCTGCTAGCGGCACTAAAATCATACACTTGAGTAGCTTTAAAGCTTTAAAGGCTTTATAGCTTGAAAGGCACACTCAGTCATTTTCCCTAATTAAAACAATTTTTGCATTTCATTTGCTATTCATTACAATGAATAGTACTTTTGAAAAATATGTTTGAAATTAGGTGAACTCATATTAAACAAATCTAGTATTTTTCACAAAGGGGTAGTTGCCTCATGAAGTTCAGCATTTCCAAAACTGTGTGTCAGAGGTACATTTAAAAAACACCTTTAAATCTGGAATAAAATCTGATAACAATGAAATTTAAAGCACGAATTGGGCTTCTTTAACTCCAACTACACACACATTATTTTTCAGCCTGGCATGGCTAATGTCCATGCACATTCATGAGTGTACCAACAGTCATCTGGCTCTTGTGAGACAGGACTCTCCCACTCATTTTTATTCAAGGTAATGACCCATCACCTTATTATCCATATTTTTCAATGCAGGGGTAAGCTATTTTCTGTGAACATGCAAGACTTTTGATACATTAGCTGCTAAAGGTAATAGTTATTTGCACTACAATGTGTACATGATTGTGACAGATGACAACTAAAGCCTTGCATATTCAAATTAACAATAGCTGCAGTAATGCAGTCAAGTTACAAATAAGGTGGGCAATGTCTCTGGAATCATGCATTTCTACAATGCCATTAATAACCGAAATATTTTGTGTGATGCTGAATTAATGTTTCTTCTGCATATGTCCAAAATGGTAATAGTATATAAAAACATAAAATACTGAGTACACCTTTAAATAACATCTTATTTTTCAGCTAATGCGTCTTATTGTTCACTACTTTGACTTTCTTATTTTATCATTGTTGTTCTACCATAAAAAAGCTGCCTTTGGACTGCTGTCTATAAGCTGCATCTGTCTCGACTACTCCAGGTCTGTGAAAGGTAGGTCAGTTGCCTTAAACTACTCATGTTCTACAATGCTAGAGATTCCTGACCCTGAAACGGGCCTGAAATCAGCATTAAGACCACAGTGACACACTCTGCCAGAAGCCAGAGTATGCAGTAGCAAATCACTCAGTCACCAGCAGACTGTCAAAGGCTCTTTGATGTTTACGAAGCTCAGAAGATGGGGACAAACAGGCGCTCAGAGGTAGTATGTCACACTCTGTCATCATAACAATGGTTACTTGAAAAATAGATTAAGATATTTTGTGCGAGGAATAAGAGGACAATGGTGAGGAATAAAATGCTATTGCAATGATATGCACAGTAGACATTGGAGAGGAAACATATCTTGACTTCATATCCTTCAAGTGTGGTGACTGAGCCACACACACATACACACAGAGAATACAGATGAAAGAAGCAGACGGACCTTCTCACTGCGGGTGAGTTTCATAGTGATTATTTCATGCAGCCTCGTCTGACCCTCCTCCCCTTGCGTGTGAACTCTGTCTGCTTTGTTAACTCAGAGTTCAGAGTCTGACCTGGACTGTGTGTAGGCAAATGTCACGGGCTTAAAGGATGATGAAAAAAGGAGGAGCAAGAGGATGATGTGATGAAGACCTTGCGTTTGGCGTTCAGCTGCTCTTGATAACGGTCAGTTGAATCTCCTGGGATCTCACTGGCCCACAGAGTCAAACCCACCACCAGGTAAGCACAGCCCATCACCAGGAGAGGGAGGAAGTAAATCAGCACTGCTACGCACACAAAATACCTTCAAAAGGATAGATAGATAGAAAGAAAGAAAATAGTTTTATATTAATACAATATAATATATAATAGATAATTACATTTGCATGCAATTTTAGCATTCTCTTTCAATAATACCTGTAATCCTGTTGGCTATTCTAGTTTGTGGGGAAGTCGTGGCCTAGTGGTTAGAGAGTTTGACTCTTAACCCAAGGGTTGTGGGTTCGAATCTCGGGCCGGCAAGAAACTGAACCCCCAACTGCTCCCTGTGTGCTGCAACATAAATGGCTGCCCACTGCTCCGGGTGTGTGTGTGTGTGTGTGTCTGTGTGTGTGCACTTTGGATGGGTTAAATGCAGAGCACAAGTTCTGAGTGTGGGTCACCATACTTGGCTGAATATCATGTCACTCACTTTTCTGTTTTTCATGGAATGGGCAAAACCAGCAGGAAAGTCCACAACGGTTTAATTTAATTCTCATTTTTAATCTTTTGTTTACTTCAAATTGTAAGAATGAAAAAACAGGTGTTATTACATGATATGCAGCGAGAGAAAAAAGATATTGTGGCTATGAATTAAGAATTTGTTACATGGTTTTACCAAATTAATTAGTATTAGTATTAATATGGCCACAAGTTAATGTGTCTGTCTCCGTAAAATGGTTTATTTCAATTACTAAAATCATCTGAGAAATGCATTCATGTAATTTTAATCATTCCTTTAGTGAATTGGGTGCATAATGCAAACAGCATGTGCAAATAAATGACGTTATCAGCTGGCACAGTTCATTCTTGGTGAAATTTCCTCTCACAGTTTTATCCATTTTTAAAACATTTTGCTTTGCCAAATCTCTGTCAGACTTGAGTCATGCTTCCTGTCCAAGAAATCTAGGCACAGCTCATTTCTTACCCCTAATGCACTGGGTCTAACAAAGAACCAAGATCATGAATCAAACACAGTGCCACAGACAAGTGAAGTCATATATCAAAAATGAATGTATTACTTCATATTAATACCTCAAAAGCAATTACAAAGTGCTTAATGCATGAATTATTAAATAAACCTGTAACAAGGAAACACAGAAACCAAATTGCATCAGTTTCCTTCAGTTTACAGTTGCAATCAAATTCAATTAAAATGCACAGCGTTGACTTGCAAACCCACAGCCAGATGACAATACAGCATTTACTTTCTTAAAGGATCTGCCCCATAATGTTGAAATTTCCACATCCAGATGAAAACTCACAAACACAAATGAACAATAATATTATCATAATTCCCTCATGAATGTTAAATAGCCCAATTTTAAAGTAACCTTAAACCATCTATTCATGATGTAATTGATATCCATGATACAAATCAATTTCAGATTGGGTTTTGTGACTGCGCTCGTTTAAAAAAAATCCCCTTTTCTCCAAAATGATCAAACTGGCGATGTTCTCTAAGAGCGGCGCTGCAGGAAATGCCCTGAGGGGCCAGACTGAGAGATACTCGCATCAGGAATGCCACCTGCCAATCTGAACACAACACAAGAGACGAGTTCTCTGTAATATTGTTGCTTTCAGTGATTCCCTCCATAAGGGAGTAGGAAAACGAGGCCATGATTAATTAGACTTCCATTGTTTCATATTCCTTAGTGACACAGGTGGAATGCTGTCTGCAGGAGACTTGGACTTGGCCCCATTCATCCACTCCTTGCCTACGCTAACAGCTTCTCCATGGCTGATGTTAAAGAATGTGTCCAGGAAAGATGATTGAAACCAAAGAACTCTGATGAGGCAGTTTAGTCACCTCTTGCTGACCACAGCTTATACCTAGCTCACTATTTCACTAGCAATTAAGTGCAATCAGGAAAACAGGTGTCGAGCATACTTGGCAATAAAGCTCTTTCTGATTCTGATTCTGAGAGAAGGAAAAGAGAAGGCGAGAGACTGAGAAAGAAAGCTTAACATTTCTTTTTCTAGTTTCAGATTATGATGTTACTTTAAAGAAGTAACAGTTTGGAATAATTAAGATCTTTTCAAAAGTTGTTGAAAAACAGTCTCTGATGCTTACCGAGACTGATATTTGATCAAAATAGAGTAGAAAGCAGTTATAGGATGAAATATTATAACAATTTAAAATAGCTGTTTTCTATTTGAATATGTATATATTTTATGAAATTTTTATTCTTGTGATGGCAAAGCTTAATTTTTAGCAGCCACCCAGTTTTCAGTGTCACATGATCCTTCAGAAATTATGCCAATTTACAGTTGTTCTTTTGTTGTGGAAATACTTTTGTGAAAACCGTGAATGACAAAGAAAGGTAAATCTAATGTTTGAATCTCAATTCTAATGGATTAAAAAATTAAATGAAAATTAAATCACTTATTTCAGGAGACCAAATTTACACTTATATCGGCAATCAGTGCAATATTGAGAGTTCGTTTTTTTTTATTATTGCATCTTGATGGTAAATTATTGATAATTTTGTTTTAAGAATTGAAAGGCATCATTCATTCAAAAATGTCATCAGTTACTGTTATTCTCATCTTGTTCTAAACTTAAATGACTTTCTTTCTTCTGTGGAGCACAAAAGTAGATATTTTTGAAAATGTCTCTGTGGTTTTTATATAAACAATGTCAGCGGGGTCTAATATTTCAACTTTTAAAACAGTTAAAATAATCATCAAAATGCTCTATAATCTTTATGAGACAGTCATGTATGTACTTCGAATTCCTTTAACTATACAGACTTAATCTATTCATTTCTTAATATTAAAAGCTAATGTAAAATATCTGAGCAAACTTGCATCTCTTCATACAGGGCCATACAACTGCAGCACTTCTGCACAGAACATCAATTTATGAATAGTTTAAAGGTTTGGTTGATGAATATCAATTACGTGATGTGGATGGATGGTTTAAGATGAACTAACAACATAAAAAGGAGATAAATAATATTATGAAACCTAGCCATCTTCTCCAACTCCAATCTGAAACTCATTCTGACGCCACACATGCACTTTCATGCATTCAAGTTCATTTAGACTAGCAAAGCAAAATTCCAGAGGAAAAGTGATTTTTCATCTGTGGATGTGGAAATCTGATCAACATTACTGAGAAGTTCCTGTATGACATATTATAATTAAGCGGCGACATGCGGTTTTAATTCATTGAGCATATTAGTATACCATATGTCAGAACAACCATTCACAGGTAATGAAGAGATGCAGCAATATGCCAGCTAGACTGATTGCTCTCAGCATCTAAAGCCAAGACTTTCTACTTGCACTATGACAAATTATCTGACAGAACTGTGCTGAAAAAAAAGGCTGCCAGTTAGAAGTGATGGCTCAGGATCAGACTTCCACTTTGGTTTACACCTTTCAGATTTGGAGTGTCTGTGTTTTTCATCAGCAAACAGTGTGAGGAACTGTCATGCAGCAGTAACTCGCTAATGATATCTAAAATACAAGTTACTGTTTTGTTCCAGCAGCACATTTAGGTAAATGGAGCATATAGAACATCATGATGTATCTGTTATCAGCTTCCTTCCCACACAAAAAGACAAATGAGAGTAATTAATTAAATATGCTAACAGAATGTTTGCTTTTTGAACGGCTCGCAGATAGGACTAATGAATTAATACCCAAGGTAGGACACTTTAGGTACAAATACAATTTTCATGGCTTTCATCTTCCAGAAGAATCATAATAACAATAAATAAAAAAACTGCAACCAGCTATTGTGAGGACATTTGCAATAGAGGGAGAAATGGGCAATTATAGTATTTAATTTGAATCAAGATCAAGTATTAGTAAAAGTACGCAATGAAACTATCAGATGGAACCCTACTTATAAAACAAATAAAGGTTGTTTTTTCCTCATTATCACCTCTGTATATCCTCTAGCTTCTCAACTAAAACCTTCCTGAACATTTGCAAAAACAATCTTGGAATTTGTTTTTTCAGGGTTTGGACACGTCCGTCGAGTATTGGAGTAACTGGAACTGGAACATCTGATGTGGTTTACATGTGTGGTGATTATTCCTTATTTAGCATTACGATGATTCACATAATACTGCGACCACCAAATGTTTGACCAATTATGGAAATGCCCAAATTGGAAAAATGTTGTGGCCAGCGGTATAGCTTAGGTCTGAGAAATTTTTAAGTATAAATAAGTACGAGTGTAAGGAAATACTCGACTTTATTTATTTATGTGAATGTAGTTTGTTCTCTTTGAATGCTATTTTATGTTCAAAAAAGTATTTATAATAATGGTGAACAATAAATAAGAATAATTCAAATGAATGAGTAATTTGAGAGTAATAAAATATAGGTTAATGGAAATTTTATTTATTTTGGTGTAATTTGTGTTCTAGGCAAAAATGTTTATGAATTGTTTTCATGTTTGTAGGGAGAAAATGTTAGAAATCAAAATATCGGGGTTATTAAGATTTCCTTTTTTTAAGAAATTAATACTTTACCATGGATACATAAAATGTATCAAATGTTAAATTAAATGTGACCTTTATAATGTTACAAAAGATTTCTATTTCACAATCTTTTAAACTTTTTATTCATCAAAAAATCCTGAAAAGATTTAGCATGACGCATTAAATTGATTAAAAGTGACAAAGACATTCATATTGATACATACAGTATATTACATTTATATCTCGTAAACATGGGTATTTCTCATTTTTAAAAACATACAATTATTATTGACGTGTTATTAAAACGATATTTATTTTACCCCTTTTTGTACAGTTGCCTCTTCTTTTTAAATTTCTTTAATAGCTACCAGATGTGTCTTTTGTCATAAACATGCATTGTACTGTCTTCTGACGCCTCATTAGAACCAATAATTCATATGAACTCATATTTGTGGAGCATTTTTTTTCTCTGTAATCTCTGGCTAAAAAAAATAATAGCTAGCTGCAAGTTCTGGTTGAGTCTCATGGCAATTTGCTGAAATCAGTGCCGCACGGAGCACACCCTGTCAGAATCCAGATTGAGGAGAGCTCAATTTCCCCCTTTTCTCGCAAGAGCTGGGAAGAAAAGAGAGAGACGGAGGGAGAGAGAGATGAAGCCTGCAGCAAGTTTCAGGCTAAGCAAACTGAAACAGACTGGCCACATGCTGTTAGTGAGCTGTCAGTTTTTAGGAATATGGTGTCTGTGAACCACCATCAAACAGAGCCAAAGAACACCATGAAATGGTCAGAACAGCGGTGGGGTGCTGAGATAACGTCATACATCGATGTACCTTTTGTAGTCACTCTGAATTCAAATCTTAGATTTTTTTTTTTTTTTTTTAGGAAAGATAATGTGGTACATAGCTACTTTAGCTGGACTGCTTGATGTACACGTGTAAGCATGTTCAAAAGTCAGTGTGTTTACAAATGCTTCTATATAAGAGCGATTTTGCAGTATCAAGTTTGGCTGTTTATATTGAGGATGAATAGGGAAATGGAGGTAAGATGAAATGCAGTATGATGTTGGCCTCCTGTTAAAGTATATGATTTGATCTCTTTAAAAGATTGGATGTATCTCCTTGACCTACTGTATATAAAAAAAGTAAAATATTTAAAATTTCTTATTTAAGTATAGTTAGTAATTAATAGTAGTCTATTAACATATTTACTGACCCATTGCTCAGAACTTACTGATATAAAAATTATAATTAAACTTTATTAGGAGTACTACTTTTACACAGTGCACATTTATTAAGCCTAAAGTTTGTTTTAATGTCACTTTTGATGGTGAATGAATGATCTTTGAATAATATCAGTCTTTAAGTGCATATATCTAAATGTACCTAAAGTATATTTGCAATAGTTCCACTTTAACACAATCAAATAAGTATAACTATGTCTTTAGTTTAACACTACTTCTGCACAATTGAAGTGCATTAAGTACAAGTTTAGTACGGAGCCCCGCACATGACATGCAGGAAAAAATATTGGGCTAAATTGTGTGCAGGATTTACTAATTCGTTCCCGCAATGTTTTAAAATGTGCACACGATTTACTATTTCGTTCACTCGATTTATAAATTGTGTGCATTATTTACTAATTTGTTCCCTCGATTTCCTAAATCATGCGCACGTTTAGTAAACCAAAAATACAATTGCAGGGTATTTGTCATACGTAAATTAATATGTAAATGTGTTTGTAGTGTACTTAGCATGAAAGTAAAGAAATATATTTTAATATATTTATTTTTCACTATAGGAATAGCAGTGAGATCAAATTGAAACTTTTAAGCGATAATTTATTGAATTATCTGGTCAATGTTCTATTCTGTTCTAAACTATTCCATTCAATTTTCTGTTGAACACGCACACAAGAAAAGACATTCGGAAAAATGTGGGACATTGGGACATTTTTAGGTGAAATGAAACATAACTATAAGTTTGCTGTTTGCTGTTTGCTGTTGACGGCTGTACTGCGTTTGAGCTCCGTCACTATATTCTTTTCATTGACTATTTTTAACTTAAAAATCAATTTTATACATCATTGTTTCCGTTTATATAACGCGTGAATATATCCTCTATTGTATTCTACAACAAAAACAATCAGAGCGCCTCGCTATCACTAGTTTTATTTTGATCTCCCGGGTCCGCTATTAGCTTTTAGCCAGTTAGCATCAGCAAGCGTGTTTGCTGCTAACTGCGCTTACATTGCTAATACTCTATTCTCACACATTACCACTGCTGTACTCACTGTTACTTGCTTTAATGGCGGATGAATGTCTCCACTCTGTGCAGGTCGAGCTCGAGGCCGTGGGGAAGCAGATTCGCGACCTGGAACAGAGGCAGGCCAAGCTGAGAGAGCGGAGAGCCGCGCTGGAATCATCCCGGGCTGACGCTCACAAGTCCGGGGTAAGTATACAGCGTGCTGTTAACGGTCCCACCACGTCTACTCCGTGTGTTTCTCTGCGCAGGCCCGGTGCACCCAGGACGCGATCTTCCCAGATGTCCTTCACTGCGACGCCGGGACACCACGGACCCTGGGTGCATCCACAGCGGAGGACGCGAGCCGGGTCCCGGGCGACTACTTCTCCCCCTCCTGCCTTCGAGCTCTCCATCCAGAACCGCTTCGCTCCCCTCCGCGAGACAGGACGCGACGCTGTGATCATCGGAGACTCCATCGTCCGACACGTAAGTGCTACGTTAGCCGAAGGTAAAGTGCACACTCATTGTTTGCCTGGTGCTCGTGTTCTCGATGTTTCTGCGCAGATACCCGCGATCCTGAAGGACGGCGAGAGCCCCAGAGCGGTCGTGCTTCACGCCGGGGTTAACGACACCACGCTGCGGCAGACGGAGACGCTGAAGAGGGACTTCAGGAGCCTGATCGAGACGGTTCGCAGCACGACGCCCGCGGCGACGATCGTCGTGTCAGGACCACTGCCCACGTATCGACGAGGACACGAAAGGTTCAGTAGACTTTTTGCTTTAAATGAATGGTTGTTGTCATGGTGTAAAGAACAGAAACTGCTATTTGTTAATAACTGGAATCTTTTCTGGGAGCGTCCTAGACTGTTTCGCGCTGATGGATTACACCCCAGCAGAATTGGAGCGGAGCTTCTCTCTGACAACATCTCCAGGACACTTCGCTCCATGTGACTAGTAAGACAATTCTCAAATAACCATTATGATGAGTTTTGTTCTAACCGCTTAAATGCTAAAGGTACTTGCGCTGTAAAACCTATTAAGACTGTGTCTGTTCCCCGAATAGCGAGGTCAAAATATAAATATAATGTAGGATCTAGAAAAAATCTTATCGTAATTAAACCAGAAAAATGTAAAGTAAATGAACAAAAACAATTTTTAAAGTTTGGGCTCCTAAATATTAGATCACTCGCACCAAAAGCAGTTATTGTAAATGAAATGATCACAGATAATAGTTTTGATTTACTCTGCTTGACTGAAACCTGGCTAAAACCAAATGATTATTTTGGTCTAAATGAGTCTACTCCACCAAACTACTGTTATAAGCATGAGCCCCGTCAGACTGGTCGTGGCGGGGGTGTTGCAACAATATATAGTGATATTCTCAATGTTACCCAGAAAACAGGATACAGGTTTAACTCATTTGAAATACTTCTGCTAAATGTTACTCTGTCAGACATGCAAAAGAAATCTAATGTATCTCTTGCTCTGGCTACTGTGTATAGACCACCAGGGCCGTATACAGAATTCCTGAAAGAATTTGCAGATTTCCTCTCAGACCTTCTAGTTACAGTTGATAAGGCGCTAATCATGGGAGATTTTAATATTCACGTTGATAATGCAAATGATACATTAGGACTTGCGTTTACTGACCTAATAAACTCCTTTGGAGTCAAGCAAAATGTCACCGGGCCCACTCATCGTTTTAATCATACACTAGATTTAATTATATCGCATGGAATCGATCTTACTGCTATAGATATTGTACCTCAAAGTGATGATATTACAGACCATTTCCTTGTATCGTGCATGCTGCGTATAACTGATATTAACTATATGTCGCAGCGTTACCGTCTGGGCAGAACTATTGTTCCAGCCACCAAAGAAAGATTCGCAAATAACCTGCCTGATCTATCTCAACTGCTAATTGTACCCAAAAATACACACGAATTAGACGAAATTACTGACAACATGGGCACTATTTTCTCTAATACATTAGAAGCTGTTGCCCCAATCAAATTGAAAAAAGTTAGAGAAAAACGTACTGTACCATGGTATAACAGTAATACTCACTCTCTCAAGAAATTAACTCGTAGTCTTGAACGCAAATGGAGAAAAACTAACTTAGAAGTTTTTAGAATTGCATGGAAAAACAGTATGTCCAGCTATAGACAGGCTCTAAAAACTGCTAGGGCAGACCATATACACAAACTCATTGAAAATAACCAAAACAATCCAAGGTTTTTATTTAGCACAGTGGCTAAGTTAACAAATTACCAGATGCCACCTGATTCAAATATTCCACCAACGTTAAATAGTAATGACTTTATGAATTTCTTCACTGATAAAATAGATAACATTAGAAATACAATAGCGAATGTAGATTCTACAGCGTCTAACACTTCAGTTTCATCCATCGCACCCAAAGATAAACTGCAGCGCTTTACAACCATAGGACAGGAAGAGCTAAATAAACTTATCACTGTATCTAAACCAACAACATGTTTATTAGATCCTGTACCCTCAAAATTACTGAAAGAGCTGTTACCTGTAGCAGAAGAAACGCTTCTCAATATCATAAACTCGTCGTTAACTTTAGGACACGTCCCAAAACCATTCAAGCTGGCGGTTATCAAGCCTCTTATTAAGAAACCAAAACTAGATCCTAGTGTACTGGCAAATTATAGGCCTATTTCAAATCTTCCATTTATGTCTAAAATTTTAGAGAAAGTTGTGTCTGCTCAATTGAGCACCTTCCTGCATAAAAATGATATGTATGAAGAATTTCAGTCAGGTTTTAGGCCCCACCATAGCACAGAAACTGCACTTGTTAAAATTACAAATGACCTGCTCCTTGCGTCAGACCAAGGCTGCATCTCATTTCTAGTCTTACTTGATCTTAGTGCTGCGTTCGACACCATAGATCATGACATACTCATAGATCGATTACAAAACTATACAGGTATTCAAGGGCAGGCTCTAAGATGGTTTAGATCCTACCTGTCCGATCGCTACCATTTTGTTTACTTAAATGGGGAGTCATCTCATTTATCATCAGTAAAATATGGAGTGCCACAAGGATCCGTCCTAGGTCCCCTTCTATTTTCAATATATATGTTGCCCCTTGGTAATATTATTAGAAAATACGGAATTAGCTTCCACTGTTATGCTGATGATACTCAGCTATATATCTCAACGAGACCAGATGAAACTTCCCAATTATCTAAGCTAACAGAGTGTGTTAAAAATGTAAAAGATTGGATGACACACAATTTTCTCCAATTAAATTCGGATAAGACAGAGATATTAATTATTGGACCAAAAAACACTACACAGAATCTTGTAGATTACAATCTGCAACTAGACGGATATACTGTTACTTCCTCTACAGTCAGAAATCTGGGTGTTATATTAGACAGCAATTTGTCTTTTGAAAATCATATTTCCAATGTTACAAAAACTGCATTCTTCCATCTTAGAAACATTGCCAAGCTACGAAACATGTTATCTGTTTCTGATGCAGAAAAGCTAGTTCATGCATTCATGACCTCTAGACTGGACTATTGTAATGCACTTCTAGGTGGTTGTCCTGCTTCTTCAATAAACAAGCTACAGGTCGTCCAAAATGCAGCAGCTAGAGTCCTTATGAGGTCAAGAAAATATGATCATATTACCCCAATTTTACAGTCTCTGCACTGGCTACCTATTAAGTTCCGTATCAGTTACAAATTATCATTACTTACCTATAAGGCCCTAAATGGTTTAGCTCCAGCGTACCTAACTAGCCTTCTACCACGCTACAACCCATCACGCACCCTAAGGTCACAAAACGCTGGACTTTTGGTCGTTCCTAGGATAGCAAAGCCCACTAAAGGAGGTAGAGCTTTCTCACATTTGGCTCCCAAACTCTGGAATAGCCTTCCTGATAATGTTCGGGGTTCAGACACACTCTCTCTGTTTAAATCTAGATTAAAAACACATCTCTTTCGCCAAGCATTCGAATAATGTTTCTTTTTAATTGTGAGTGTAGTTGCATCTGTTCAAAGTTGCATTTTTATTCATTAGCTTGGGTTAAACTAATTTTACTTTGTTGGATCAGCAGCTATGCTAATGATGTCTGTATTTTGTTTCTATGTTTCGCCACGGGATTTACATCCCGTGGTAACTAGGATTTACACAAGCTCCAGTCTGGATCCAGAACACCTGAGAAGAGATGATGCTGACCCTCAGAGGACCCCAGATGATGCTAACCTTGAATCAACAAACAGAACTAACAATTATTGCTAAATGTGTGACTGAATCATATAATAACTTAATAATATTGATAGTTCATCGTCTAGCTGACTACGTCTTGTATTATTATTATTATTTTTTTCTAAAATCCTGTCAAATGTGCACAAACTACTAGCTACTACTAAATATTGTAGAAACATAATTTTCTGTAAAGTTGCTTTGTAACGATTTATTTTGTAAAAAGCGCTATACAAATAAACTTGAATTGAATTGAATAACTATAAAGTCTTTCTCTAAATAAACAAAACAAACAAAAAAAAGTCCTCTGGGTGGAACATAATTACATATGTAAACGTGGGTGAATGTTATTCAAGTAACCTACAGGTAATTTTTCAGCACTTGAACATAAGCATAAGCTCAAGTCAGGTTTGTCGAATGTGAGCTTTCATAACACACCGGACTATTTATACTCTGGCATTTCTCTCCAGTCTATTATAACACCCAGCACGGCAAAGCCATGAATAAGAGCTAGACAGTGTGCTGTGTACACTCTAAACCCAGTTCATGTGCTATAAAACAGACCTGGTGTCATTGCTATTCAGACTCATCTATTATGTTAACGCAAGACAGGTCTCATCTCGTTTTGGCACTCTTAACCTATCTGTACAAGTCATTACAACTTCATTATTAAAAATACGAAGTGCTACATCCATTCAGACGTGATGGGTGTGATTGTTAAGCATGCTGTCCGTTGCTGACTGCATGGCAATGACACTCAAAAGTGGATTTAGAAAAAGAGCATTTGAGGGGATTTTTCATTTCATTGAGTGAATTTGTTATTTACAATCTGTCCTAAGAGTATCACACAGGCTACGCACAGGCTTGTTTTATTTCTGTGTGTGAAATTATTGTAAATCTCTGAAGAAGATTTAGAGATGAGCTGAACTAAAATATCTCATTTAAGGCAAACTAGATGACTGCCGTATTATGAGTCTAATCTTTAAGCTGTGTTGATGAACAGCTCACTGATTACAGTGCTGAAGACAGTTTAGCGTCCTGCTGAATGCATCCAATCTCGTGTGGACCTAAAGATGTTTGTGCTCAGTTTTACTTCCCGCCTGCTTGTCGGAATCGAGATGCTGTGAGACATTTTCTGAAGAAGGCACAACAATTAGATTTAATGATTTTATGCTCATTTGCTCCAATTAAGGGTAATATATAAAAGTATATATTAACTGTTTAAAAATGATTAATAATCATTTAAAGATTCCAGTTTGTCAGCCTGAGGAGGTAGGCTAGATGAGTTTAATTTCCAACCGGAAAAGTTATTTTTACACATTTACTTTAACATCTCTGAGGAGTCTTCCTAACCAGTGTTCCCCTCATCTTGCTCAATGGAGCTTGTAAAACCCTATTCCCTTTCTTTTCTTTTTTTCTGAAAAGTGAAATATATAAGCTATTACATTTTTTTTTTACAAAATGGCAAAAGTTGTTTTTCTTGTTAATGCATAAGTCTAGTATAGATGAGATTAGGTAAGAAAAATAAACTTACTCCAACATATATTCCCTGAAAACAGATCCTAGATGATGTTTACATCTGGTTTTAAGATAGTTTTTCAGTGATCCGACCACAAGTGGTCAGTCGAGACGCATTAATGCTTCCACCTGGTATTAACACGCATACCAAATATGACTACTTGTGTTTGAATTATTTCGAGACACTCTCCTCTTATTCCAACACTTAACAATTCATCACTTTTGCAGAGCACCGAGAGCAGTGCACAAATACCATCTGATTCATGCTCCACTGTTTCCACGTCCAAAGGCTATATATCGGATCTCAAAAGAAAGCAACAAATGGCGCTAATATACACTCACGGTGCACTGTATTACAACTGAAATTCATGACCATAACTGTTATCTCAATACTAAAATCACAAGTGTCCGGATAGACCATAATCCATGAGTTTTTACACATTATAGCAAAGTCTGAATCGCTCGTGTGATGGGGTGTGAGTGGTTGCAAATAGGCTTCCCTGTGATCTCAGGACATTAGGGACAAATTAGTATTTTTAGTGTAAAATGAGACAACAATATAGATTTAGATGAATTAATGTTTCTTGCAGAAAAGTGTGAATTATAAAGAAATATATTGTTCAGTAGAAAATGGATGTGTTGGCTTCCATACCCCCTGGAACACCAGCAAAAAGGTTTTATATCGCAGCTTAACTGTGGTGTGAAAGACACGGTAATGGAAAAGGGGAGTTTGGGGAAAATGTGAAATGAGTGAGTAAGGGGGAGATGGCGGGTGTGCTAAAGGGAACGTCTTGGGGGCCTTAGAAGGCTGACTCCTTCACTAACTAACAGAGAAGGACTCACACTTCTCACTCACAGCAGTAAAGACAGACAGAATGAGGAATATAACAAGTACAGCAGAAGGCTATATGAAACAGAATATGAGGGAGAGGCAGTAACAGCTGATTGAAATATACAGGGGATGAAAATATAATAACATACTTTTCAATGGTGTCTTTCTCTATAAAGATAACAGCGGTGATATATGTAATAAAGAAGAAGAATCTTGTTGAGCAGAAGGTTTAGTGTGTTCAAGTGTGTTAATGTGTAATATTACAGCACTGGAATGTGTTATTGTTTTTGCTAAGTGCTCACTGTAGTTGTTTATTAATAAGCGACGGCAGCAATGCTCTCTCCAGCACACAGTCCTCAGACACATGTTGCTATTTCGCTAATAAGTCAAAACAGTTTTTGGAAATTTTCTAATTTTAAAGATTACATTTGTGTTTCAACTTGCAAATGAGCAAATGCCACGCAATAGATACCTGATATCTGGATGAGTGCATCACATAGACTATTAATGGAAACAGTCCACTGTTTGGCCAAGTTATTTGTGCCTAATCGGATTTCACAAGTTAAGCGGTTTTGTGACATCACAACTGGCACATCTGTGCACCCCTCCCCCACAGCTGCCCTCACCGTGTTTCAAAACAAAGTACCGCCCATGAAAACTCTTTGCAGAATGATCTCGGCTTCTCATGGGCTCGATGTTCGATGTCTTTGTGCACCATTTTCACAGCACTTGACACTAGACCTCAGCACTTCAGATTAAAGACGATCTGCATACAAGCCAACTTTTTGAGAGCATATAACCAGAGTACGGAGGAGTAATAATCATTAGCGTCTGCTCTAGTAAAGAGCTTGTATTTACCCTTGGGCAAGATTTCCAATAATGTCTCCTTTAATAGTCTTGAACTCTTGTCTTCTGTCTCTAAGGACCATGACTTTCCTGTGTTTACTGTTTTCTTTGTAATGAAGCTCCTCTCTGTTGTTATATAAGCAAACATGTAGGGAAAAAGCAGCGCTGATTTTTGATTACTCCAAAATTAGAGAGTAATAAAGGTTATGTTTCCAGCAATATCCAGAAAGGTTGGTGAGATTTGATCTGGAAAAGGTATTTTCTGCACCTACAACCATAAATCTATATTTAAATACATTTCTGAAGCAAGTATTCAACCGAAACATTTTCTAATATCAGCAAATGGTGGCATGGGGCAATAAGCATGCAGATTAGTTTAATAATTAGATGTTTACATCGTTTTGAAGTCGAGAACAGTGTACTCAGGCCAATCGATGTAGCATACCACCCTGCCAGGCAGCTGGTCTGTGTCGGAGTAGTAGTATTGGGGGAAGGCCAGCAGAAGAGCCAGCACCCAGATGACCCCGATGACCACCTTCGTCTGAGTTGCAGACATCCTCTGCTGCAGGGGATGAATGATGGCCATATATCTGTGGAAGAAACAGACAGATGTGCTGAAAGCTCCACATCTGTTGTATATTGAGGTACTTACTGCTAACAATTTTTTCTTTAAGCTTATTTTCAAGATGTGCAAAAAATGAACTGAATTAAATGTCACAAATACATTTCATAATAAAACATTAAAAGTAATTGTATAATAGAAATTAGCTGAAAATGTACTCACCCTCAAGCCAACAAAGATTTGTACATGAGTTTGTTTATTCACAGTGGCAGATTTGGAGAAATTGAACATCACATCACTTGCCAGTGGATCCTCTGCAGTGAATGGGTGCCATCAGAAAGAGAGTCCAAACAGCTGATAAAAATTTTAAAAAGCAATCCACACAAACTCTGATGTCTTGTGACGTGAAATACTGTGTGTTTGTAAGAAACATCCTTCATTAAGACATTTAACTTTAAACTATTGTTTCCAGCTCAAATACAAGTCCTTGGTCCATAATATTTATTTCTCCATTAAAAAGAATTTGCCTTGCTGAATAGGAAATATGCACAAATCAATATTGTTTACAAGCAAAAACAGTCCAAAACCATTCTAAACAGATATGTTGGTTGGATTTTGATGTGAGTTGACAACAGAGGACAGACTTTTTCACTGGATGATGTTCATTGATAGACTGGAGAGACTGGATTACTGTGATGTTTCTTTTAATCAGATGTTTGGAATCTCATTCTGATGGCACCCATTCACTGCAGAGGATCCTTTGGTGAGCAAGTGCTGTAATGCTAAAATTCCCCAAATCTGTTCAAATGAAGTTACAAAGTCATCTATGCTTTGGATTGCCTGAGGGTGAGAATATATGCTGGAAATCTGGATGTTTGCGTGAACTATTCTCTAATGCACATTTGTGGTTCAAATATTATGTGTACTAAATGTTTTCGTTCTGGATGGAAAATGTGTTTTATGTACTGAAATGCATTCAGTAATTTGATGTTAATTGAGTTCTTTTAAGTCTTAATTATAAGTCTCACTAAATACCATTTATTACATAAGAAAACACTTTTTATTTTTTATCTTCAACAAAGAGAAACACTTCAAAGAGAAAAGAGTGTATTCACTTTCCTTAGAAAACTTAGATGGTGTAAATGAAGACAAACTGTCTGCTTGCGTATTTCACTCTCAGCACATTCTATTTAAACCACTTATTTTCCCGCTGTGATCTTCATTGATACTTTGCAGTGCAGGTTGTGCTTGAAAGCATGAGATATTGTCCTGCTCTGCACTCTCAACAAGTTAAGCTGTCAACACATCAGTGATGTCATCACATCCACACACACACACACACACACACACACACACACACTGTCTCTGTCCAGCACACAACAATCTCAGTGTTATCTAAGATAAATCCTCTTAAATCATTTGCTCCAATATGGAGCTGTATCATTATAAAACGGAATGAAAATGTCCAAAGAGTAACCCCCCCCCCCCCCCACACACACACACACACAGCTTACAAACCTATTGAGCGCCTATAATAGTGGATTTTTTTGGTTTTTAGATTTGGTTTTGTGCTTTAGTAACAACAATCTGGTGTATCATTGTGATCATATGAGCTTTGCATTAATAAAGAAGATTAGTTTCAGTTATCGATTATATGGACAGTGAATATAAGTACATTTATTTATTTGGAGATGGGAGAAACCTTGCAGAACTTAATGTACCACATTCAGATAGTATTCAAAGACAGGCTTTGTTAGCATTTTATCTGAAGAGTAAAACATTGCTCTGTTTCCCTCAGATGCTGTGTGCCATATGTGATCTCTACTAGAGTTGAAAACCAAGATTTTCATATAGAAATATAAATCATTCAGAACAGAAAGTTTAAGATATTTTAGATATTTTAGCTTTCTGTCCCTCCATTGAAACTGTGTGAACGGTATACTGTCCATGTACAGAAAGGTAAGAAAAACATCATCAAAGTAGTCCATGTGACATCAGAGGGTCAGTTAGGATTTGTTGAAGAATCGAAAATACTTTTTGGTCCAAAAATAACAAATATTATGACTTTATTCAGCATTGTCTTCTCTTCCGGGTCTGTTGTCTAAATCTAAAATATCTTAAACTGTGTTCCGCAGATGAACGGAGGTCTTACGGGTTTGGAATGACATGAGGGTCATTAATGACATCATTTAAATTTTTCGGTGAACTAACCCTTTAATCAAAGATGTCCATTAAATGGAACATTAAGGCAACTATATGTTACATGATACAGACTTGACACTACAGCGATACCTAAAACACCTGCGATATTGAAAGAATCAAGCTTTCGGGGTTAATCATGGTCTGATTAATCATGGTCTGATAGTAATTCATCAAAACTTTTAAACTTTAAAATCTAGTTTTTGAAAATGCTTTTTGTTGCATTTATAGAACAAACCTTTGGTTGATTGTTTACAGTTTATCCAAAGTTACAAGTTACTCCCTTCATCTGCAAATGTCAGGTATAGTGGGTGGCTACTGGGAAAGAACAATCAGGGACTGTTTTACTGCACTGGACTAATCAGTCAGATTGACAGCTCTTGCATTGACCATTCACCATAGAATAGGTCTAGCACACAACTGGAAGATGAGTGCTCATTCAGGATCATATTACTTCAATTCATTAAATTCAAGTTTATATAGTGCTTTTCATGATGCAAATCATTGCAAACCAGCTTTACAGAAGATTCAAGTTTCTACATTATATTTACTAGTAGATTATCAGTGACTATCTCAAGTTGATTTCCATATGGCAGAAATGTACAGCTGAATCATGCAGTTAGTTAAGACAGTGACCACTATTAACAGCAATGATTCTATGTTGCAATCAAACTTTTGGTCGTTTGTATGTTGTTTCAGGGTTTGGCATCATCTGATGTCATCTGAGTTTCTTCTTTTACTTATTCTTAACATTTTTACATGTGCAAATAGGTCTTAAGTCTATGTGTTCAAACGATTATTGTCATGTATGCAGGATTCTTCTTTCCACAAAGAAACAATTTTGTCTCGTGTGAATGGGTGGAACCTTATGTTTGTTTAACCATGGAAAAAATTTGCATCTGATTCTCATCCCCATAGTCTCATCTGACTACATAATCTGGTTAACTATATTAACTCCCGGCATGACAGTAATTGTGTTTTTGTGACACCCTCCCTACAAGCCAATGTTAAGTAGAGCTCTAAGGTTGACTGGATCACTTCTATTTCTTTATTAGAAAACTGTCTCTGTATCTCCTTCTTAGTGACTTCATTAAAAAGTCTACTTAGGTTTGTGCAGAGAGTTTTGAGGAACAAAACTTTTTAACTTGTTAGACTATTGTTTTGTAATTTTATTTCCTTCTCCTGATTTGTAATTAGTCTCTAACTTCCTGGAAAGCCCTAGTCTTAATATTCACAACTGTCCTTTAGATTCACAACCAGAATAATGATCCATTTATTTTAATAAATCATAGGTTCAGGCCAATTGTTAGGCAGTTGTGTCCTTGTTAAGACAATAATTTTCCTCTGTGTTAATTTAGAGCCATTGCATGGACTGAATATTTATGCATATGGAATATTTCTCCCTTTTTTCTGTCTTTTCTTCTCTTTTCTTTCCTTCTTTTTTCATCTTTTTTTTTTTGTAAACTGTGTGACATTGAAATAAAAATTCTGTTGTATTGTTCAAACCCCATATGACTGACTTTCTTCTCTGGAACACACAAACATAAGTCAATATGAATACAAATATTTCCCCTTTCACTTTAATCATATAGAAAAAGCATGTGCATATGAATATTGCCTACTCTTTTCCATAATAATAAAAGTGAAAGCAGAAACATGACAAAAGCATAATATTGCAACTTCTGAAGCAATGGGACAGCTTTGAATGAAGAACATTCCATTTATAGTTATTCACAGAAAATCTCCCACTGTAAATATTGTATAAGCAGTGATGTTTGGTTTTGGTACATGCAATGTAAACCAAATGAACGGTATGTGGCAATTAATAGTTTTTATGCACCATTTTTGCAGTTCATATGACTTGTGAAATGGATTTTTAGAGCAGAGGGGAACAATTTTAATCTTTTATGATTGTTTTATAGTGTATTTGTCTTTTTTAAGATTGACAGATCAATCCCCATTTTTCATTATTTCTGTTCATACGGGTTTAGAAAAATAAGGTTGAGAATATTATTATAACATTTTAATTTTAGAGGAAACTATTGCTTTGAATTTCCTTGAAATTCAGTGCCTCAAAGTATAAAAGCAAAACATCAAAAAGAACAAAACGTCGATTTAACATACGCAATTCAGTAAAATGAGAGAACTTCCACTCCACTGATAATGGGAAAACCTTACAGCTAAACCACCGGCAGGCACACACGCAAGCTTATAAGTGATGGGCAATCAGATTTTACTCCCCATGTTTTCAGTCTCTCTAGTCATGTTCAGTTAAAGTGGTGTCCTGAAGGACAACATGATTCACATTACAGTGCCAGAAAAAATGAGTGAGTAATAAGGAACTGACAATAGACTCATGGCAGAGTCTCCAGCAGGTGAAGAGGTCAGAAGCTGCACAGACATACATTTGAGCACATCTGTTTGACATAAGTGGAGCTCAGAGCAACAGATCATCGGTCTGAACAGCGGCAGGGCTAAATCAATAACGACAACATGCTAGAGGGAGCAGAGACGGACAGTGCGGTTACACAATGTGATGCTTGCAGTGCTTTTCTTTCAAATTCAGCTTCTGTCTGGTAATTTGATTAGGAATCTTATTCCTGCCACACATGACAGTTTGAACCTCTGAGCCATGTGTTGTTTCACCAGCACGCAAATGCTCTTTAGCATGCCATCACAGCTCGGCTTTGAGGAGTCTCTGCTCATCAGCACCTTAACATGTTTTGAATCCAAGAAATAAAATAAGGAAGTAAAAACAGCCGAGTGAGAATGTGAGATGTTATATTTGGACGGAGAGGCAATCGTTAATTGCTACTAAAGTCTGTAACACAATTATGTCACACACTGGAGCTCAACCTAAGTGATCTGTCTGCACAGAGGTGACAGCCCTGCTGCTGTTTGTGAATGTACACCCGTCTGCATGTGTTAACAAAGCAACTATGACTCAACCTGAGCAACAGAGTTGAAATCTGGGCAGGAAAAACACATCAGCCAAATTGCCTAGGAGAGTTTGTACTGGAATAATTTCTTACAACTGGGTTTTACTGGATGATTTTATACTCTTATGTAAAATGAGGCAAAATAAAGGGCAATATCCATCAAAATAAATGTAAAAAAAAATAATAATATATATATATATATATATATATATATATATATATATATATATATATATATATATATATATATATATATATATATATATATAAATATTGTGACTTACATCCTAGTTAAATGGATTATTGATTAGTTAATAAAGTGAAAAATAAAATGTTATTACTGCATTACATCTTTAGGCATAATTAAATTTTCAATCCTCCTATTGCCCATTGGTTGATAGTAATCAAATCACTGCCTGACAGAAATCCCTTAAAACTGGCAGAAGATAAAATATGATAAAAGTCTACTGAAACATTCTACTCCCAAAACTACTCGGAGTGCTTAAAGTTCCCATGACATGGATTATTTCCTTTTCTTTAAATGCTTTTTAATGTTTCCTTAGGTGTACTTATATTTGTTAGTATGATTTTTACATTTAAAATTTAGAAATAAAAAGCATTTTTAGATCCTGATATTAGCCCTCTGGCTTGAATGCTCTGTTTGAAGGGGCGTGTCTGCTGTGAGACTCCGAGTAAACCACAACGGTTGTGATTGGCTGACATCTTTGCATTCGAAATGCGTTCATGTGGAACCCCTCTCAAATATATATATATATATATATATATATATATTTTTTTTTTACTATTACAGCTGTCGAGATTAACGAATCGTGGAAGTGTTGATTATATAATTATTTTTTCGATCTTTTCCCATCACATGAAATGCTGCAGTGATGAGCATTGAGTAGACAGAGTCTGTTTATCGCGTGGATGCAGTGATCTCGTCATTATTGCAACACATTATCTCACAAAATGCTTTCACCACAGATAACAGCAAACACATGAATACAGTAAGAGCTCCACTGTGCAGCATAACAGCATCATTCATTGTAACGGCAGTTTGGTCAAGTGTGCAGATATACTCGCGATGAGTAACAGCTCCGGAAAAAAGCGAGCGTTCTTTGATCGCTCTCTGTAGTTAAATCACAATTTAAATAACAGATTTGTTTCATGCTACTAAGAGAAACAACGTGAAGTTAATCGTTTAGTCACTGGCTTGATTCACTGATGAATAAACAGTATTAAACGATTTAGAAAGAAAGTCTGTGTGAACTTGAATGATTAGCTACCCATCAGAAATCACTGATCACAGATCAGGCATTAATGAACACTGTTACTCACTGTTTGTGCCGGTGCTGTCGAATCCATATCATAAAAGTCTGTAAAACCTGTGCTGACATTGTGACTGGGATTATATGTAAATATTTGGGCGGGCAAAGCAGAGAAAGGGGAGGTAACAATTCTCGTTGCAACGTCACAACGAGGAGATTCAAGATCAGCCCGTTTGAGCTTCCATTTTCTCAAAGGCAGAGAAAGATAGAAAAATCTCAATTTACACCGATTCAAATTTCTAGAAACCTGGGGACCATATACAGGCTAGGGGAACTCATATTAATCTTTAAAAACCTCAAAAAGTGAAATTTTCATGTCATAGGACCTTTAATGAAAACCTCTAGGCTTTGTAAATGTTTTCTTTACAAAAAAAAAATAAATAAAAATAAACATTCAAGGCATTTACATTTGAGTTATTTGTTTTGTAAAGCCATGATTAATTTGCTGTGTATGCTTCATGTTTAGCTAGAATGTAATCTTGGCTTGCTTTTTTTATTTTAAGAATCTTCCTAAGATAAATAACCATCAAGTATTTCCTCTATAAGGACCTGAACACACATTGTTCCCCTGCCCTCCATCTCCCCCACAGGTCACTCAGGTAATAGAATTGTAAAGAAGTTCATGTTTCTGCATGTAGATCGATGAAAGCAGGCAGCTTTCTTAGCATTAGCTGTGCTGTGTCAAAAGGTTGGAAAAATGGCATCTTAGAATTAGAACAGGGTGACGAAAGGTCAGACATTACCTGAAATCTAGCGCCTCTTGTGAATAATCTCTCATGCTACACAAGGTAATTGGATGAAGAAACAAGGCAGACACAGCATTCTTACAATTACCTCATCACCACTCAAACACACACACACTAAATAAATTAACATTTCTAAACGATGACTACTGAAGGTTATTAAGGGGGATTATCATCTATCATATGAGGTCATAGACAAATTACCTCTTCCATCTATGCTCTGAAAATTCCTAAAATGGACCTGAAAAGATCTACAACATTATATAAAGCGCTATATAAATGCATTGTACATTCATTCTTTCATTATATTAGTGTTTGGATTGTAAAGGCAGTTACTAATCATTACACAATGATTAGTAACAATAACTAGCAGTACTATTACTGCACAACTATAGAAACCACATTTCTATCAAAAGTAAAATGCCCCCTACATTATTATTTTTTTTTAAATCTCAAACAAAATCACTTTTTAATTTAATTTAATGTATATTTTAGCAGATGCTTTTTTCCAAAGTGTCTTACAAAGAAAGACAATAGAAGCAATCAAGACCAACAAAAGAGCAATAATATGCAAGTGCTATGACTCCGTAACCCTAATGCTCAAATAAAGCTACAAGATGTGTATTTAGCCGTTTCTTAAAGATTAAGGACTTAAGGACTCAGCTGCATGAATTGAGTTGGGCAGGTCATTCCACCAGGAGGGAACAGTTCATGTAAAAGTCTGTGAAAGTGATTTTGTGGCATAAAAAAATATAGTTTTTATTTTTGAAGTGAAAAAAAAATAAATGTGTGCCTTTGGTGTATGATATGGCTTCTTTGAATAATTTTACATTTCATTTTGTGTTATGGCAACTAATTATTATTATTATTTTCTAGCACAATGGCTGATGCATCATCATGGTAAACGTATGTCTCAATATGTTACATTTTAAAAGTAGGCTATATACACACTGTTTTAATGGCATAATCTTCTCCCATTTCAACCTACCATATTAATAGTTACTGCTGCAGTATAAAACAATAATAAATTAACATGGAAATTACTAAGCAGTAAAAGAAGCTCAAGGAAAGCAGAATATTTTCTGTTGTCGATCATAAAAGCATGGCCAATACCAAATACCAGTTATTTTTGATACCAGAACTAAACGAACTAATCTATTTAAATGTTGTGCGCTTTTATACTTTACATGGGCTACTTTTATATAGCTATCGTGTACATTTTTTAACAACAAAACATGCAACGAATCCCAATGTTTCCTCACGCGCACTGCAGAGATCCGCGCGTTTGGCGCGTGCACACAGTGTGACTGGAATGAACTTACCTGTCGAGTGCAATCGCGGTCATTGAATATATAGAAGCGAAGACGGCGGCTATGGGGAAGAAGTTGTGGAATCGGCAATAATAGAGTCCGAAATACCATTCATTGTGCACGGAGTAGACAAAGTTTATAACGGTGTTGAATGCGGACATTGAAGCTTCAGCGAATGCCAAGTTCACGAGGAAATAGTTCGTCACGGTTCTCATGCGTTTGTGCGCCAAAATGATCCATATCACCGTGATATTGCCCACCACGGAGACGATGACAATTGTGCTGTAAGCCACTGCCCAGAGCACTATTCTCCAAACCGGTTGCACAAACTGGTTCCAGTATATCTCGGTTTCATTCTGTGCAGTGGAGTTGGTTGTCCAGTTACTTTGGAAGTCAGTGGAAGTGATGAGCGAATCCATTTCTATTAGGAAAAAATATTGGGCTAAATGTGATTAAAATATTAAGTTTTTGGCTGGATGTCGTATTAATGTTCAATCGACCATGTCTCCTTTTGAGAATAAAACGTCTAATTATTGAATTTCATGACGCAAAATGAGTTCGGATTGGTATCCCTCGGTTGTAGATAAGGAAAGAAAGAGTTCTGTGATTTTTCCAAAGAAGACAAGACAACAGATCGCAACGCTGTGCTCCTTCACCTTTCCTCATCACGAAACCAATTTTAGCTCTCGGTTACACGCACCTCGCTCCTCTGAGCGTCACTGGCAATTGCGCAGCGCGTGCCAAAAAACAAGTCGCGCGCACACCCAAGCAGATGCTGTGAACACGCGCTTCTTAGACCGAAAACTTGGGGAAGGGACTCGTCCTTTCAAATGCAGTTCTGTTTTCTTGTTTAATGCGAAATATGAGTATGTAATCTGCATATGTGATTCAGAACGCGCCAGGTGTGACACGCAGGTAGGTAGATGATGTTTGGCGGCGCGTGTAATTGTAAATCATTTTCTTTCTTTTGAATGGGCTATGAAATATGATAAATTCACAGTGCACCTTGTATATTAAAGGTGGAAGATACTGCGAGGTTCTTTCAGGTTGGACAGAATATGCTAATATGAGACTTTAAGTTTGATAACGATGTCAGTGATTTGGTATGACGCTTTTTGCAGGTTCCTTTTCATATTAAACCACTTATTTTCTTATCCCAGCTCATTTCAATTTGACACATGTAATTCAGTAAAAGCTCACGGTCCCCATCTGGTGGTTCTTTCTCAGTTCGCGTTAAAATTGAGCTCTATCTGTCAGAACAATGAATGATAGACAATGCTTTAGGGTAAATATAATGTGTTATTATTTTCCTGATAAGTTGTATTTGGGCGGCCTCCGAATCAGTTGGATCACTAACTGCAAGCCAACATTTGCCCAGCGTCAGTGGTGTACCTCACTGATGCTCTGAATGGGCACACATCCCTAAATCCATGTTCCAACATTTAGTGGCAATCCTTCCCAGAAGAGTGTAAGCTGTTATGGCTGCAAAGGAAGGGATTATTTATTTATTCTTGGGGGGTATGTTTTATATGTTCAACAAGATGCAGGACCATGCAGCCTGACATGCTGTTCCATTTTATCCTAAAGGTTTTTCACGGGGTTCTTGGATAAGGATTTGTGGAGGCCTTTCAAATTATGGACATTGCTTGCTTTGTACAGGGTGTTCTCATTCTTTTGGGCATAATTTTCCTGTCATCATTCAGCATACAGAATGCACGCATTATTCAAGTATATGTGTCCATGTAACAGGGGATGTTTTGATGCTATGATTCAGAGTAAGCCCAGGGAACTGCCCTTTACTGAGCAATTTTTCAGCATTTTAGTGAATCACTCCTTCAACCAGCACTGCATTGCTATAGGCATTTACGTTTGTGTGTGTAGGGGGTGGGGGTGGGGGGGGGGGTTACATTTGGGATTTTTTTTTTTTTTTACATATTCTGTTTTTGCTGTGAGGTGTTGTTAATTGCCTTGATTCTTTCTGCGTTTGAATCGACTTGTTTCTGTAGCTCTGTGATGAGTAAAATTAACACCTTTTTTAGATAATCACATAATAGAGAAAAGATTTATAGTGCTATCTTCTTTTCACTATTAGAGTTAGTTTGTTTTCTTCTTGTGTGAAAAACTTAACAAAAGGACTCTGCAGGCATGCAAATGATGTTGTTGTGGACCTCTTTTATGATAATCAGTTCAGTGGGTTTAGGAGGGTTGGAAAGAGCATCAAATGCATTACATGAATTGCATATTCCTCCAAGAACCTCTGTGGGACTTAGAGAAGCCTGTAATTGTGATGTGCTGTGACAACTCATCAGTGTTAATCAACCATGTATCATGACAGCATCTGGGTTGACAACATTTAATTTCACCTACATGGGCATATTTTCATTTCCTTGATTATTTTATTTTATTTATTTATTTATTTATTTATTTATTTATTTATTTAATATTTGCATTATTGTAGTTTTGTGGATTGTATAAGATATTTTATTTTATTAAACCGGGCAAGATTATCTTGGGGAAATTGGATCACCCAAAAGATTGAATGCAATGCTGAAAATATTTGGCAATCCTTTTAATACTCTCGTCTTTTGTCTGTCTTGTACTCTACCTTTTGATCATAGCAACATAATATTCTTTGGCAGGGAGCTCTGCTGAACAAATCAAGATTTGGCTGACCACTGGTTGTTGACAAGATAGAAATCAGAAATTTAATTTCACACACCAACTGCCATCCACAAGGGTCACATTTAATGTACATTGAGAGAAAAATAGTGAATTAGAAGAGCTACAGTCTAATGCGTCAGGACCTTTATGTATGTTAAAAATAATAAACTCAGTGTCTCTACATCTAGACGTGTACGTTGGGGAGTCATGGCCTAATGGTTAGAGGGTTGGACTTCCAATCGAAGGGTTGTGAGTTCTAGTCTCGGACCGGATGGAATTGTGGGTGGGGGTAGTGCATGAACAGCTCTCTCTCCACCTTCAATACCACGACTTAGGTGCCCTTGAGCAAGGCATCGAACCCCCAACTGCTCCCCGGGCGCCGCAGCATAAATGGCTGCCCACTGCTCCGGGTGTGTGCTCACAGTGTGTGTGTGTGTGTTCACTGCTCTGTGTCTGTGCATTTCGGATGGGTTAAATGCAGAGCAAATGCAAATTCTGAGTATGGGTCACCATACTTGGCTGAATGGCTGAATGTCACTTCACAAATCAATTCAATACTTCAGTTAAAACTTAAGAAGTGGTTTGTTTATTATTGTCCATCTATCCAGTGTTGCAAGAGTGAACTAAATTTAATAGAATGTGGAATGGCACAGCAAATATATTGATTGTATAGCTGAAAAAAAGCCTTTTAGACAAAAAAAAAAAAAATATATATATATATATATATATATATATATATATATATATATATATATTACACACACTCACCTAAAGGATTATTAGGAACACCTATTCAATTTCTCATCAATGAAATTATCTAATCAACCAATCACATGGCAGTTACTTGTATAGCTGAAAAAAAGCCTTTTAGACAAAATATATATATATATTACACACACTCACCTAAAGGATTATTAGGAACACCTATTCAATTTCTCATTAATGAAATTATCTAATCAACCAATCACATGGCAGTTACTTCAATGCATTTAGGGGTGTGGTACTGGTCAAGACAATCTCCTGAACTCCAAACTGAATGTCAGAATGGTAAAGAAAGGTTATTTAAGCAGTTTTGAGCATGACATGGTTGTTGGTGCCAGACGGGCCGGTCTGAGTATTTCACAATCTGCTCAGTTACTAGGATTTTCACGCACAACCATTTACAAATAATGATGTTAGAAGGGAAAAACATCCAGTAAGCGGCAGTCCTGTGGGCAGAAATGCCTTGTTGATGCTAGAGGTCAGAGGAGAATGGGCCGACTGATTCAAGCTGATAGTAGAGCAACTTTGATTGAAATAACCACTCGTTACAACCGAGGTATGCAGCAAAGCATTTGTGAAGCCACAACACGCACAACCTTGACGCGGATGGGCTACAACAGCAGAAGACCCCACCTGGTACCACTTATCTCCACTACAAATAGGAAAAAGAGGCTACAATTTGCATGAGCTCACCAAAATTGTACAATTGAAGACTGGATAAATGTTGCATGGTCTGATGAGTCTCGACTTCTGTTGAGACATTCAGATAGAGTCAGAATTTGGTGTAAACAGAATGAGAACATGGATCCATCATGCCTTGTTACCACTGTGCAGGCTGGTGGTGGTGGTGTAATGGTGTGGGGGTGTTTTCTTGGCACACTTTAGGCCCCTTAGTGCCAGTTGGGCATCGTTTAAATGCCACGGCCTACCTGAGCATTGTTTCTGACCATGTCCATCCCTTTATGACCACCATGTACCCATCCTCTGATGGCTACTTCCAGCAGGATAATGCACCATGTCACAAAGCTCGAATCATTTCAAATTGGTTTCTTGAACATGACAATGAGTTCACTGTATTTAAATGGCCCCCACAGTCACCAGATCTCAACCCAATAGAGCATCTTTGGGATGTGGTGGAACGGGAGCTTCGTGCCCTGGATGTGCATCCCACAAATCTCCATCAGCTGCAAGATGTTATCCTATCAATATGGGCCAACATTTCTAAAGAATGCTTTCAGCGCCTTGTTGAATCAATGCCACGTAGAATTAAGGCAGTTCTGAAGGCGAAAGGGGTCAAACACAGTATTAGTATGGTGTTCCTAATAATCCTTTAGGTGAATATATATATATATATATATATATATATATATATATATATATATATAATTCAATACACTGTACAACCTGACCAAGGTGTAAAGTTAAATACTTTTCTATTTTTCAGTGGTTCAATATGTACCATTCAATTATCCATTAAAATATTGATTGTATCCTTCATGGTGCAAATGTATGCCATATTGCACCTGTTACTAACTTTACAATAAAAAAATCACACTTAATAAGAGTGCAGTAAAAGAATTCACTCAGCCATGCGTCAATAAACATGTCAATGACATGACAGAGACTAATACTCTAAATGTATTTTAAATAGATTGTTTGCACTGCAGTGGAAGGCTGAGAGTTTAGGCAGAGATAAGAGAGTGTCAATGGAAGTATACCATTTTATTAATCAATTAAAGCATAAACATTATTTAATAATCCATAAATAGCCGATAGTTAAGGAGCTTAGCCAGATAAACATAATGGTAACACTTAACAATAAGGTGTCATTCATTACTTAATGTATTAACTAACATAAACGAACAATGAACAATACATTTAGCCTATACAGTATTTATTAATCTTTGTTAATGTTGGTTAACAAAAATACAATCTTGCAATGTTCGTTTTTTTTTTTTTTTTTGTTAATTCACAGTGCAGTAGCCTAACTAATGTTGACAAGCACACATTTTAATTTTAATAATGCATTAATGAATGCTGAAATTAACATGAACTAAGATTAACAATTGTTACTATAGGCTAATGTTATTAATAATAGCCTATTGTAATAATTTTAATGATAACAAAATCTATCTATCTATCTATCTATCTATCTATCTTCTGTCGGTGTCATTTTATTTGTGCTGGCCCTTTAAAAGGTTTGTCCAGACCGTTGATCGGCGGGACGGAAGTTGTTATTGTGATGAGATTACACCTTTCAGCTGCTGATGCGCTTTTCAAAACAATTTATTGGAGTCGACAGCGAAGCTGAACATTTGATGGAAGTACTCATTATGCATTCAGACGGGTCTTAGGCTTTTTAAAACAGACTGTCGTCTCTCTTAGAACAAAGGCTCATTGAATCTTAGGAGATATATCCATCTGCAGACCCGCAGCACAGCCGTTTCAGAACCGCCGTTTCAGAACCGCTGTTTCAGAACCGGAAGCGAGGAGCGGAGCTTACGTACTTACCAGAGCAGCGCCACCCACGGTTTTGAAGTATAATTGGCTTTTATTCATAAGAAACGTTATACTTTATGTGCGCATGTTACAACGACACATTAAAAAAAAAATTGTTTAATATAATTGTATATACTTATTCATTTAATTGCATTACGTGAGCTATTTCCTCGAGTTCGAGATAATAAAAATTAATTGAAACTTAAGGCATTTTATATGAAATATACTTTAATCACAACATAAAAAAATATACTTCAAAGCAAAGAACATGTGTATCATGCATTTCACTACAAAAAAATTAAAACATTGCTGTAAAAATCTTCAAACACACAAAATTTTAAAAGAAACAAATCAAAAACTAGATAATTAAAGTTTATGGAATAAACTTGCTAAACAATTTGCCATGACAATTTTGTATAAAATGAAAATGACAATTTACAAAACAAACAATTCACACATTGTCATGACCATATGGCATTAATTTAAATTAAAATGTATCAAATGAACAGTTCAGTTTTAGGCCCATTTTGTCATGACATTCTTGTATAACTAATTCCATGTCATCCCTGAACTGAAAAAGAAACGTAAAGGGCTCCCTCGAAGAGTCTGTGCTTTGACTGAGATCATTGAGGGCCTTTTCCTTTTCCTCCTCAGTCATGGTGAGGAAAAGAGGCTCTTCCACCGGCCCTCTGAGCAGATGGTTATTGGAATCAATCCATTTCACAGCTTCTGCCATGTCTCGGATTACTGGTAGCTCCTTGATTACAGAATATTAAAGAAAAAATTAATTTTTACATTTCTTACAGATGTTTATATATGTATGCATTTATGTATTTACATATGTATTTGTGTGTGATTAGTCAACATTTGAAGTGGATCAAAAGAGTTAATCAGTAAGTTGTCCTAAGACAAGAATGGTTATTGTTTTGATTTTAATACAACTTTGATGAAAGGTTTTGATCCACTTCAACTGTACATATGTGTGTATATATGGGCTTTATATCTGAGACATACCTCACTGCTGCTAAGCTCAGCTGGTTCTCTGTGTGGAAGAGCCTCTTGAAGGGTATCTGCACTGTAATATACATATTTTGGTTCATTTAAAAATGATCAGAAGGGGGTGCAAATGTAATGGTGGGCTGGAGGAAATGTCCAGTATTTACCTTTCAGAGAAAACCCCAAAGTTCTCTAAAAGAATTAGAGTCCACCATCTCCGAATCTTTGGCATGTCACACTGGAAGAAAAAGGAAAAAAAATAACTGAAATATTAAAATATTAACAGCTACAACAACATCAGTTAAACACATTTACCTTTATAATTACTTACAGATGTAAAATCAAAGGGTGCTCCCAAGGCAAGATGTAGAGCATACTGGAATAAAAAAAAAGAAAACAAATTATACACACACACACACACACTCTGTAAATGCAAAACAATAATAAAAAAAACCTGCCTTGTTCCTCATAAATAAACCAATTATGGTGTAATTATTTAGTTCTAAATAAAACAATACCATCAACATGAAGACTCCACAGTCCACACCACCAATCTGTTGGGGGATATCCTAAAAAAAAATAATAATAAAATATAAAAAAAAAAAACCTTTTACAATGTTTGACACTTCCCACTATCCCAACTTTAGCATACTTCCTATAACCAACCTTGTTTTTTATTAGCATCCATGTTCCAGGTGCAATTTTGGCTGTCATCTTGCTGCAACAAAAATACACATAATAAACATATTTGCTAATATGCAAAATTACATACAGTTTGATGCTCTGAAACCATAGCAGTCAACAGTATTTGGGTCTTTCTTGTAAAAACTGTCACACCATGCAAAGACAGAACATCATGCAAGTAACCATTAAGCAAGCTTATTAAACTCTTGCACAGAACACAGCAAAACTTGAACACAAACATTGAACAGCGAACCTTGAACAGCAAGCCTGAACTTAGAACCTTGAACATTTTCACTATTTTATTTTTGCAACCTGAAAGCTTTCATATATCTCCCATCACCCAACCCATATGGATTGGTTGAATCTAGGAAGAACATGTGTCTATCTTTTGGCTTCATGACCTGCAAAAAAATGTTAGTTCTTCCAAATCATGAAATTGTATTTCTGAATTGTGATAAGACAAACACAGTAAAAAAATTTTGACAGTTAATTTTTTTGAAAGTTAAATAGCTAGATCACAAATGACATACACACAACATCCAGTGTCCTGGCTTCCAAGCAGGGAAGATAATGCAGTCTTTTAGTGCAATGTTATCCTGTAAACAATACATATATATAAAATCAAAAAAAACATTCAGATGGTTAAAATAAAATTGGTCACTGCTGTAAATGGTATGTAACTTTGTGGCCTCACTGGAAATGACAAGGATGGGTCCAGATTATTTGGAGGCAACCAGGTCACCACAACATATGCATTAGCTGTCCACACATCCAATCCCTACAACATAACGTACTTATGTAAGACTATAAACAAGCTAGACAACTATGTCTCAGGTTATTTGCAGCTTTATACAAATACTTACTCGTTCCATAGAGACCAAAGTAATTACTTCAAGACAGCTGTTTGCAATCTGAATTTTTTAAAAAGAAAATTGTAAAGAGTCACAGTCATTTCTTAATATTATTGTATGTTACTTTGTATCAACTTACTGTTGCCTCCAACTGCTCATTGAGACCGAGAGTCCAGAAATCTTTTCTTTTCAGAACCACGTTTCCAACTTCAGCAATTGTTTCATCTTGGTCGCCTGTCCCCAAAGCCCATTCAAGCTTAGAGAGAAGAAAAAAATGATTAAAAAAACATTTTTGGTTTGCCATTGCAACATCAAATAAAACCGAATACCTTTCACATACCATTACTGATTGCCTATGAGTTGGCACACAATCCCAACTATCTCTACTGGCAGACAGGCATTTATAATTACACACCATTTCAGTTTCTGCTGTAATAATAAAAATTTGAAAATTACATACAACAACTTTATGCATTACAGCTTTATGATATATTAAAACTTATACAGGTTTACACTTACTACTGGTTGGGACCGTCATTGATGTCGGGGTAACATGCTCCATCTCAATGTCTGTGGGGACTAGCTCGTCTATAGAGATGTCCGAATTTTCTTTAACAATACAAAACAAGCAACAAGTTAGACACAAACATATTTCTTTTGTTGGCTTATGCATTTACACTTAAAAAAAAAAAAAAGGTATTTAATATAAAGGTATTTTAACTTACCCAGCACAGCCTGTCCATGCATATTCATCACCAACTTTGATCCAAATGTATTCATTAATCTAGTCCTCACTTTGTTGTTCTTGTTTTCGTTATAGTGGTGAATTATGGTCCTCATTTGAAAGAGGTGTGTTGATGGCTGAGACATGTTCAAGAAGTAGTTATTTTTTCTCATCTTTGAGAACAGTTGCTCTGCAACCTGGCTATTTATTTTGCCAGCTAGTTGAGGCACTATAGTGATCTTCCTCAGAACATCTCTACTGTCTTTGGTATTGTTCTCGTGAAAACGGTCAGATAATATGTAATGATCAGAAGATCCTGTCAGTGGGTGTCCTTGAGGATCACTTGCACTCTTTTTTTCCTCCAGCCAAGGCAAGGACACTTTCAGATTTCCAGATCTGGCAAGTGTTATGTTTTCTTGAGTGGGTTCTGCCAAGCGTCCCTCATGTGGATGAATAGGAATGCTTTCTGGTGCCCTGAGATTGGCATGTGTTGCTAAACCGCGTGCAAAGTCATAAATGATAATGTTCGGCATGTGCTTCCATGAGAACAGAAGATCAACAAAATCTCGAGGGCTTTCTGCTCGAAGATTGCATTTTAAACTGTAAACTACACCACATGGGCACATGATGACTCCCCAGCCTCCTAATATAGGAAAGAAAAAAAAAGGGAAAAAAACCCAAACAATTTAAAAGGAAAAAATAAATAAAATAAAAGTTTTGAACATCCATGTACTGCCAATATATTAATTGTATTATCAAAAGTTAGATAAGCTCACCAGAGGCACCCCAGATTTTTTCAAAGATTTTATCATATGTTTGCCTCGATTTCATTTCATTGGACAATCTGAGGAGGAGGTCACTCCGAGAGCCAGTGGAGTCCAGACCACATTCTTTGCATAGTTTCCGAATAACAATAACCTACAAAAGTATATTATTTAATATAGTGTGTGTGTGTGTTTATATATATATATATATATATATATATATATAAATATAAATAATAGTAGTATTCATTCCAGAAAAAAAATACATTACAAACAAACCTTCTGCTTCTGAAGTTCTTCTTTCAGCCTCTCCTCTGTCACCGTAATTTCTGCAGTCTCTGAGGCAGACTTTGAAGAATGAACTTTTTCAAACTCTGTGTTTAGCACATTGTCTGAACGACGTGTCCTCTTGCCAATCCAAGGAGCCCAGAAGTGATACGTAGGTTTAACTGCAAATGGATTTTGTGCACCACCTATAACAGCAGAATTAAAAACATAATGAGCTGTAGTGCTTTAGTGCATAAAAAATCCTTTTCCACATACTTGCAACAAATCCACGACATATCATTTCTTTGGATAGTGCCTCCCAGAATGTTTCTATATTGACGTCCCCTCGGAAGTTTTCAGGAGGTTCCTCTGTGTCACTTGCTGAAAAAAAAAATCTGTATTACACTGTGTGGAAAAAACATGTAAAATGAATGAATTAATTAATTAATTAATTAAACAAACATGGAAGTGAACATGATTATAATAAACATACCAGAAAAATGGAAAACACCCTTTTTGTGTAGATCCATTATCACCACTGGGGGATGGTCACCACAGGTAATACATGAGTATCTGTACTCATGTTCCACAAGGGCCTCAAAATGCAAGTAGGCATGAAGAACCGTGTCTGGTGCCGGAAACTTCAAACCTGTCAAATCTTCCAAATAATTTACTGCTCTGCTCACCGATGTATGCACCTGGAAGTAACATACAAGTTTTGAGTAACATACATAAACACATATACCACAGATTTCAGTTAAAACTTACCTGAAGAAGGCTTCTCAAGGTTAGGCATAAAGGTATTGCAAGGATGTTGTGGTCATCAAAGTTATGTAGGTGGTCTTTCCACTCCTGATAACGGTAGAACATTCCACATAGTGGGCACTGCTTACAGTAAATGGCAACATCTAAAAATGTAAACAAGTAACACATCAGAGGACAATTTAGCTGAATACCACATATACAATTAAATAACACCAAATCATACCTTCAATTATGGACCAGTTTGTGAGTATTTTAGCCTTCTTCGTAATTAGGATGGGTTCACTGAGGGGAACAACACCTGGACAAATCTGACAGACACATTCATCTGGACAAAGGATTTTTGGGTAATCTTTGTCTGGTGATGGTACCCGCACATCATCTGGTAGATCAACAGGAATCTTCTTGTGCTGAAGAATGTAACATACCATATTATTTAACCCTTGATGTTTTGGAGGATAAACAGGATTGTCTTCTCTGAAATCCTTCTCAGACTGTGCATATGGTTCTTTGCGTGGTGATTCTTCTCTGCTGAAGACTGTTCGAAACAAGTCGCGTTGTGTCTGAAAAAGGTGCCATTTTGCAATATATTTGTGCACACATGAGCGCCTCAATATGGCACAGGGACAATGCCATGTGTTTAATTTTGAGTCATATACAACCATTACACGCCCCAACCTGCTGTAATAGGAGACACTGGGTTCAAATACTGAAATGAACTTCTTTGTTTCAGGGGTGCCGATCGAGGTTTGAACAGAGAGTGGTATGTTACTGCTGTTAGCATGCTGCTGCCGAGTAAGGCAAATCTTCTTCTTTTCATTACTAAACCACTTTGCTTTCACCATCTCGGATAAAATCTCTTCTTTCAGGGAGACTGGTTCTGCAGAGGATGCACAGTAATTTACAGAGCGGATGTGTTTGCACTGGTATGATGACAGGCCACTTCTCTGTGCAACTTCCATACTGACCTGACATTCATGTGATTCACAAATGACCTTATGATGTTCTCCCCATGTCTTGACCTGAATATGAAGAGGAACACTGTGACCCTTTGTAACTTTAAGAACTGTAAATATGCCATTTGTCCTATCGATGCACTGGCTCTCAAGATGGGATGTGGCATTAATGTCCTGTATTGGCTCTTCTGTGTGTTTGCGGTCAATGTGCTTTTTTAGGTTTCTTTTATTAATGAGGATATTGCAAACTGGGCATCTTTTTCTGATCACAGGCCTTACACAAACCCTTCCTGAGAAGACTGCTGGTGTAGTTGGCACTGCAGTGGTTGGAGATGGTGTGGTCAGAACTGCAGTGGTAGGAGATGGTTTCCCTCTCACAGCTGGTGTGGTCAGCACTGCAGTGGTTGAAGATGGTGTCCCTCTCACAGCTGGTGTGGTCAATGCTGCAGTGGTTGGAGATGGTGTGGTCAGAACTGCAGTGGTTGAAGATGGTGTCCCTCTCACAGCTGGTGTGGTCAATGCTGCAGTGGTTGGAGATGGTGTGGTCAGAACTGCAGTGGTTGAAGATGGTGTCCCTCTCACAGCTGGTGTGGTCAATGCTGCAGTGGTTGGAGATGGTGTGGTCAGAACTGCAGTGGTTGAAGATGGTGTCCCTCTCACAGCTGGTGTGGTCAATGCTGCAGTGGTTGGAGATGGAATTGTGGCTGAAGTTGGAGGTGGGTTTTTTTTGCAAACCTGTACATGTTTTTCAAAATCACCTCTCTTTAAAATTGTTGTTTCACAGTATGGACAGTGGTGATGTAGAGCTGGTCTACATCCTAGTCCACATCTGTGTATAGTATAGCCTAAAATAAATTAATAAGTAAATTGGTAACCTATTACACAATAATATATTGTAAGTACATATTAAACAAATCAAGATACCTCCACAGACTACTGCCTTGTTAAAGTGGCTTTGAAGATGGGTTTTTAATTTGACCAGTTTGGCTGGCTTAAACACGCTGGCCGCGCAAAAAGGGCAGTGATAATTGCTGCAACACTTGTTGCACTGCTGCAGCTCAGGTAATGCGTCACCATTCTGAATAGTTATATGTCTCTATAAGAGATGAAAGCACGACAAATGGGATTAAAATAGCTAAACTATACGGTAACATTATTTCACAAACAATGCATACAACAGGTGAAACGAGAACAAACTATTCATATGCAAGGCCCATTTACAACACGAGATTAATCAAAACATCCGCAGAAAACTTCTACACCTTAAAAACGACAACAAATTGAAGATTCAATAAGACAATGAAGCCAATCACAAATTAAATATAAACACCTAATAAAAACTAATGAAAATTATTCACCATATGACAGCAAAAGTACTCACCGTGCTCTCCGCCATTTCTAGGTGTTAATAGCTCCGCCCCTCACTTCCGGTTCTGAAACAGCGGTTCTGAAACGGCGGTTCTAAAACGGCTGTGCTGCGGGTCTGCAGATGGATACTATTGGATCTTAGCGGCAACGGCTAACATCTGAACACGTTACATGAAAATCTCAGGCTAACTGAAACGAATTAATGCGGTCACCATGCCGTCTTACGAAGAATGGAGAAAAACAATTCACTTCTATTATTTTTTAAAATTCTCTCTAAATGTCTATTCAATGCTTTTCTCGGTAAGTGTTCGTTTAAAATGAATGCTGTCCCAGCGTTGCTTTGTTTCTCCCTCACATAAACACGCACACCAACACACACTCGCCCTGAATGAATACGCTCTTGTGTTTGTGTTGAATGTATAGAGGGTGTTAATAAATATCTTTTAACTTCGACCGCATTTACAGGATCGTTTAGAGATTACATGCTAGTTTTAGCTTTAAAATTTCACAGATGAGCTTTGTGTCTCAGTAAAGCAATAGACGCGTCTCTGAGAGATTTAAAGGCACAGGACGTTGTTGTTTCTGTAACTATAACACTCACATGGTAATGACGACAGTTACGAGATTCTGTATTTACACTGATTTGTTTTTATATAGTTCCTGGAAATAGTTAGAGACTATAATATTGAAATTGTATTGTCTATTTTTTCTTCATCATCCTTATATATATATATGAAGAAAATATCGGACATTAATTGGCCAACACTGGATATTTATTGTATTCTGCCTATATTAATAATCATATGTTAATGTAAATGGGTAGTGATAGATTATGGCAAAAATGTATAAAAAATGAACAGCACATTCAAGTAATGGCATGAACACAATAACACATTCAGATATACTCTTATATGGACCGTGATTTTAAAGAGTGAGGACACCCACACACCCAATTTTGGGGGGGCATTTAAAAAAGAATATCTAATTAAACTAGTTTTATTACTGTATTTTATTTTTTAACAGTGATCTTTTTCTTAAACCACCAACTATTAGAATTTATTTTATTTCAAAAAGAAACAGTGTTCTGCTTGACTCACTAGTGTAATGTTTTCTTATAGGGAATGCAATAAGTCTTATACCTTATGGAAGTATCTTGACTATTAGGGCTTTTGGAACATGATGATACAAGCAGAAAAGTCTCTTAGGATACTCTTCAAATCATCTTTTCTCTTACCCTTCTTTACTCTTAAAGGAACAGTCTACTTAAAAATAAAAACTTTCTCACCCTCATGTCATTCCAAACTTGTATGACTACGAAGAAGACATTTTGAAGGATGTTGGAAACCAAAAAAACAATCAAAGTCAATAGTAATCGAAACAGTTTGGTCACAAACATTCTTCAAAATCTAGGGATGTAACAATACACCCTGAGCCAGTTGAAAATCAATACATATATGAGACAATTTAATTCGTTTGAGATGTTAAACAAATCGCAATACAGTTGGTGGTAGGAGTAAAGCCCCGTTCACTGCTACATGGCTGCTGTTTCTTTTATTTGTGTTACTTATTTATCTAGTTTGGGGTTTGTTTTAAAATTTCAGGATAGTTTTGTTATTTAACACATTTAAATTTCACAAAGAAATTTGTAACATTATGTCCAAGCGATAATAAAAGGACACCTTTTCATTTAGAATTTATAATATTTAATTTTTTTTTTTTTTTTAAATGAGAAAATCGTATCATGAAATCAATATCATAAATTGTATCGCATCTTGAGTTGAGTGAATCGTTACATCCCTATCATCTTTTGTGCTGGTATTTTCATTTTTGGGGGAACTATCCCTTTAAGATTGACTCGTAGTTTTTACACTTCACTAAAACACTGCCATTTATCAGTGAACAGAAAATAAATGAAGATGTCTGGAATCTGAAATTGACAGATGACAAAGTTAATCATCCAACAAGATTTATTACATTAACCTTCCAGGAAGAACAGTCAGGGAAGAAAATTGACAATGAAGTGGTTTCAATTAGTATGCTGTGTGCTAATATAGTCTTTTGTTAGGACACAAATTGATATTAAGACGCTGCATCCATCTTCTTTATGATCTGCGTCATTGCATTTACATTAGTTGTGCGTTTTAGCTCAGCACTCTAAGAATTATGTCTGTCGTCTTATAGGGATTAATGTGAGGAACACAAATTATTCATTGTTTGATTTTACAATGGATGAATGTTCAGCTTGAATTGGCTGTGCATTGAAACATTGATTTCAACTTTATATCTTTGCTGCATTTCTGGTTTAATCACTTAAACATTATGTTATGAAATGATGTAAGCTGATGTGACTTGTAGAGATGTTTTACCAGACCTGCTCCTGTCCCCTTAGTTGCTTGGTCTGTGCGTGCTTTGTATCGGAGTGTATGCAGAAGTGGAGAGGCAGAAGAATCGGACCCTGGAGGGGGTGTTTTTAGCTCCTGCTGTGGTCCTCATACTGCTGGGTCTCGTCATGTTCATTGTGTCTGTGATGGGTATGGTGGGATCCCTCAGGGATAACAAGACTCTGCTGCACATGGTGAGTGTTGCTTGTCTGGTCGTGTGTGTGTGTTTATTCAGAAAAGATCCTCTTCTACCATGTTACTGGTGGATTTTTTTGTGCTGTGATTCTAAACTCTTTGTGCAGTTCCTGTGTGTGCTGTGTGTTCTGCTGGCTCTCCAGGCTCTTGCCCTCATCATTGCCCTGATCTTTGAAAAGACGGTAAGACGTTAAGAAACATTGAGAGCAGGGGCACTGTTGAGTTGTATGGTCTGCTGTTAATGAGTTACATTTTTCTTTGTCTTTAGACAATCAAATTGTTTCAGAACAGTATACGAGAAGGAATCAAGCACTACTATGATGACCTGGACTTCAAAAACATATTGGACTATGTGCAAGAGAAGGTAGCTAACCAACTTTATTACTGGAATCTAAGTGAATTATACACCCACGCTAATGTGGACCATGTCACAACTGCCATAAATAATTTCCATCTTTCAGGCAGTAAAATATATTTTGTCAATTACAGTTTCATTCATGCACAAAAATGGCAGTTTTCTCATAACACTGGCACATAATTGCTATTTATATGTGTGTGTGTGTGTGAATTTAAATGGAGTTATTTTAAATTGTAATCATATTTCACAATATTACAGATTTTACTGTATTTTTTAAACAAATGCAGCCTTGTTGAGCATAAGACAAAACAAATTCTTACTGACCCCAACCTTTGGAATGGTAGTAATGTAATATATTTATATTTTCAATATTTTGTGATAATTTTTAGTATATAAAAATACTGCATAGTCATATTTATTATTATTATTATCATTATCATTAATGTTAAGAAGAAAGTATCACTTATATTAAAATTCCCTTTTTTTAATCTGTTTTTTGTTATCACAATCTCGCTTTGTCTTTTCAGTTGTCTTGTTGTGGAGGAGATGAGTACAAGGATTGGGAAGTAAACCAGTACCACTTCTGCAATGGCACGAGTCCTTTGGCCTGCGGTGTTCCCTACACCTGCTGCATCCGACAAAGTGTTAGTCATCCTGTTCACTTTGCCCAGTCATGATACATTAATCAGCGCATACGTCGCCCTGTACATGGTAGTCTGATGAGAAAAGCCTGCATCACAGGCCATTTATCATGAATTCACCAGTAATAATTTCTTGCTGAAAAGAATGTGCTTTTTTCTGTTTGCAATGAAAGCAGTCTGACCCACAGGTCTGCGAGTACAGGGAGCTGAATTCTGAGCTTTTTTCTGCTGGGTTTAGAGAGCTTTCTAGTAAATGCTGTTCCCCATGAGTCAGTGGAGAGTGCATCATGACAGAGAGAATTTAATTTACCTGCCCTGCACAGCATAGAGTCTGCTCTACTGTTCATGAGCATCTCTCTCTCTCTCTCTCTCTCTCTCTCTCTTCTCTCTCTCTCTCTCTGAGTTAATAAATGTTGATTGGGCACTAATGCAAAGTTCTCCTTTTGGTATGACAGTTTACCGCAGTGAGAGAGCACAAGGCTTTTCAGGCTAAGAATCAAAGATTGCCGGATATTTGACTTCAGATGTTTGCTTATCATCTGCAATCCTAATAGCACAAAATTCCAAAAATGGCACACGATAGGTGCAGACATTCAGTAATCTGCTGAATTTTGTAGCGTTTTTCTAACCAGGTTTTGAGAGAAAATCTTCCTGCAAACAAAGTAAAATATATTAGAAGGGTGTACTATGCTTGTATTGGGTTCTGAAAGCATAAGGACTCATAGTTCACTCAAAAATGAAAAGTCTGTCATTAATTGCTCACCCCCATGTCATTCCAAACCCGAAAGACCTATGTTCATCTTTGGAACACGGATTAAGATGAAATCCGAGAGCTTTATAAAATTATGGTTGCTATGCAGGACTATACGTGGACTTATTTAATAATGTCTTTACTACCATCCTGGGTCTTGAACATCTCAGTCGTGTTGTTGTCTATGCAGGCTCAAAAGGCTCTCGAATTTCATCAAAAAGTAGTTTTACTAGTGAGTCCTGTGTGTTAATTTCTTTCAGGTCGGAGAAGTTGTGAACACACTCTGCGGCTACAAAACTCTCAAACAGCAGGTAAAATGGAGCTCTCTGAAGTCCACATTCTCGCAATGGCCTGCAACCAGCCATCACTGACTAATGTTAATTGACTTGTGTCATTTTACATAATACTGGCTCTCATACCCAGCCATGCACTTGGAGAGAATCATTTGGCGGACCTTGACACTTGAGATTATCTTTAAAGGAGAAGATGTGACAGGAAAACCAAAACCTCCAATAGCCATTTCAAGTGCAATCATCTGTAATGGTGGCGCCATTCAGTTGTTTGTTCCATAGATAAAAACCAAGCAAATAACATCAGAGCCATTACAAGCACCACATCTATTATGCCATTACGATGGACTCTAGTTGTGATTTTTGAACCTTGTTTCCGTCATAAAATCTGAGCATTACCTGTTACCTATACCGAAATTAGATTTCTTTCTCTCTTCTGTATTACAGCGTGAAACTTTAGATGGCATAATTCATGTGCGTGGCTGTATCCATGCTGTGAACCTGTGGATGGGGGACAACATTGGAGCTACTATTGGAATCTGCTGTGCGGTTGGACTACCACAGGTTTTATGATCCTCTTTTCCTTCTTGTGTTTACTGTTTATTATTTATATCATCCTACCCTGAAATATATGTATCTCTTCATCGTGTACTTTTCCCTCTGCTCCCCTGGCATTCCACATTTCCATTTTGATTGCCTACTACCTATTCTGTTTGACTCTTCCCTCATTAGAGAATCCTCTGGCAAACAATAAATTATAGAAAACGGACATCTGCACTGACCAGATGCAAATGCCCAATGAGGGGCGAATGACTCTCGGAGAAGCTGCTGCCCAATCTTTGGAATCTTTTTACAAAATAACTAGCCTGCTCATCTGTCTCTCTCTTTTTCTGTCTGCTGAGTTGAGGGAAGAGGTCACATTAAATACAGCCACATGGCCATGCCGGCACATTCCTCCATTAATGCATTAATCCTCTAATTGGAGCAGAGGAACAGTATTCTTGCACAAATATGATGAAGTGTGTGACAAAGACCCAGTCTAGTAAATCAAAGTATGGTTGGATTTATGATCTGCTCCTGTTTATGCACAGTATTACTGTATATTTTATCATATGTTTTACGTAAATCAAGGATTTGTCTTTATAAATGACAAGTGAAAACTATAGATTTGGATCTGTGACTCTGCTTTGAAAATAGTTTAGATTAGAATTCTGTGAATATTTATGAATATATTAGAATAAAACTTAAAATAATAGATGTTACCCTTCTGATTCAAAAAAATAAAAGTTGGTGAGCACATATACTGTACATGCACAGTGCACACTATGTCTTATGTGCTTTGATTTAAAAAACAAAAAAAACAAATGTACGTTGTACGGTTCTCACAAGTTGTCATAATTTATTTTGACAGGATTTTTTTATGTAAAGGAAATTCAGAAGAACAGCATTCATTTGAAATATAAATCTTGTGAAACTTGTACTTTGCATCAATTTAATGTGTCCTTGTCAAGTAAAAGTATTAATTTCTTAAAAAAAAAAAAAGAAAAAAACTTGCCCCGAACGTTTGAATGGCAGTGTATTTATCTATTTGGTGACTTTTTTGCACTTCATCTCCAAAAGACATATCTTGACACTTCACATGTGTTAATGTTTCTTTTAGCTCCTTGGTATTCTCCTGAGCTGTATCTTCTGGAATCTTTTGGTGGAGATGAGTGAATCTGAAGACATGGTGGACTTTAAGATCCTGAAACGTGCCGGTTTCAAGTACAGAGAACTGGACCTCTCAGGTGCTGGATGGTGTATGTGTCTACCTCGTGACGGAGGCTACCTGCCTGTTCCTGTAGCAGAATCTGACAGCTGGGCTCCAGACCCCATCCGTTTTGACCTGGAACAAGAACAGCCCAAAATATCCTTTAAGCATTCACATCTGAAGAGTCAAAAAGCACAATCAGGTATGGGGATGGATGAAGTGGACAATCGGGCTTAAGAGGCTGCATCTTAATTTTTTTTTTTATTTAATTGTGATTAGTATAGAAAAAGTTCACACTGTGTGTTAACATAAAGTGAGTTAGTTGCACTAAATGTTTTTAGGCATGAAAAAAAGGAGAGGTTTGTATAAAACGTTTGATAATAGATGGAATCAAGGTAGGAGATCTCCACCTGCACATTCCATTGTTTTTCACCATTTTAGTTCATTCTGTGACTTATGGGATCAAGCAAGTTTGTTTTATTAGTCATTTTCTTATATATTTTATAATAGTTCATAAGGTACATGGAGAGGACTCTTACTGTTGGCAATCAAATTTTTTTAAAATGTTTTTAATTTAGGAGTATATTACAGTGACTTCAGGGAAATGGCTAGCTTTTGAATTTGTCAAAGATTATCAATGTTTTGACTGGCAGATGAAGCTGGACGTTCATCTCTAGTAGATGCATTGTTTCTAAAAACTTTTATATGCACATTTTAATTGTTTTTACATTACAATATTATCATGAGCCCAAATTTCCAAGAAGAAATGAACATTTGGTATTATTATGGATCTGCTTTCTCTTTTAAAAAGCATGAGGTTTGTGTAATGCTGACATTATTTCTTAATGATAATAAGTACCAATGAAATGATTATTTATTAAAGTGTTGCCTTAAGTACAACAGAAGCTTTTACCCTGAGTACCTCAGGCTATTCTACAATAGCCACATTACCTTGCAGGTAGAATTTTTTTTAAATAAGGGAGACCTGGTCTTGACCACTACTTGAAGTTTCATTTGTCTTTTAAGTTATGTTCATAATGAACTTTTAGCTGTTGAAAACCTCTGTTTTAAATGTGTAGTTCAAGTTTGATCTTTATTACTGTTCGGGAAGATAAAAAAAAAAAAAAGAAAAAAAACTTTTAGCATTAATGTTGTCATAATTAACAAATGTCTGCCATTAATTTATAAAAACCGCCTTTTAGTTGCCAGTAGTCATTTTGAAATACCTCACAATCACACCTCTTTGCTAATCGGCCTTTTCAGGATGTTGCTAAAGATGGACTGCTGTGCTCCAGCTAATGTAGCTCTGGTTTTGTAGTAACATTAATGTGACTTTCAATAAAATTTGCTTGAATTAATCTTTTAAGTATGTCTCGCGGGTTTATTCTGCATTGTTGAATAAAGCCCCGAAGTCTCTGACGCCTTTTAGTGGAGTGATAAGTGGAGCTGTGAAAACCTCTAAGGAGCTGGGCTTGTGGATTCTTAGAAACTATCCGCCTGAACTTTTGAATGCATGAGCCATTTCTAGTGCATAATCACACTTTTTAAGATGTTCTAGAAAGTGAATGTTGCATAATGAGGTCCCAGGGGTTTTGGCAATTGTATAGATGACTCTATAAGGCTAATGTATCTTCCCAAAGAACTCAAATTGCATTTAAGGACTCTGATAGCAACTTGGCATATTAAAATGAGTCTAATTGATGCTGCTTTCTGAGCATCATCATAACACATCGCTCACATTAATTCCTGTGCAGAGCAATCCATCTTCCTCCTCTCTCCCATTATTTCCTCACTGCTCACACCACTTTCCTCCTCATGGTGATGGCCATCAAGAGGTTGCATGTGGAATAATTATAGCCGGTGTCTCAATGGGAGGAAATGAACTGCAGCACTGAAAATAACACTTCTTGTACTGAAGCCGGGAACAAAATGCATCCACACTGGTGTAATTATGATAATAATAACAGCATTAATAACAGTAATTAGCAATTGCTTGCTTGAGGGAGGCACAAGGATGGGTTCTTGGTTTTGTCAGATGCATGAGTGCATCAAAAGAGGATGAGGCTAGTTGATCACGTGATGCACTGCAGATGAATTGTCAGTGCTTAAGCAGATGTTTTTTATGTTTGTTTTTTTTCGTCTAGCATCCAGAAAACCTTGAATGAGAAGAGAGCAAAATCCCAGCATGGAAGTTCTTGAGAAGAAGCTAGAGTACATGGCTATTTACTGATTTACTCGTGAAGGAAAAGTTTATAAAAAAAAATAAAATAAAAAAAACACAAATTTACTTGCACTCAATCACTTGAATCTCATTCTGACAGCACCCATTCCCTGCAGAGGATCCAGTAATGCTAAATTTCTCCAAACTCCTTCAGCTAAAAAAACTAAATCATCTACATCTTGGATGACCTGAGGGGGAGTGTACTCTTAGCAATTTTTCATTTCTGGGTGAACTATTGCTTTAATAGTGAGGCAATGCCATGAGCCAGCAAGGGCGAAGAGATCAGGTATGATCGCAGTATAGAGAAAAATATTTTTTATCCCCTCCCTAAGGTTTTGATGTTGTTCAAATTTAATTTAATTTTATGCAATTATGCTGATTGGTGGACAGTTAATGAGTCAAGTATCAACTTTTTCACATAGTAATTGTTATGCAGCTTCTCTGAAAGAGTAATACAACATTAAAAGGCCAGGGCTGTTTGTCTCTAATAGAGGAGGGATATGGCTCATTTCGGCTGCAGCTTAAAATGCTGTCTCTCTTATCTAAATAATGAGTTCAGTGCATCTATCTCGTGGGGACTGAGAGAAGAAAAGTGATTTCTCTAGGTTTGGTTAAATCTGGATGAAAACGTATCAAGGTTGACCTGAGACTAGCGTCTTTGAAATAAACACCTTAAACGTCAAGAGAACACATTAAGAAGCTGTAGGGCGTTCGGTTGCTTGTTTTGTTGCTAAAAAATAATGAATAAATAAATAAGCCCATTTTTTATCATCAATCATTCTGTACCCAGAATTTTTAATACATGTCTTGCAATGTGCAAAAAAGAGGGTAAATATCAGACTTAAATGAACCTAATAAGATAATAAGGGCACAATTTGAACTGTAAATGATAGAAAATAGGTTCAAAATTACAATGTTGGTTTTCTAGCACCTGTGCCCTCCAATTCTCTGTGGACTAGCCAATTTAGTTGTTTTTGCATAACCTGTACAACTGTAAGGTGTTATAAAAACTTTAATCTTGAGGTCTAAATATTGGAATCAATCAATGCAGAACTTATAAGTTGGTGCAAACGACATCCAAATTGTTAATGTTTTCATTTTACATTTCATTCTTTGGTTTGCTGGCATTCATTCTTCTTAAGCTTACTAGAAGTGTAATAGCTATGCACTGTGCCTTGCTGTTATCCCTGAGGTAATACACACCTACTCACCTCATCTCATCATTTTCTGACAAAAAAAAAAAAAAACCCATATGGTGTTATCACCGAACGAATCAGACTGGGACTGCCTTGCTCTGGACGGCAGAATGAATTCAATCTCGCCAATGAATATCATTGAGTATCCCTGATTAGTCACACAAATGCAATGCATAAGTGAAGTGGATTCTGTCCACACAAAGAAAATGGCTTTTCATATGCATCAACATGTCGTTTCTTCTGAAAAGTTTCTGTTTGCACAGATGATTGAAAGCTGTCTGTTGAATGATGAGTGAGGTTCTGCTGCCAGTTAATGGAATGTGTCCCTGATGGATTGCCAGTAAGGACCTTGTGTTGATGATGAAAGAGTGACATTAAGAGTTATATTAATGCAGTATCTCACAGGCTACTGTATATCAGCAAAATCAAGAGTACTGAACAATTTTATTGTGTGTGTGTTTATACAACAGTTTAAATAACAAGACGTTAATATCCATTTATTTCAGTTTTTGACACAATTTGTCAGTTAATCAAATTTGTATTTTTTTTTCTTTGAAAATAGTAGAGAAGCCAACCCTAATAAAAAAGTATACATTTAAAATACATTTATACTGACACATAATTAAACTTTATTTGGAGTTCTACATGTGCACAAAGTAAATTTTTTATATTAAGCCTGAAATGTGTTTTAATGTCACTAATGACGAGGATTGTATGATTTTTTTTTTTTTTTATGATATCAGCGTTTAAATGCAAGATATTTAAAATGTAGCTTAAGCATACTTGCAATAGTTCCACTTTAGCACGATCAAATATACTTCAGTGGACTTCAGCCACACAATTAAAGTGCATTAAGCACAAAATTATTTGTTCCAAATGACTTGAAGTATACCAGTTTAGTATAATAAAAGTACAAAGGTATTTTATTAAGTACATGTAAATGTATGTCTAGTATACTTAGCACTAGAGAAAACACCCAGTTTTCTGTCACTAAGAAATACATTATGTTATGTTGTAAGATAAAAAGTTGAATACAGAAATGTATTAAGATAAAAATTATATTTGCACACTTTCTAAATTTTCTTTGTGGAAAATGTAATATCCAGAATGAGTGTGTTGTGCTACATCTGTTGTTTCTCTGCCTGGACATCTTTGTGCACTGGAGGGCAGTTTATTTCATGTCCATTATTAAAGTAATGTATGCAAAAATGGTTCATAAAAGTGGTGGTAGATCTGAGAAAACTCAGATGTCACTTAGTTTGATGCAGTAGAATTAACACATTTGTCCGATTACAGTGCCCAGATAATTGAAGTTGTAATCAAATCATATGCGTAGAAGAACAGCTTATGTATGTCTTTTTTTCCTGCAGTCTTCTGAGATTTTGTTTCCAAATTATGTTTAATTTAATGATTCAAAGTTCCAAATAGGTGTTAATCAACAAGCTTTCTACAGCCCAAAGACTACGAAATGACCATAACAGGCCTTCTTTATGTAGGTCATTCTTTATTATTAACAAGATTAGTCTGAGTCAGCAGGAATCACAAAGCCTGAATCCCCAAAGATGAGGTCATCATCCAAATAATTGTGAGTATCACAGGTTATCTTGAGTCTGTTGATTGTGTGTGTGTGTGTGTGTGTGTGTGTGTGTGCGTGCGTGCGTGTGTGTGTGTGTATGTGCGCTTTGATGGACACAGAGCATTGAGTTTGTGCACTCAGTTCAGCATCTGCTATAAATTGGATTTTTCTTAGTAGTCAATATATGTCAAAGCACATATCCTGACATTATCCTGTCATTTGTGTCCGTGAAAAAAAAAAGGAAAAAATAGCTTGAGGCTGCAAAATTGTGTATCCCACACAAGTCACAAAAAAATCAAAATACAAAAAAGAGCAATTGGATGGTTTATCGCCAATTATGAGACTTTTGTAGCCAACTTTAGTTGACTAAGAATGTGATGCTAAATATTTTCTACAAATATCCATGTTTTAAATTTATTGAATATGGCCAACTCAAAAAAAAGACTTAATGAAAGTTAGTGTACGACTCACCTTTTTCCAGCATCTTGAAACAACCTATTTAAAAGGTTAGGATTTATGTAAGGATACCATTCCTTGCGGAGTGGATAGTCTGGCTAAATGAACAGATGTGGACATGGGAGTGCACAGTTAGTCAGTAATATCTCTTAACACAGCTCTCAATGGTCCATTTGCCTGAGTCCCAGTTATCTACTTATCGACCTTGTCACCAGTCCATAGCATTGACTCACACTTTGTGGATGTGTTTGCATGATTGGGTGTGTCTGTGTATGAGGGCTGATTAACTGGGAGAGGGTTACAGATTAATTCTCCAACATGTTCAGTTTTTGTCCCGTGTCCCATAGAGCTGTGCTCCTCAGTGATTTTCTGTATTGATGAGTCCTTTCGATTTGCTTTTCTCCTCTCCATCCGTGCACTGCTACTGAGATCAGGTATGACTTTTACCAATCATGTAGTTTTATATATTTCTCGGTGTAATAGCTCTTTTTTTATGGAAAATGGGACGATCCATTGAGCAGCATGAAACATAGGGTTATGTGACATTGCTATAATGTAGGCATGTTTTTATCTGCATTTGGGTTTTTTGTGTGTCTCTGCTGCCTGTGTAAATCATTGTTTGCACTTTTAGTCATCATAACCTTGTGTTTTTCAGGTAAAATGTTATTGCTCAAATGTCATTTTACAGATATGGATTACTGTGTACAATGTTACAAAAGATTTGTATTCCATTTCAAAACGTATCACACTTTCCACAAAAATATTAAGAAGCAGTTTTAAACCTTGATAATAAGAGCTGTTTTTTTTTTAGCACCAAATCAGCATATTAAAATGATATGTGACACTGAAGACTGGAGTAATGCTTGCTGAAAATTCAGCATATTAAGTATTTACTACTAAATATAGTAGAAACTTAATTTTCTGTAATGTAAAAATGATTTGTAATGATTTGTATCGTAAAAAGCGATATAAAAATAAACTTGAATTTAATTTAACTGAATTTAATTTAACTGAAAATTCTGCTTTGCAGGAAATAAATTGCATTTTTAAAAATGAGTTAAAATCGAAAGTACTTATTTTAAATAGTTTATGTAAATGACAACATTTTTAATTAAATAAATGCAGCCATAAAGAAAAACTATTAAAAATTCTTACCAAGCACAAATGTTTGAACTGGAGTTTGTGTAGAATAAAAGTTAGAAGTAGAAGTGAAATGATTTAAAAATGAGCGATGGAATTTATCTGTACTCATTTTGATGCATGAGATAATTTGATAAGACAAAACACTCATTATTACTGAATCGGATTTTAACATGATGAATATATTCATGTTCCTTGCTTCCTATTTAAGGGGTTCTGTGAGCAGGACATATTGCATGCATTTTAATCACTGCAAGGTTTAGTAAAATGTTTATTTTAATAGCTTCATCCAATGAAAAGTAAAATGTTCATGGTGAATTAACGCTGACATTATTATAAATCCGAGTGTTGCTCCTAAACTAATGAGCAACTGAGAGAGTGTGAAGGAAAATGTCCAATTAACTTTTGTCAGTGTGGGTCTATATTTTGGCAAAAGGCGTAACATGAGAGAAAGAGAGCCAGGAAGACACTGGGCCAGTGCTGTAAGTGGGTTGAGTACAAATGGGGACCCATTGATTTGAGCCTGTGAGAATGGCCAACAGCGTTTCTCTTTTCCCCTCTTTCACCATTGTTCTCTCTCTCTTGCTCTGCTGGCCATGGGGTGTGAAGGACACCAGTGTGACAGCTAATTATCCCGTTTGGAACCCAACAGAGCTAATCAAATGCAGCACCATGCTTCTTATTGTGATCTACAAGTTTACGCTTCCTCACTTGATTTTCTAACAGATTTAATGTCAGTGTTGAAATTAATGTAATGATTTTGTATGAATATAAAGTTCAGAAGAACAGCACTTATTTTAAATAAATCTTATGTAACGTTATAAATGTATTTACTGTCACTTTTGATCAGTTGAATGGATCCTTTCTGAATAAAAGTGTCACTTTCAAATGCTTCGGAAGGGTAATCGGTTTTATTTTAAAATTGCACAGTAATTACAAAATTAAACAATTTACACTGTGTAGGGTTCACAAAAACTCTGCTGCACATTTACTGAATTGTATCCATAATATTTGTAAAATCCTGAGGTGGTAATTCCACTTCATAATTGTAATTCAATCAGAGTAATTCAGTGCATAAAATGTATACGTTTAATTTGTGCTCAACAAAATAAGTGTATATGAAAATCATAACCTGTGAAATGATTCTAGTGGCTTTACAGTGAAGGGAAAAGACTGGCCTTGAGTTTTCCTCCTGGTCGTGTAATTATGTATCTTTCCATCGGTCATTTGCTCTGTTAATTATTTCACTATTGATCTGTTATTGGCAGCGATTCAGCAAGCAGCTCAATGCCCAGTGTGTGCCAGTACTGCCCGTCATGCCCCTGACCTTCTGTTATGCATGATCAAAACTCATAACAAGAAAAAGTGATGATCTGAAATATTTTCGATAGGTTACAGAAATACGCACTTGGTTTGCATTCTTTCTCACCAGTATTAGATCATGTTTTTTGTATCATCTCAGGATGGACCATGAACGAGGCATGGGCAACAGTCGTTACCGTTATGAGGAAGAGGAGGGTGAGTAGCCTTAGGCATGAAACCACACACACAAACAAAAATACAAGAGCTGAGTGATTAATCAGGCAATCAGCATGACGATAGTTACATGTGTATGTTGGGCTAATTGGGCCATATGCAATATTAGAAGTCAGTGGACTATCATAATGATTTGAAACCAATATTTCCAAGTGAAAAAAAAAACATACATTTGCTTTAAAATGACCATCATGACACTAACATGAAATTACAGCAATAGAAAAAGACAACGATCCAATCAATTCCAGATGGACTAAATTCTGCCCTAATGTGTGTGTGTGTGTATATTTTATATATATATATTTTTTTCTTCTCCAAGAAGCCATTTAACTCTGATATACCCCTCTTTTTACCCACTTACTTTTCTTTCCATTATCTATTCATGATTTTAGAGACACAATTGAAGAAATAAAGTGTCGCATACATCCAGCAATTTTGCCATCTCAAAGAGATAGAAAAGCAGACACTGCACAAAGTACATTATGTCCAAATTGGTGAGGTTATTACTGCACCAGCAGCTAAAAATATTTGTCCTCTTACTTTCACAATTAACCAGACAGTTTTATCGTCCTCCTCTTCACATCTCATAAAACATACTGTACAATAACGTGAGGGATAATTATATTAGAAATGACAAAAGTAACTGTTCGCTGAGGTGGAAAATACAATACAATAATATTCAAAAGGTCTGTACATTTTTTTGTAATATTAAAAAATATTATTAGAAATTTGAAATGCATGCTTTCTATTGTAATATATTAAAACATTTATTTTAGTAATTTGTTCCTGTGAAGACAAAACTGAATTTCATCCGCCATTACTCCAAGTCTTCAGTGTCACATGATCCTTCGGAAATTATTCTAATATGCTGATTTGGTGTTTAAAAAAACATGTATTCTTATTATTAATATTGAAAACAGCAATATTTGTGTGCTCATATTTGTCTTTTTCAACAATTGCTTTGCTATAACAATTAGATTAATTATCATTTGAGAGTTAACTGGAATAGACGGCATATGATTTGCTTACGGCTAGATATTCTCCTTTAGTAAGTGTTTGTACTTTGACAGAACTGGAAGCTTGAAGATTTTATTGCAAATGAATAAAGGCAATCTATTGATCCTACAATGTCAGTATTGAAGGACACTGTATCAATAGTTGAACCAGATCATGCCAATTTGGTCACTTGGTCCCATTTACTTGAGTGAGCAGAACATTTTCTGTGGAGCATGAAATTACCTTCCAAAATCAATGACATCCAAGACATTGAACAACATGTCATTAATCTTCTTATCAGAAAGTGTTCTGCCTTTCACAGACCATCAGTCTATCTACATTGGTGTGCCAGTGCCCCGCGGTTACCGGCGCAAACGCAGGAGGAGACGTACGTCCGTGTTGAGTCATGATGCAGACCCAGAACGAAGACTTCGACACGACCATCACAGACACGAACACTACGACTGTGATGACAGAGACCGCTACGATCTGGAGGCGGAAGGCTTGGATCAACCAGAGCACAATCTGCCACCAGACATCAATAGAACCAGTGAGTCCTTAATCAGCTCTGAAACAGAGTTAAAGTCATTCAAATTAGCGGTTTGTGAGTGTTTCCTGTATTACATCATTTGATTATACATATGAGTGAGCAGGATGCAAACTTAAACCTTTGCCAATACAGAACTTTCCACATACTTCTTTATTGCCAATATGGTGATCCAACAGACTTGTGATCCAAAAAACAAAAAATAGGTATAAAACTGCATATAGGTGCAAGAGATTGGAAACGGTTAAATTCAAATACCCAGTGAGGCAACAGACTCAAAGAAATGTATCTGAAAGTTAGAATGCAAATTCAAGGGGACTACAGGGAGCAATACCGCCATATATTTCTTTGTTTGTGTGTGAGAGATGGAGTTGTGCCGAGTTTATCGGATATACCCCGCTCACTCACTCTCAATCTCTTGGTGAGCCGAGGGCAGAGCCGTCACTGCAGAATAGAAGACCATGAAAAACAGTTATGCATCTCTAAACGCATGAGAATAAACAACTAAAAGTTGCATTCAGCACAGAATAGAGAAATAAGACAATACACTTTCATTTGTTACTTTTATGCTATATTAGCCTGTAAAATGGGCCATATTTTAGGTCAAAACAACATACCATGCTACACTGGATTATTTATGAGTTCTGATGTATAAGTTACATTCAGAATAGAGCTGATCAGTAATCCTAAAACCCAGAAGAAATAAAAAAATTAGCCTTGGATTTTCTAAGGATTTTCCAATGGGTTTTTAGAGAGGATGTTTTTTGATTTTATGAGGAAAATTAGCTCTTTTATGATATACAGTCATACCTCAAACATGAATTTAATGGCTGTGGCTGTGTTTTTAGATGCTAGCAGGTGTTATATTGATATAGTATTATGACAGTTGTGTATATTTTCAATTAGCTTTTATTTGTATATTTTCAGTTTGGATTTTAATTTGAGTTTTTAGAATGTTTATATAGATTTTCTTTCTTTTTTTAAGTAAGTGCACATATTTTTTTAATAAAATAAGTATGGAATTAAGTCACTTCTACTTAACTGTGTTTTGTAAAATTAACAAAGGAAATAAGTCAACTAGGCATGGTTGGTTTGGGTTTGATGAGTTAGTTCTACTCAGGTTTCCTCTGCAATACAATCACAGTTTGTCAACTTTTCTCAAACAATGTGGCACTGAAAAAAAGCATGCTATTAAAGTATGTGGTTCACTTACAAACATGTAAATAAGCAACGGCATGTTATTCTTTTTAATGTAATAAGTCTACTCAACATAGTTATTACCCGAATTAACACAGAGACCTCAAAACTTGGTACACAATATTTTGAGTAGAAATTGAACTCCCGATGTCAAGTAACTAAATCATAAAACACTGTAAATACAACTCAAAAACATTGAAAATTTTAAGATAATTAATTATTCATGACCCAGCCTGATGGGAACAATGGCATCATAACTTAAATATTTACTTAGAGAATCTTTGTAAACACTTTTTATTATTTCCTGAACTAAATTATTTAATGTAAAAATTACATTGTTTTGCTGTAGTATTTATTTACTTCACTAAAAAACAATTTTTATTCATGCACTGCAGCTTCAATAGACATCACCATTTGTTTCAGTAAATATTTCAAAATAAATCTTTCATTACTGAAATCAATGCTGGGTTTATGCATTAATGTACTTTGTAACAGTTTGGCATTCAACTTTAATTTAGTCGACAGCTTCTTAACTAATCACGTGTTAACATTTCATACTGCTGAATTATGTTAATTGGAGTTTCCATGACAGCAGCAAATTTTGCATGTTTGCCTCTTGCCCTTTTAATGAAGCTGTCAGTTCCTTTGTCAGCGGTGTTCTCAAAGTTGAATTGAACAGGCTTCTCATCACATACAGTATAATGGACGGGAGGTTTAAGGACCCTTCTCTCACACGTGTCTTCTTGAGGTATATCTTTTAATCTTCTGGAAGCATGTGTGTGGATGGAGGCAAAGATGATCAAACTGTAGTTGGAAATGAAGGTGTACCTAACAGGTGTTAGAGCTGAGAAATGCTGAGCATAGAAATGAAAACAAATAAAGAACAGAATGACCCAGACGTTGCCACACACTCCCTGGCATCACCTCAAACAAGCCCAGAAAAACAAGCACAGTGCAGCTTCAGTAACAGCTCACAGCTTTAGTCCTCACACTGAAAATTAATGAACAATGGCTTACGCTGCGCCGGTAGTTCCTCCAGGCGCATTCAGCCTTCACAACACCGGATCAAATAAACCTAGTGGGTGTCCTTGTTGTTTCTTCTCAACTTTTGGGCACATACTTTCGCCGCGTGTGGTGCTGCACTGCACTTTTTATTTATGAAGGCCATCTCATTCTGCCATCTGACTGAGCGTAATCCAAACAGGCAAGTTTTCAATCACTTCTCTTCCTGTTCATCTCACAGTGTCCCCAGCAGCAGAGCGACTGCGCTACATTTTGGGGGATGATGAGGAAACCATGCCCACACCCACTCTCTTCACCGAGATGGACACGCTGCAACACGAGGGTGACGAGCTGGAGTGGAAAGAATCAGCTAGGTAGAAAAACATATACACAAAGGCATCACCTATTGGAAATAAAATATTAAAGTACTCCAGCCTCAGTTTAATATGCATCAGAGATTGTTAGTGAACCGTTAGTATGATGATCCTGTGTCTCTGTGGCAATTGCTGAGCTCTGTAGCCATAATGCTACCATGCAGGGCTAGTATTGTTAAATAAAATAAAAACTTTAACTGTTATAAACATTTCTTTTAAATGAAATAAGGCTGAAATATAAATATTAGATAAAAAATAAACTAAATGAAGGTTAAAAATGTTGCCTAGGCATATTTCTGGCACTTTATCCTAAAAATCTGCTGTAGTGCTGTAGTGAGACAGAAACTTCACATTTCATCTTAATATTAACAGCATTTGGACCTGAACAACATCAACATCAGAAGCTCGCAGTTCCTTTTTTTCTCTGCTTGACTTCTGCTTTGTGTGTGTGACTGCGTATCTGCAGGTGGGTGAAGTTTGAGGAAAAGGTTGAGGAGGGTGGGGAGAGATGGAGCAAACCCCACGTCTCCACGCTCTCCCTGCACAGCCTGTTTGAACTGCGGACATGCCTACAGACAGGCACCGTGCTGCTGGACCTGGAGGGCTATTCACTCCCACAGATAGTCGGTGAGCAACCAGCCTCTTCATTGTGGGTGCTTGTCCTCTAACAGGGGATGCTTTCTAAACAATCTCAACCTTTGTAGCGCACATCGTCTTGCATACTGAAATGTTTCTTTTTCATGTTTTTTTATTTTTATGCATTTGAATGTTTTGCACTCATACCAGTGTACTTTTCAAAGCAAACCACATGAACTTTTGTTTCCTGTAGATGACATCATCGACCGTCAGATAGAAGAAGGGTTAATCGGTCCCGAGCTGAGAGACAAAATCAGCTTTGTCCTGTTGAGAAAGCACAGACACCAGACAAAGAAGCCCATCCATCGCTCCTTTGCCGATCTGGGCAAGTCTGGCTCTGGAGGCAGTGAGTGTTCAATCTTTAAAACTGGTTCCTGTCTCTCCATCCATCCCTACACATATTGTGCACAACAGGTTGAAAAATGAAGGAATACATGAACAATAACTAAGCATTCTGTTGTCAATTTGCAGATGTTTCTGTGCATCTTCAGGTTTAATGCAGCCTAATTGCTTGTTTTTCTTAAAATGACATTTCATCCGAAAATGATCATTACCTGCTCACTCATAATGTTCTGCAGAGCCAGCAGAACATTCAGGGTGCTCTTTTCCACACAAAATGGGTATCAGAATTTAGGAAAGGATAATTTTGTTGTTTATAAAAGACTGACACAGCCTTTGCTAAAAATTCAACCTGCTGAATTTTATGCTGAATAAACTGATATGGGCTTCAGGTGACATAAGGGTGAGTAGATAATAGACTTTTCTGGTGAACAGTCCCAATCCCATTTCACTTATTTCAGTGGGTTATTTCATTCCTTTCCTTTTTTCACAGTTCATTAACATCAACTTATATGCTAATGAACTTATATAGAAAACCATATTTTCTGCTTAATAGTTCATTTAAAAAGTTGCAATGTTGCTTGTATCTCAAAGCTCGGAGCCCAGGCCGATCCCCTGCTGCTGGAGCAGATTTTATCCGCTCAACAGAAGATCTGCGAAGCAAACAAGCAGCCAGCTATGGCCGACTACGTGAGTCTCATCTTTGATCCTTGTCTCCATTTTTTATTATTCTACTCCTCTAGAAAGTTTCAGTGATCTGCTAGTTTGGTTGAAACAAGTTGAGGAGCTCATTCTGCTTAAGATAACGTGATTGATCAACATTTCCTGTTTTAAATAGCATTTTATATAAAGCTTTTTCATTAATGCTGCCCAGCAAGAGTGTGTAATTAGTGAGTGGTGTCAGATTAGTTGTCCAATAGCTAGCTGGTGAACTAAGACTTAATGAATAATTTTGAGGAAATATTTGAAATGACATTCTAGTGTATATTTGTGCATGTGTGTCTGCAGGCCACGCTCAAAGCAGGAGTATGAATGACATTGCAGAAACACCAAGCACAGACCAGGTGAGTCACATGCTTTTACAGTCGGTCTGCATCTATACATAGAAAGAAGCCACAATTTGGCAAGGCACAAAAGCCTTTGTATAGCTCACAACAGCAGTTGAAAGGATCTTTTGTATTTGCTTAGAAGCTATTTTACAGAAACACTTGAACAAATCACCAAATTGAGAAATTCCCGCCATTCCTTTATATAGAATAGACATTTTACAATTCATGTCAAGTGTGTTGCTGTATTTGACATACGGTAATGTTGATTCTGTCTAAGCTGTGCTTGTACTAAAAAGTAAATTACAGCATATTTGCTAGCATGTTCTTATGAATAGGTCACTGTGATTTTGTGTGGGTCTGCTGATCTGATGAGCTATGCTTTGCCGTGGCCTGGTGTCTGGGTCAGTATTGATCTGCCATTGGGGAAACGGGCCATCTGACTGTGTGGTCCTCGTGCTGGGCTCTCACATGCAGAGGGATACCCGCGAGCTGCGGCCTGATCCCTCTGGAAAATGGTGTCACTGTCTCAGTTTCGTCCATGGGTGCACAATGTTCTAGACTATAGAGTCATTCCGTGTCAACTCAACCAGAGGTCCCCAGCTCAAATTTTTGATTTTGCTAATATTTTTTTCTGAAGAAAGATTGACATGTAAAAGGGGGGTCAAAATGGAAATTTACACCTGCGATTCAGAGCCAGATTACAAGGGGGGAAATGACTTCAGAAAGATGGCAGGACCCTTATGTAATTTTTACTCAGAGATTGGTAGGTCTGTTGGTAAAATCTGTTGACTTTAGCAATCTTTGTTACATTAAATTAAAATTAAATTAAATTTATGCATTTAGCAGACGCTTTTATCCAAAGCGACTTACAGTGCATTTAGGCTATCAATTTTTACATATCATGTGTTCCCGGGGAATCGAACCCCCAACCTTGCGCTTGCTTGCTTGCTAGCGCAGTGCTCTACCAGTTGAGCTACAGGAACATTATGTGCCAATGGTGACCAATCAAATTGGGGAAACAGCACTTTTCAAGTTTTTACTCCAGCGTTTGCATGTCTGTAATTTAAAAAGTAGTAAAGATATTTAAATGCCTGAAATGGGGACATTTCTGAAATTTGGTTGATTTGACAAGGAATGACCCTATAGCCATCTGTCATATAACTGTTCTGCTTTTGTACACAGATATTTCAGCAAGACTAAAACAACATGATTTTGACCTTAAAGGCTGTCACACACCTGACGAGAAGCGCAGTGTTATGCTACGTTTTAAAAGTTCATACACATTGTTTTCTATGAGTGTACACACACCAATGGCACCATTTGCCATTATTGAGTTCCACATTCGTATTATTGGACATTAGTACTGTATTTTTGACTAAATTAATGTAGCCTTGGTAAGCATAAGTGGCTTTCTTCAAACACACATGCATACAAAACATTTGACTGATAATGTAAATCTTTTAAATAATAACTGGACATTTACATCAAGACTTTCCAAATTTAAAACCAAGCCTTATTATAGAAATAGGAAACATAATTTCACACCCTGAAAAGGTGTGCTTCCAAAACTATTTCAAGCTGTTTATAGAGATAGGAAAATATAAAGCATTGCTTTGAGGAACTCCGAACTGTTATCATGATTTTTTTTTTTGGAATTGGCCAAAGTAGGAACACATTGAGCTTTGACTACCAGATAAACCAGCCTTTCTGAACTCTATTCTTACGCATGCCTGACATACAACGTGAAGATGAGACAAGATCATTCTACATTGTAAAACCGTGGGACTTGCTTTAAGATTTACCAGAGAGAGATAGAGACAGGAGGAAAGCAGAGAGATTAATCTAAATCCAGAGTGCATCTTATTCAAGGGCTTCAGATGGAATTGTTCTGTCTTCGAAGTGATAAAGGCTGCAAATGTTTTAGAGCTTAAAGTAGTACAAGTAAATGTGTGTGAGTTTCCACAAGTTTCACTGAGTGTAAATAGCAGTAAATCAACCTGTGTATTAAAATGTGCAGTTTTAGATAGTTGGCACATATAAAAAGCACAATTACAGAACATAATCTATAAAATATAATATTACATTATGTTTGAATAGAAACTTTAATTAATAAACAGCAGCACACAGTTAAGGGTTAAATGATAGTAGAAGCATTCTATGATTGTACAGAAGGCATACATGATGACATGAGGGTTCTGTGATGGAATAGTAGGGTTAAAGGTAACATAAGTGTCCAGTGATGGAACTGAAGGGTGAAATGACAAAATAAGAATATTGTGATGGAACAGAAGGATTAAATTACATTATAAATGACCTGTGATAGAACAGAAGATTTAAGAGTCCTGTGATAGAACAATGGGTTAAATGACAGCATAAGGGCTCTACACTGAAACAGAAGGGTTAAACGGCAACACAAGTGCTGAGTCCCAGTAGCATATTATCTGTCCTAAATAGTATTTGAAAATAGAATTAGTATGTCCCAAATCATAGTATGTTGAAAAGAGTATGCCAAAGATTCCCGGATGGTCTACTACTTGAGAAAATTTGAAGCTCAGATCGATGCACACGCTGACAATACTGCCCTCAGCACATTGTGCGTTGGAATAAGATTAGATTACAACTACAAACACGCATAAAAAGTGTTTAAAATACAAACATGGCGAATAAGCGTAACCGACGGACAGGCAGAGAAAGGGGTTTGAGTGATAAATAACCAATGTCTAACCTGATTTTAAATATTTAAATGTTATGTGCATTATATTTCATCTGCAGCAACATTGTGAACTTTTATACGTTTGGTTGTTAACTTTTAAATGCATCATTATGCAAACATATATGAAGAGAGTTCTTGTCATAATAGATGAGGATAGACAGAGGTGAATTGGGACACAGCAAAGGGTTCTGTAATGGAAGCGAAAGGTTAAAGGACAACTTAAGTGTCCGGTGATGGAACAGAAGGGTTAAAAAACACAAGGGTACTATAATTGATTATGTTTTTCTTTGTTCACTTTGATTCCAGATGAAGAACAAGTTCATGAAAAAAATCCCCAGAGATGCAGAAGCATCAAATGTTCTGGTGGGAGAAGTGGACTTCTTAGATAAACCCTTTGTTGCCTTCGTTCGGCTGTCTCAGGCCACCACTCTCGGAGGTCTGACAGAAGTCCCAGTGCCCACCAGGTAACAGTTTAGCACATTCAAAACAATATGCCTGCAGAAAGATGATGAAAATGTTGAACGTACTAAAAGTAAGTCCTGAATGTATTTTTTCTACTTGGACAGATTCTTGTTTGTGCTACTTGGGCCTCTTGGCAAAGCCAAATCTTACAATGAGATTGGACGGGCCATTGCCACTCTCATGGTGGATGATGTAAGTTTGAATGTTTTGTTTGATATGCAATTAATATTTGATTCTTCCAAATAAACTAGGCAAAGAAGATAAACTTCGACCAAAAAATGTATTGATTTTATCCACAGCTCTTCAGTGATGTAGCATATAAAGCCAGAGACAGAGAGGATCTGATTGCTGGCATTGATGAGTTTCTGGATGAGGTGATTGTGCTTCCACCTGGAGAATGGGACCCCAAAATTCGCATAGAACCCCCCAAAAAAACTCCCTCAGCAGACACAAGGTAAAGCTTATTCTTCTTGTGCTCATGCTTTGTTCTGCCCATAAATCTTAACATTCATCTTTGTTTCTATGAGAAGGAAGTCTGTGTTTTCCCTCAATGAGCTGGGTCAGATGAATGGGACAGCAGGTGGTGGAGGGCCTGTAGGCGAGGATGAGGTTATGCCTACTCCACATGAGCTTGGAGAAGAGTTGGCGTATACGGGAAGGTGGGTTCATCCATCCATCGTTCTTTACCTAGCATTATATAAGGCATACAAACATACAACGTACAAATGTACAAATTGTACTATTCTACTTTAGATGAATGTTAATGATTTATTTAAAATTCATTTTAAATCTGCTTATTTACATTCAAATTTGATTTCAAACTCTGCTTTCTGTTTGCCACCTCAATTCAAAATTCTAATTAAATTCATGAGTTTTATTGAAATAATAAAAAAAAAATGATATCCACAATTTCTTAAAGGGGGGGTGAAATGCTATTTCATGCATACTGAGTTTTTTACACTGTTAAAGAGTTGGATTCCCATGCTAAACATGGACAAAGTTTCAAAAATTAAGTTGTACGTTTGAAGGAGTATTTCTGTTCCAAAAATACTCCTTCCGGTTTGTCACAATTTCGGAAAGTTTTTTTCGAGTATGGGTCTGTGTGACGTTAGATGGAGCGGAATTTCCTTATATGGGTCCTGAGGCACTTCTCCCGGAAGAGCGCGCGCTCCCGTATAGCAGAGCACTGAGAGCACAGACATTCACTGATCAGAGCGAGAGCATCGCGAAATGTCACAAAAGAAGTGTGTCTTTGGTTGCCAGGTCAAGACAAACCTGCACAGATTACAAAAAAAAAAAAACAGCATTAAGGGACCAGAGGATTGAGTTTATTTTTACAGAGCATCAACGGAGTTGTGCAAGTGTTTGTGTTTGTTCCCTGCATTTCGAAGATGCTTGTTTTACAAACAAGGCCCAGTTTGACACCGGATTTGCACATCGTTTATTTCTTAAGGATGATGCAATCCCAACGAAAAAGGGTCACGATCGTGTGTTGGAACCGCAGGTGGTGATTAAAACTGCTTCAAATATCTCTGTGTTGTTAACTTAGCTATCGGCGTGTAAGCACATCAAGGAAACAACATGCAATGTTGTCATCAAACTGCACTTTCCACATGTACAGCTTAAAAAAAAAAAAAAAAAAGACGACATAAAGTGGAACTTAGTCATTTTCCAAAACCGCTAAGCAAATATATACAGTTTCAGTACATACCACATAGAGATGTTGTTGCTGATGCTGCTCTTGTTAAATTTCAGCCTCTGGATCTGTGTCACAGCTTCCACACGCTCTCAACGCAAAAGCCTACTCGCGCTCGTGATTCTTTAGCTCCGCCCACATGTCACGCCTCCAGCCGAGTTATGAGTTATGAAGGATGCAGTACTACTCTATAGGTACTCAAGATTAACAGGATATTGAGTGAAAACGAGCACCCCCCCTTTAAACAAGAATGAGCATTTACCTGCTGATCTTTAGTGTTGGGAAGGTTACTTTGGAAAGGTGATAGGTTACAGATTACTACTGAATTTAAAATGTAAGAAGTAGTGTCATTATTTCAATTACTTCATTAAAATAAGGTAATTGATTAGATCTGATTACTTTTTTTTTACTTTTATAAATTTCTAATGCTTTCGACTGTTAATCATTTTCAAGCATTTAAACTTTACAGTATTATTGACACTGATTACTGTAAGACTTTCAAAAGCCTTCAACACTTGAATTAGGATTATGATAATTAAATTTTAAATCACAGCCACCAAATTGTAATTTTAACACGCCCCACATGTCTACGTCATGATGTGGGAAGATTTGCATAACACCGCCCAAATTTTCACATAAAGAAAGAAGGCGAAGCTTTTATTCTCGCTGTTGCCACTGCCATGTGAAGAAGCTGTGTGTTTTGTTGTGAAAACAAAACTACTAACTAGTAATCAGTGGTTAAGTTTTATTTACAACACTGTTCCGAAACAGTAATGGGTTTTCTTGGTTTTGTCTCATCGTGCTGGGACACGGCATCACACTATGGTAAAGGGCATAACATTTCCATCACAGGTTTGAGGAGTTCGGTTAATCACAACACACTGGATAGCTTGTCAATCAGCATATACCTCGAATTATGAGCTTTGTAAAAATCTATGCATTTCAGAAAGGTGGGACGAAAGAGGAGCAAAAATAATACTCAAAATAACTTTATTTTTTGTAAAGTCATATGACGGCTTTAACATTTTCATAAGAAGCTGTAATTCAAATTCACTTTTGTTTCTCTCAGTAAATGTAACAGATTGCAATCACATTTATATTGTGTCAATAAATTACCTAATTCCATTACATGTGACTAGTTACTCCACAACACTACTGATCTTCAGGGCCTGGTGTTCTTGTACTTTGACCTTGCAGAATCTCTAAAACAATTCAGTTCAGCTATACCTAAAAAAACCTTTAGTTATAGCTTGAGTTCTAAGAGCTCATAGTGTTCTCGCCTTATCTGTCTTTGCAAATAATTGAAGGATAACTCTGAGCTCCGAGGTTCAGGAGAGTTCATATCTTGATCAATATGTCAAAAAAGAAAAAATGTAATGCGCTTTTTGGCACTTGTGCTCGAGGGTTTGTTAGGACGCTGAGATATAGAAAATGGGTGCCAGTATTCTGTGCTAATAATCAAGATACAGCTCACCTCTGTCTGTCTTATACAAGTTAAAGAGGACAGGTCCCTGTTGAATAATGGATTAAACATCTGTGTTTACGGGACAGGTTCTGTGGTGGACTTATACTTGACATCAAGAGGAAACTTCCCTGGTTCCCGAGCGACTTTTATGAAGGCTTCCACATTCAGTCCATCTCTGCGGTGCTCTTCATCTACCTGGGCTGCATAACCAATGCAATCACCTTTGGGGGCCTTCTAGGGGATGCCACAGACAATTACCAGGTACAGCTCACAGAACATGACAGTTTGTTTAAATTTGCATGTCATCTTCTCTTCTGGAGCATTTTACAAGCACGCTTGTGACCTAGCTTCATCTATAGTTGTCTTCTTTTATGTCCCTCTCTCTCTCACCTTGTTTCCTTGTCTCTCTCCCTGTTTAACTCTCTGTCAGGGTGTGATGGAGAGTTTTTTGGGCACTGCTCTAGCAGGAACGGTATTCTGCTTGTTTGGCGGTCAACCCCTTATTATTCTCAGCTCAACTGGCCCCATCCTCATCTTTGAGAAACTGCTTTATGAATTCAGCAAGTGAGAGAGCCATCTGCACCCAATCCAACATAAGTCACAATCTATTATTGAGGAAAATTCAGTAAAGCCTTGATTTCTCACTTTCATCAACCCTTAAAAGACCCTCGTAAATCATCTCTATTCATGGATGCAAATAAGCGAGTTCTCTCTTAAGCTCTTGTGTGTTCACTGCTCTTGTATTTCTCTCTCCTGTTTGTTTTTTTAAACGTTCTTTTCCTCAGAAATAATGGGATTGATTACATGGAGCTTCGACTGTGGATCGGAATGCACTCCTGCGTACAGTGCTTTTTCCTGGTAGCAACGGACGCCAGCTACATCATAAAGTACATGACGCGCTTCACAGAGGAAGGCTTCTCTAGCCTCATCTCCTTCATCTTCATCTCTGATGCCATCAAGAAGATGGTGGGATCCTTTAAATACTATCCCATCAACACCGACTTCAAACCAGACTATGTTACTGCCTACAAGTGCGAGTGTTTGGCGCCAGACCCGAGTAAGTCCATTCTAGGTGTAGAGCATGTCAGCACATCAGTCTTAAAATGTTAGAGAAGTAATTGACCCTTTGCAGGGAGTAACCAATCATAACGATGAATCTGCAATGCTTGTCAGACATACAAACCAGACCGGAGAGTAGATTAAAGTCTGTGGTCTTGAACTTGAAAGAATAGTGTGTATTGACATCTTTCCACATTTGAAACAAGATACCTTCTGATTTTCATTCATGTTTATTTCTGGCTATAACTTGGAAAGAGAGGATCGGTTCATGTGCCGCTTGAACTGAGGCACTACATCAATCTGTCATGACACATTAAAGAGCCACAAAACTGTATTTGTTTTTTACATTTCTTTAAAAAAATTACAATATTTGAGAATTGAGACTTCATACCAAAAAGTAACCTGCTCTGTCTTGTCTGTCGGCACATTGTCAGTTTCCTCTTTGCTTTGAAATGTATTTTATACTGCGTGACAACATGCGTGGTGTTAGAGTGCCATGGCTTTTCAGATGTAGCAACAGAGCAACATGTAGCAATAGAAAAAAATATATTGTATGGGTCAAAATTATAGATTTTTCTTTTATGCCCAAAATTATAAGGATATTAAATAAATTTCATGTCCCATGGAGATAAAAAAATAAATCTTAATTTTTGATTAGTAATATGTATTTCTAAGAACTTAATTTGTACAACTTTAAAGGTGATTTTCTCAATATTTAGATTTGTTTTGCATCCTCAGATTCCAGATTTTCATATCTCAGCCAAATATTGTCCTACCCTAACAAACCATACATAAATGGAAAGCTTATTAATCCAGATTGATGTATAAATCTCAATTTTGAAAAATTTACTTTTAAGACTGGTTTTGTGGTCCGGGTCACAAATGGTAACACTCTACAATGAGGTGCAATTAGTTTATGTTAATTAGTTCATTTTCTATCATTTATTAATCTAGTATTCATTTCTGTTGATTTATAGATATGCTGTTCAAACTAATATTTGTCTGTATGCTATTAAAACTTATGATTTACTAATGTTAATTCAATTTGTACTTTTTACATTTAATCATTTGGCAGACACTTTTATCCAAAGCAACTTACAGTTATACAGTTGAGGAATACAGTAATCTTTTGTTTAGGTTGTGTTTAGTTATCTAATTTAAAATTATTTGCTATTTTAAATTGCAATATTTCACCATCAGGCAATTTGTAAAGTGCTATGAATGGCCATGGGTCTGTTGAAAGCGTTATATAAATGCAGTCCATTTACTTTAAAAAAAGACCAACCCACAAACATTAGCGTATATAATGTAGATCAATATGCTGTAAATGAATGAGTCATTAATATTTCAGTTTGTATCTATTAACTTATGTTAATAAATAAGAGCTTATTGTAAAGTTTTATAGTTTTATGTTATCACTTCGGAGTCACTGCACTGTAAGTTTGCATAATTTAACATTTAATTTCTTGATTAAACCAAGTTCCTTTGGGCGTTTGAAGGGAACTGGCTGAGTGCATGTGATTACTGTAACTTATTTGTGTTATGTTTGTTTTTGCTGCAAACCCCAAACGTGGCTTTCGATTGATGTGAGTACTTTTCAATAAGCATGAGTTTAAATCAGACAAAAGGCATGTTTTTTTTTATTAGTTTGCACTTAGTTATATGGCTTGCAGCTGTGAATGTAAACTAGCAATGAGGTCCTTTGAAAGTAGTTTAGGCATGCAGAATTGTTTCAAAAACCAAATGATTTCAGAGGAGCTACTACACCTGCAGTCATTTTCAATTGCCAATGCTGGCTTTGATCCTGGATAAATCCTTCTAACACAGTATTATTCAGATTTCCATTTGTTCTGCTCATTTTCCTCTCTGATTCTCCCTCTCTCGGTTTGTTCAGTGGCACCAATGATCTTCGATGTTGTAGTCCCAGTGGCAGATAATTCCTCTGCTCTCTTTGGTGTAAGTGCTTTATGTCTTCACCTCACTCACATCTGTTAACATCTGTGTTAGCATGAGCTCAGATTAGATAACAGCCTTAGAATCCAATCTATTTGCACTAACTATCACTGATTTAATAACCCACAATGATACTTTGTGTTTTTGTATTATATCATTATGAAGGAAATATCAATCTGATGTAAATCCAATGATGTGGATGCTTTCTCACTGATCTTGGTCTGCTGTATTGCTGTATGGTTTTTTGTTGTTGTTGTTGTTGTTTTGGCCCTGTCCTGTTTTATTCTCTTTTTCTCTCTTTTTGTTTTGCCATTTATCCACCTCACAACCCTTCCTTACTTTGCCCTATCTACATGCCTCCTTCCTATCCCTGACTTCTACCTTTTTCTCTGTGTTTGTCCCATCTACTCAGTTGAATGTAACAGCTCTGGACTGGACTCAGCTGAGTAAGAAGGAGTGTGTGAAGTACGGAGGCTCACTGGTGGGAAAATCCTGCAAGTTTGTTCCAGATCTTGCTCTCATGTCCTTCATTTTGTTCTTCGGGACCTACACTATGACTGTCGCTCTGAAGAAATTCAAATTCAGTCGCTACTTTCCCACAAATGTAAGACTATGGAAGTTTCTTTTTTTACTATTTCTTACTAAACTCTTGCAGAAACACGGTTTCACACTTTTCTGTCTTTCACTTCAACCTTGCGTCCCATGTCCTAGTATCTTGGACATGTCCTATCCTCTTTTTCTTTGTTATGCCAAAATCCTTAATACTGACCTTTGCTAGTTTAGGATAAAAGTGATCTGTATTCTTTATTCTGCTGATGAGATTCGGTAAGATCAGTAGGATCTTTGATAGTGTAAAGAGGAAAGGAAAGGACGTGATGTTTGGCCAAGTATGCTGTCCCATACTTTGAATTTGTGCTCTGCATTTAACCCATCCAAGTGCACACACATCAGTGAACAAACGCACACACACGGAGCAATGTCCAAGATAATAACAAGGTCGAAGTCATAGACAAAATTGCAAGTCTGAAAATCTGTTTGGTTTTTTGCAAGAGGGATTTTTATTATTCCAATTATTTTTTGTAGAATTGATCTCTTCATCTTTGTATTCCTGTAAAGCTGCTTTGAAGCAATCTATATTGTATAAAGCACTATATACATATAAAAAATGCATCCTTGGTGAGCATAGGAGACTTATAAAAAAAACTGAATACAAGCTCACTATTTCATATTTTATGTTCTCTAACAGGTCACTTGACATATTTAGCTCTCTCAAAACTTTGTAGTAATTATTACAGCTGAAATGATATATATATATATATATATATATATATATACAATTCTGAATTCTAAAATAAAGCAAGATCATACAGTATTAACACTGTCTGTTCCTCATAGATACTGTATTGCACGTATATGGCATTTTACATACTCTATACAAATTAATTTATTCTGAGGTTATTCTGTGTAGTCTCCCAGAAATTTGCTTCACTTGTGTCAGAAGCTCAGTCCCTGATTATGTGTCTGCCAAATATAAATAAATAAATATGTAACTAAAAACATTCCAGTTATCGTTTTGACATTTACTTTCGCATTCAAAACTGTCATAATTTGACAAAAGATGGCAAGTTTGCAGCCCAGTATATTATACTGTATGTAGCTCTTCAATGACATTGTGCTCTATTTCTGCAGCTGCAGCTACCTTTTTTATTCATTCTTTTTCCATATGTATATATATTTTTCTGTCTAGCTAAGGAAGTTGATTAGTGACTTCTCCATCTTCATGTCCATCATGACGTTTGTGGGGCTGGACATGCTAATAGGTTTGCAAACACCCAAACTCATTGTGCCTACAGATTTCAAGGTGAGCGTAAATGAAATTCCACTGGAGAATAAAACTGGAAATAAAATCTTGTTTTTCCTGAAGCTTTTCAGTAAAGCAGCTTCTTTAGTTTGTCTCAGTGTTGTTGTTGTTGTTTTTCCTTTTCAAATCACGTAGCCCACACGTGCCGGCAGGGGTTGGCTTGTGATGCCATTTGGAAAGAATCCGTGGTGGGTTTACCTGGCAAGCTCTGTGCCTGCGCTCCTTGTCACCATCCTCATCTTCATGGATCAGCAGATCAGTGCAGTCATCGTCAACCGCAAGGAAAATAAGTTAAAGGTATCCATGCAGAGAGCAGATCCTTCTTCACCCGTTCTATTCATGTCCATTGACTTCCTCACACTCTCGCTCCGTTTGCTACAGAAAGGCTGTGGGTACCACCTGGATCTATTGTGGGTGGGTGTTCTGATGGCAGTCTGCTCTTTTATGGGCCTCCCGTGGTATGTGGCAGCCACTGTCATTTCCATCGCTCACATCGACTCACTGAAGATGGAGAGTGAGTCTAGTGCTCCAGGAGAACAGCCGCAGTTTCTAGGTGTGAGGTGAGACAGACATAAACAACTTCTTTTTGGTCTGTCGTTGCCATCATTTCTGACTGGCTCATTACAGAGTCAAAATTCTCTCCTTTAATAACAGCCATATATTATAAAATGGTTATTGAGAGTGGGCTATTAAGACATATTACAGATTTTAATGTCATAAAATCTAATTTACATGAGGAGGCGGACCACATCTAAATCCTAATCGTATTCACTCCACACAGAACAGATGCCAAACCTCAAAACGTAGCTATAAATCATATGGATACAGTTGAAACCGCTGAAATAGATGCATGCATGTACTGTGTTTGGTGTGAATGAGGCAATTAGCTATCAGTATTATCTTTAAAAAAACTAAAAGTTATACACATGATCATAAGTTGCCACTTTTGGTAGTGATCAGTATAGTTAAACAAACAAATGCACTAAAACTATTGCTGTGCAGTACATATCTGAGTTCTCCACTCACGGTAAGCTTTTATTGTTTCTTTTCTCTCACTCTTATTGCTTCTCTTCTAATTACAGAGAACAAAGACTGACAGGAATCCTGGTCTTTGTGCTGACAGGAGTGTCTATCTTCTTGGCCCCCGTCCTGCAAGTGAGATGCTTGAAATGACAGAGATAATTAATAATGACTAGCTGTACTATTTCAAATGGGTAAAGAGCAAATAAATGTTATGTACACTGCCGTTTCAAAGTTGGGGTCAGTGCTGTATTATTTTCTAATGTTTGTGCAAGAAGACGAAGCTGTCTTTATTTGAAAACACAGTAAAAACAGTAATATTGTGAACTATAATGACAGTCATGGCCTAATGGTTAGAGAGCCAGTCTTGTAACAAGGCTGCAGCTTCGATTCCCAGTAAATTAAAATAACTGAATATATAATTGAATATATTTTCAAATGATAGTTTTAAGCATTATTACTCCAGTCTTGAGTGTCACATGATCCTTCAGAAATCATTCCAATAGGCTGATCACCGCTGCTCAAGAAACATTTACTGTCACAATTTTAAAAATATTTTTGTGAAATTGTGATACATTTTTCTAAAATGTAATCCTAAAATTCTTATAATAGGAAGAAAAGCATTTACCGTATTTTACGGACTATAAGTCACACTTTTTTCATAGTTTGGCTGGTCATGCGACTTATATTCAGGTGCGACTTATCAAAATTAATTTGACATGAAGCGAGAGAAATGAACCAAAACATTACCGTCTACAGCCGCGACATTGTGATTAACCAATCAGATTTGAAGAACCAGTTTATAGATTTTGTGAAGTTTAAGCTTAAAATCACTGTTTGGTGCTTGTACATCAGTGTCATTCATCTATCATTTCCTCTGATTTTAGGGATTACTCATGGTTAAGGTTAGGTTTAGGTGTAGGGATATGGTCAAGAATATATTTTTGGAGTAAAATGTTGTTCCTGGGTCAACAAAATATGTTGACCTAGGAACACATCTAACTCCGCAAAATCAGGACGTGCCTCCGGACCTGTAGTCTACACTGAAAACATAGAGCGCCCTCTCGCGGCTGTAGACGGTAATGTTTTCTCTTGGTGCTTGGTTCTAAATAAATGCGACTTATAGTCCAGTGCAACTTATATATGTTTTTTCCTCTTCATGACGTATTTTTGGACTGATGCGACTTATAATCAGGTGTGACTTATAGTCCGAAAAATACGGTATTTTAAATACTTTGTTACTAAAAAATGTCCATCACTTGTCCGTTTAATGCATCCTTGCACTGAATACTGAACATACTTATACTGCCTTGGCAGCTGAAGTCTATGTTTTTTTTCTGTTTATAGTTCATTCCTATGCCGGTCTTGTACGGAGTCTTCCTCTACATGGGTGTTGCTTCTCTTAGTGGCATCCAAGTAAGTGCCTTAGGGATCTAACCTTTTCCCAACCAGACTGATTGGAACAGCCCTGACAGCCAATGTACATTTATTGGTTTTGAAACTCCTGTTTTAATATCATACCAAACTTTCAAGCTACACAGGGAAAACATCACAACCTGCAGTTTGCGTGAGAATGTAAAACTCATTTGCATGCACGCCACAACTGCGTTTAGTGATTAGGAATGAGTAGTGTTGTGGGAATGAATATTTGCAGGCTGGCTGAGTTTACCGAGGCAATTTTGAACTGCATTTTGATGAGGCTGTCAGACTGCAGTGACGATCCACCCTCCTGTGTAGTTTGGCAGTGGCCTGGTGCTGCTTTGCTGTGCTCTGGTAGTTTAGTTTAATGTCAGGTAGAGAACAAGAGGAAGACAAAGGCAAACTGATGGACCTCAAGCACTTTTATTAGATGGAAAAGAGACACTTGGGTTTGAAATGACATGAGAGTGAGTAAATATTGACAGATTTTTCTTTTTTGTCCACTGCGTATCTAATTAAACATCCTGTCTTTTATAGTTCTGGGACAGGATCAAACTGATTATGATGCCAGCAAAACACCAGCCAGATTTCCCTTATCTGCGTCACGTTCCACTGAGAAGAGTCCACCTGTTCACACTGCTGCAGATTGTGTGCTTAGCTGTTCTCTGGATCCTCAAATCCACCTTCCTCGCTATCATCTTCCCTGTCATGGTATGATAACATTTTATATTGCCACACAAAAACATAAATGTATATCATGAGTCAAAACTACATTAAGTTTCCATAAAGCTTTCTGAATATAATCTATTCAGTAAGGGATCAGTGTACTTCAGTATATTGTATGATTTTAACTTGTATTTTAACTCAAGGTTTACCTCAAGAATAATAAATATTAACAATGCATTAAGCATACAAAAAAAAGTTTTTCCCCCCTCGATACCCCAGATACTTGGTCTTATGGTGATACGAAAGATGTTGGACATGGTTTTCTCTCAACACGATCTGGCATGGCTGGATGATATCCTGCCTGATAAGAAAAAGAAGAAAAAGGAGGAAAAGAAGAACACCAAGAAAGACAAAAAGAAAGGCAAAGGAGGGAATGACAGTGAAGACGTAAGTGTTTTAGTAGTACGATGCAGGCTGCTGGCGTTGTAATGAGAGAAGTTTTATTTGACTTAAGTCACGTAAAAATGGATCTATTTAAATCATTTTTGACATCCACATTGCTGTATTGTGTTTCTCTGGTGCCACCTTCTGGTGGAAAACCTCAGACAATCATGACACATTCTAATCTTCATCCGTTCTTTGACCCATAGGACAAGTATAACCCCTATACAAACTGCTCCCCCAGTGATTCGGACTTGGATCGCAGGTACTGTGTGCTCAAACTACACGTTCCCTACCGTGACCTCTTACAGGCGCCAGACTCCAACTCAGAGTGGGCGGCACGATGCCAACCAGGCAGTCACTACTGATTTCCTTTACAATACGCACCTCCACTACATTTAATAATACTAAAGATTGCGTTCCTATGTACAATCAGTAGAAATAGATGACATAGTTGAGAATATTAAATGTGTAACTGCTAAGACCAATAAATAAGGTCATGCGAAACCTTGCATATGGGTTTTTAGCTATCTTTTCATTGCCCTTGCCATGCGCTTTGAAGCAATGCAGATAGAATTGTTTTCATGCAACCACCAGTATTTTACTCTGCATGCTTTTATATAAAAAAAGTGTATTTTTTGGTGTTATGCATATGTATTATTTCTTTTGCTTACATGTTCACACCTAAAGGAACAGCACACATAAATAATAATTACTGAACTTTTAATAATTAGATGTGGGAACAGTTTGTTTATATAAATACTTGGAAAGGAGCCAGGGATTCATATTTGAATTACTTTTTGCAAGCTTTCTAGAATACATTTTCAGTAGCTATAAAGTGCATAATGTAACAATGCATATTAGTTCTCTTAAGGAATTTTGGTTGTTTCTTTCCCTGTATAATTGTGGTTTCAATAAGAGTGCTTCTACAGAATTGCTTGTACTAGATTTTTCTAGGTTTTTTCCCCCAGCCTGGTTCCTCTGAAATTATATTCACAACCATACTTATCCAAATGTGTGCCTCTGTATCATTCTGATGTAAAATCTGCTTGGTTTCTGGTTTCATGTCTGCATTGCTGTTCAGAGGGCATGGTTTGGATGAAGTGTTCACTTTAACAAAGGTTCAATTTGTTCACATTAGTTATTGCATTAGGCATCATTTGGATTATTATCATATTAGACATTATAGCTATTGTTAACTGTTAACGATCATAATACTTTATAATTATACTATTACTATATATTATTTTTATATAAATAGAAAATATATATAGGGTTAGTAAGAAGTCATACTTAAGATTTAACAGTTTCAAATGTATAGTAAAGACTTTCACATTGTTACAAAAAACTAAAATAAATTTAAAACAAAAGTATTTGTAAAATTAAATTTTTCTTATCAAAAAAATCTTGAAAAATGTAGCACAGTATCCACAAAAACGTTTAATATTTTAATAAATAATCTAATATGATTTCTGAACTTTTCCAGCACAGGAATAAATTATATTTGAAATATATTTTGAATTATATATATATATATATTATTAAAAATATAATGTATTACAATTTATATTATATTATTATTTTTAACAGGAATGGCAAAATATATATTATAAATGTCTAAATTAGAAATGAACATTAACCATAAACCAGAATTATTTCATAATTACTAATGGATTAACTAATGTTAATGTTCTACCTTGTTGTTAAGGTCTACCATTGTTGCCCTAGTCTTTATCGCATTTAAACACTTTAATTATCTCCTTAACCCAGGACAAGCATACTGAACCTTTCTCCTGCTTTGGGTGTCCTTATCCCAGATCTTTCCCCTGCAGCACTTGTGCGGTCACCTGCAACTAACATCTTAATACAGACTGCTCCTCAGCTGTTCCTCTTTCCTCTCATAGCCCTCTCCTCTTTCTCCTCCTCACTCTTGTAACTGGAAGTTGCCATTCCACAGCATCACTCTGCACCTGAAGATCTCCTGTCCATCATCTCCGGCGATGCCGATGACCAGAGGGATGTCCTGCCCCGTGCCCCAGGTGAAGATTGAGATGGAGTCGGACTATGACGAAACTGATATTAACCCTAGAGGCAGACACAGAGATCACAGGGACATGAGCAGCGAAACAACGCTATAATGTTGGTTCTCCAGTTGTGTAGTGTGGAACACGGCATGCTCCGTCTCAGCGTGTTTGAAGATCCTGTGTGGCTAATACACAAGTTTCTGTTAACTTATGGATCAGACAGCACTTTATGGATACACATAACTGTGACGTGGCATAAGAAGATAGAGGTTGAATTATTTTAAAGGGCAAACATTGAGCAAAAATGTATGATTTATGCAAAGGATGCATTATGCAGGATTTTTGTTTTTTATTTTAAAAGCCAAAACAGCTGAAAATGCAGTCAGTTTTATTAAATGGAAACAATATAACACCATAGATAATGGAAAGGCAGAAAGATTATTTTCTTATTACGAATGAGAATATATTTTAGACAAAATCTGTTTATGTTAATGCAGGACCTTTGATATGACGGTGACAGGGATAAACAACTCTGATTTTGTTTTCCTCTGTTACTGCTACCTCTGGGTCTAGTAGTGTTGGCTTTCTCCAAACAGTCATGCTTTTTCCTACCTTTCCCTTTCTTTTCCTGCCTAAATCACTCAAAAATCTAAGTTGTGGAAAAGAAACAACCAAAAGAAGAGCTTTGAAATAGCAAAAGGAAGAGGTTTTGCCCTTACATTTTGTTTCCTCCAAAGTTTCAGAAAGCTTGTGTGACTTGTGTTCAGAATACGTAAGATGTATTTTTTCTGTATTTGAATGTGTGTAAATGGAAAGGTTGCAAATGAATGCTACTGGCCGACATGAGATTTAACCTCTGGAGGGAAAAAAAGAGAACTTTTTAAGATGCAATAATTCTGTTTCCTGGCAACTTGAATTTTGGTAAAGGAAATGAGGTGGCAGATTAAAAATATTTACTGAAATTCATGTTTTTGTACATATATGCCATAGAATTGTTATTCTTATTTTTGTTTATTTTATTTTATTGTACATCTCAAATTCCTAAATAGTAACAGTTCATCCTAAGATGAAACATTGACTAACATCAATAGCAGGTTAAAAACCAATACATTTACAACAAATTAAATATCCAATCAGGTCATTTACACGTAAAACTACCCAATAACATAAATCATCTCCTATACCTTTAGTACTGATTATGAAGAGGGCACCAAAATAATTTTTTCTGGATTGCTGACTCATTGAGCAAAGCACCATGAATTAGACTCTCGTAAATTATCTCCCATATGGCCTGAACAACATCATGTTAAAGAACATGACACATTGCTACTAGTATCGTCAGGCTCCATGCTGAAGCCATCACTGAAACCATCACTCTCCACTAGTGTGGGTCTCTTACCACACATAGGGCAGAGTTTGTTCCTCTCATGTGAAGCTTGCATCCATGTGATCAGGTCCAGCGTGTGCCTGAGGAGATGGGCAGAGCTCGTGCATGTGCTGGCCTCTGTGAAGCAGAGCTTCAGTTACGTGATGCTCCACTTCCACACACTTCGTCTCACTCAGAGGCACCTCAAACAAACGCACAGGATCAGGACACTGACTGTAAATAAAATTTTGCTTGTGCTGCCCACTGTTTCATCCAAAACTGTTAATGTCTTTGTAAAGTAAACTAAAGTGATGTACAATCATGAAATAAAATCTCTTCTTGAAGAAAGTGTTTGCTTTAAGTGTTTTAGGGGGGAGATGAATGGTGAATGTGATATTATTTCATTTTATTCAACATTGTAAGAAGAAGATTATACATTAAATCCGATGTGGTTTCCAAAAGTAAATAACTGACACTTATATGTTCACTGCACATAAAGCCACAGCAAATGATTTCTATATATAAGTTGTATTGAGCATTTTTTCTACCCTATAGTCACTTAAAAAACAGGAAAAAACCTGAAGATATGAAAAAAATATATATACTTGCAGGTTAGGCAAGACTAGGTTAGACAGACTAGATGTGTCTGTATACAGTTAGATAAAACTTGAATATTGAGATATGAAGAAGTTTAACAGGACAAAAAATTGTCTAGGAATTCTCATAAGTTGTTTTCTTAACCATCACATACATTTCAAGCTCTATTATGAATTTTTACCCACAGCACCTCTCATGTCACCAAAGAACAAGTTCCCCACCGTAAAGTTTCTTCTGTAATTTGGCAGTCAACAGATTTCAACTGAAAACTGAGTAAAGAAGCAGCTCACCTGCCTCTGTTTGGATGAGTTTCATTAATCCTTCCGTGGTTGCATCACTTGAAGTACAGTATTTTACCAACTGTAAAAACTCTGGGGCCAGGAATGACTCCTTGCAAAGGAAAGATGATAGTGTAGTATATCAATAAACGAGTTTCAATCATAGACTACTGAATATAAATACCTGCAGATGATAAACATGTTGATGTAGTGGTGCATCTATCTCCCTAATGGTAGCTGCTCTCACTGCTGATTTAAATTTATGACTCTGGCGTCGATTTCGGCATGCATCTATAAATACACAACTGAATAATAAATAACCTCCCTCTTACAGCCTGGATCTCCATCGTTATGACAGGGGTGACTTCTGCTCCAGAGCTCACTCACCTTTCCAAGCACGTCCCTGAACTGAGATTCAGACACACAGCCCATTGATCTGAGGATCTTAAATGTCACAGCTGTTCAGAAGGAAATGGCGAAATATTTAACATATATAACATACATTTGCCTATATATCCCATGACTTTATATTAATAACCACATACTATTATATATTTATACAGGTGTCAAAGCTAATACATACGAGAACACGTTTCGACACAAGCTCCGCCCACTGACTGAATGTTTTGGAACAACCAGAAATATGTCCGTGAAGAAACAAAAAGCGTCGATAAAATGATTAACTAATTTAAATAACCTGATTTAATAATGCTATTTAAATGTTCTATGTATATAAGTGTAAATATTCGAGACATATCTTGCATGAGATCCTATCTAAAAAAGAGCGATGAATACCGAGGAAATGTTTACATCTTGGTACGTCACTTAATTCCTTCCGTCTGACTGTTTTTTTATTTGTGTGTGAGTGTGCAAATTCAAGGCAAGAGTCGAGTTGTAATTGTGCACATTGTTTGGTGCGCATGTATTTATATATTTAAAATGGGATGATTATATAGATGTGCCTTCTGTTATGTATTTAAACCCTGGGACCGTATTTTGCCAGCAGAATGTTGAGTGTGGACTCGTTGGTCGTGGCAGAAGAGGAGGTGGTGGAGTGCAGCTCAAACAGACTGGGGGACATTTACACGTTTGTTGCCGAGGGCTATTATGCTCAAACCATGAATCCTATTCGTAAGAAAAATCTCAAAAGATATGCTCAGAAATTTATGATTGACGGTGAGGATAAATCTTGTATATGTTACATTCGTTATCATTTTAAGAAATTTCAGCAATCTTGGATGCTTTCAATGTTTTGCAGTACTTCCTGTAAAAATAAGTCAGAAGGCAATTATTTCTCAAGTTAATATGTTAACTTTGACAGACCAAAAACCTCTAACCTATATATAAAAAAAATATCTTTATATGTTTATCAGTATGGCACTTTCTAATTATCATTGGACAATTTTCAAGTAAAAAAAACAAAACAAAACATAAAAAAACTATATTTCCTCCTAATGTTTGAAGTGCTTTTTCCCCTCTAATCCAGTCTATTTTGGTATGTAAAACTACTTTTAACCCTCTGGAGTCCATTAACGCATATATGCGTTTTGAGTCATTTTCTCCGGATAACCCCGAAAAGAACTTAAATTACACTCTCAGTTTTTAATCGTACAGATAAGAGCAATACATCAATCGAATCTGTAAAGGGTCTACTTTTTTTGGATACAGACATAATAACAAAACACCTTTGTGCAACATATCCAATTTCAAAACCTATTTAGTGGGTTAGCTAATCTTCCTGAGTAATTATTCCTTTCTTTATGTTTTGTTATCTCTAATCTTTCTCTATCTACAGATGGTCGGTTGTATTATGTGGGACAAAAGAAAGAAGAAAAGCGAGAAGTAGTGATTAAGGCAGAGCGGAAGAGACAGATATTCCTGGAGTGTCACTTCAATGACACTGGACATCACCTGGGACAGAAGAAGACCGTTCACAGGATTCAGAGTAAATACTACTGGCTTGGCTTTGTCAAGGATGCTGTGGATTGGGTATGCAGTGGATGTCATTAATCTGACTCTTTTAGGAATGGATACGGTCGTGTTTTTGTTTACACCTTCAACTGACAATCAACGTTTCATCTATTTCAGATTAAGGTGTGTGAAACATGTCAACACGCAGAGCGGAATAAAAACTTGGTTAGAACGGTACGACCCATCAAGGTGGATGGTCCATGGGACATTTTGGCCGTTGAAATAATTGGTAAAAATTTGTAAGGGACTTTTAAGAAGTCCAATTTGTTTGCAGGACACATTTCTAAGGCGTAACCAAATGTCTTCACTTGTGTTTTTCAAAGACAGGTCCATTCCCAGGCACTGTACATAGAGGGAATACACACATTGTTATTATTACAGATTATTACAGTAAATGGGTAGAGGCCTTTCCAGTACAAAAGAAAGATGGTCTCTGTGTTGCGCGATGCATTTCCTCATCTACTTGCAGGTGAGATAATATTGCACCATTAATAAAAAAAATAAAATATATTTGCTAAAATGTGACCCCCATCCCTTAGATTTGGCCTGCAGAGACAATATAATTTGTTCTCAAAGCGCTGACTTCTGTAAGGAGGTAAAATGCTTTCTGTCAAAATATACTAACCTTTATGCAAAACAGGTGATTAATTGTATCTTAACAGCATTTTTATTGATTATATTAGGTTACAAAGCACTTGTGTGACCGGTGGAACATATCGCAAAGAGTGCTGTCAGTAGCCCAGCCACAGCAGAACGCTCTATATGATCACAGCAGTAATCTTCTGAGAGATGCCATAAAACAGATGGTGGTGGAGAAACGGGTGGAGTGGGATGATTTTCTCAATCCAGTTTTGGCCACCTTTAGGGCATCAGTCAACCCTACGACAAAATTTATGCCACACTTTTTAATATTCAACAGAAAAGCCAGCCTTTCTAGTGAGGTAAGAGAATTAACTAATAAGATATGATAGTTTTGTGACATGAATTAATGATTTTATGCAACAAATAGTGTGACTTAGTGGAAATAGTTAAAAAAACAAAAACTATCTCACTTTTTCTGTAGTTAATCATGATTTATGGCACCTAATGTTAGAATTTGTAATCAGCAATATATTTTCTCAATCTATCTTTAAATGACAGTAGAAACAAAACAAAGGAGAGCCAGTAGGTGGAGTTTGATGTCCAGCTTCCCTGGACATAATAGGTGGAGGTTGACACTCCAACCCCACCATAACCCTACTACCCTATTGCTAAACATAACTCCACCCATTACATCATTTGGCTCTAAAGTGAGCACTTCTTTAAATGAAGATGGTATGTTTGAATGAAGGCAATACATGAATGAAGTATCATTAATACCAAAACTGATACTGCTGTCTCTGGGAATAAAATTAGTAAATAAAACCATTCAACATTACAGTAAAATTTGTGCCATGTTTTTTTTAAACCGTTACAGAACATGAAACATATTATAACTTTTAATTAAAGTCAGTTTCACAATCCTTGCCAAAAACCCATTATAATAAATGTATTTTTTATTTGTGCTGTACTTTTGTGTGTGTTATAGTAACATAGTCAAAGTTTCTGTCTCTGTCAGTTCATTTTTCCCCCACTAAGTTTATTTTGCACATTCAGTTTCACAATAAATAAGAAAAATGTTAGATATAACATTTGGTTTTAATATTTTCATGTGCGTTATGTCGCATATTGCGCCCATCGTCCTTACAAAGAGGTGCGATTGGACTCAGTGGAGGTATTCTACATGCAGCCCACCGTCAGCCAAACCCACCCACAGCACACAAAGTAAAAAGAAGTTACACTGACTGAATTGCTATTATAAATCCATTTTTTCCCCCCATTTTTAAAAAAAAAAACACAGTTTGATCCTCTTGGTTGCTATCAGGACCAGGAGGACAAGACCCTCAATGAAGAGGCCACAGATGCTTTTCTTTCCTCCTTGCAGGAGCAACAGATTAACATCAAACAGATGGTAAATCTGAGCATTTGTTTTAGTAAAAATCTCTTAGCAAAAATGTTATTTACTAATTCATCATTTAAATATTAAATTATGGTACATGTCTTACAAAAAGCATGTCTAAAAACTTTTTTCATACCATTTTTTTGATAATGTTCTTTTTGTCTATACAGGTAGTTACAAATATGAATCTTGCATACAGACAAGAAAAGAAAAATGCAAAACGCAAAGCTAGAAGTATGCCTTCCATCACTCTCGCTGTGACCGACCCATTGTTCAGCACAGAGGAAATGCACTCCACAAAAAAACTCAAAGAAAGCCTCTACCTGTCTTTTCCAGCAGAGACAGTCCTAACCACAGTCCAGAATGTACCTGAAGCCAAGAAAAATGGCATGGAATATCCTCTGACAGACTCTGATGTGCACTGAAAATATTTTTTTGGTTTGACTAATCATAAAGCATTATCTGCAAAGTGTATTTGCATAGGCTACAGCTTGAAGACTTGACGTCTGAAGTGAGTGGTTCACAGAGAGCAGGTCAAGCAGACACTTTTTTGTTTCAGCACATAATGTAGCAGATTAAAATATGGTATTTCACCTCAAGGTGTTCATTGACACAAATGATGGTCTTAGGTTTTTTTTGTTTGTTTTTTTCTACAGATCATTATTATATAACACCAAAGTGTTTCTTCTGTCTTTGACAGTGAGTCTGAATTTGCAAACAGCAGTTTTGCCTAATTGTTTACTTAATCACCTGTTCATCCATGTGTATGGAAAGGAAAGGTTAAGGTTCTATGTCAATAAATAGTTGTGAAGTTTCAGGCTTTATCTCATAAATACTTTTTGCTCCGTTATGTTTTAAATGATGATAAATGCTATCCAACAATTAACTTTTTTCATTTTTAATAAACCGATTTGTTTATCAGTTAAAATCGGTTAGTCTGTGGCCAATATGACATCTCACGCAACTTCCTGTTTGCCTTTGAAATAACGAGGGCTGAAACAAAGGTGCAAGAACGTGACCACAGATTGCAGCATATTTCACAATGAGGATGACCTCACCTTGTTACATGTCATGAACAAGTGGCAAAATGTCTGAAATAAACCGTTTAGTGTTGAAATGCTGTGTTCTGGTTTAAAATAATTCATAAAATGTTGCATTTTTTTGTTACATTATTGCTGTATATACAGTATATTTACAATATATATAAAACTAACTTATTGAAGCTGTAAAAATGGTTTTTACGTTCAACTGCACTGGAACAATAGAAAGTCAAGTGCTTATTAAAATGAATTCAAAGCCTCAACTGTTCTTATTTTTTTATATAAAAAAATATATACATATACATATAAACATAAAATAAATGAACAAATGTAGGAATCTTATGAATGCACCATTCCTGGATGTAGCTGGGTGAATGGGTGTAACTTTCAGATACTTAAATGCATGCTATTTACAATTAAATGAAACCGTATTATAGTGCAAACTGATATGTAATAAGTTAATCTTGAAGTTTACTGCCAACTGTACTAATAATTATAGTAAACTAAAATATGCATGTGCTTAATTATTTTTTTTAATTTTTTTATTTTATTTTTGCACGTGCTTTAGTATGTTAGTCAACGAATGAAAATAAGTGTGACATAAAAATGAGTATTTAGGTAGTCTTTTATTTTATATGTTAGGTTTTAAGTTCGTAACTTATAAATATGTAACGCAAATACAAACAATTATACACATTCAAAATTTGCCTATACAAAATGTCGAAATAAAATGTCCTCACCTCCTTTCCTTCAAAATATGTAAAAACTTGTGTACAGTATTTCATCACAACGTTATCAGAGTCCTTTCTGATTGGGCAGCTGTCACGGAGGCGGGGCTTGAGTACTGTATTCTTTCCCTCTTCCTGTCATTGCATCGAGCCGGTAAGAAGAGGCGATGTATATTGCCTGGAAATTTGGGGATTAAGATAAATTCTGTTGTCGTACTGGGAATATTGATTTACGAAGGAAATAAGGAGCTGATATTTAGACGGAAAATGCATTTTGTACTGTCCCACTGAATGGGTCTGTCTATGATAATGCCGGTGTAAGCTGCGAAAGGCCAGCGAACCAACTTGACAGACGCAGTACATTCACATAGACTTTGTTTCAGGCGAGCATTTTTTAGTAATACACCAGACCTGTCAGTCTGGTTTCACGCTTCTGTGTCTTTAATATGTTTACTCGCCCTATAGAAATCACTAACATTTAGAATTCTTGCTGCTAACATTTACCGAGAGCATTTGTATTTCAGTAGCTTCAAGGCTCTTCAGCAGGTGTAGACATGAGGGTTGCTGTGATTATTAGTGGCAACCTGGTTTTCACTCTGGTGGATATCGTGGTCACCACAATCTTGTATGTTCATGGATCAAGTTTCGATATATTTTCAGATGAATTAGAAGACTTTGACATACACTGCTCAACTGTGGATTTGTGGGGAACTGTTCTCATCCGGGCCACTCTTCTTTTCGGGGCCACCATCGGGGTGTTCTATAACAGGACTGATGGTCCACAGAGGGTTTCAAACCTGGGGACATTGGTTTCTCTTATATGCCTTACCATCATGACTTATGCTCTTGCCAAGTTGTTGATGCTTTCCGAGGAGGGAACTCTGATGTACGACCCCTGGTTCCTAAGTTTGTTCTCCTGGACTTGTGCATCAGCAATAGGCATCATGATCTCATGGAAACTGCTGTCACAGTCTCCCAATTCTGTATCTGAAAGAGAGGACAGCGAGGAGACAGAGAGGCTGGTGGATGGTATCGAGACCGAAGATGAGTCAAGTAAGAAGAGCAGAAAATCAAGGAAAGAGCCCCCCGATTCAGGGGCCACAATCGGCCGTCTTTTGTCGTACTGTAAGAAGGACTCTGGTTTGCTGGCCATTGCTTTCTTCTTTCTTCTCCTCTCTGCTGTGTGTAAGTTGACTCTCACAGTTATCACTTAAATATTGCAGCAGTCATTCCTAATAAACAATCTCATGAAATATAGTGTAAGGTTGTATATGTTAGCATTAGTGAACACAATAACCAACAATGCTTTTAAGGGACTAAGAATGAACACTAATATGATACATGATTTAAAATACATGATTTGATATTAGGGGTGTCCATGGTTAACCGGTTAACCGATTAACCGTTAAAAATTGCGTAACCGAGTGAAACATTTTGCTCGGTTAAGTGACGTCAATGGCGTGCATTGAATTTAGTTGTAATACATTTTTGCACCACCAGAGACCGCCAGAGCGCTCCCAGACATTTGTAATGTCCACAAGAAGAAGTCATTTTTCTAATATGAAGCGGGCAAAAAAAAGTACAGCGTTGGAGCACTTTAAAATTGAGAGTGACGGGGCAAAATGCAAGTATTGCAATATAGTGCTTAGATATACTTCAAGTACAACCTCGTTGTTGTAATCTCAACAGCCAACACCCGGGTATCATTAGGCCAGTCAGGACACACTGGATGCGTGGCGATGAGCGAAAGCATCTCAGCTGCGTTGCGTGTCTGTTTTTAATTCGGCTCCCATGTTAACAGGTTAGAGCTTGCCGACTGCCTGCGTGAGACGCGCGGCTCAGGCCCGGCTCGACGCGTGCATGCTAGAACTAGAACTGACGCCTTGTTGGAAGCGTTTCCAGGCAAAATATAATAGGAAAATATGTTTATATGTCATTTTGTACACAAATACATATTAATTCATGACATTTTGATATTTGAAAGTCTATAGGTTGACATAAATTCAGATATAAATGTAATAAAAAAAAAAATAATTATCGATTTTCAAATATTGTACCTGTCAAACATATCATAGTCATAGCCTTAGCGAGGTGGCCGCGGAGCCTGCTTGTTACCTTCGCCGAAACACGGAAAGTTACATAACCATTACTAGAGCCTGTTCCTTTATAACATAGCCAAAGGTCGGTGTATATTTGCTTTATACATTTTAGGCTTATTCTCAAATTCAGATTGTGTTAGTGGGCGGGATTATTAGGTAGTTTTAATAGGACAATTTGACCGGAGAGATTAAATTTTGTCGGACATTTTTTTTTTTTGCCAATGTCTGGAAATTACCGGACAACGGAAACCCTGGCGCACACTATGGTTAACCGATTATTAACCGCTAAGGGCCTCGGTTAACGGTTAATGAAAAACTTGAAAACGTGCAGCCCTATTTGATATGATACATGATGCAGTAAAGATTGTTACTGCATAAGACCTTTGTAAAGTGATATGAAATGTATTTTAAGTATAATGTAAATCTAGCTTTTGAGAGTTCGGACTAGAATGGAAAATTTAAATGTTTTAGAGAATTTGTTGGTAAGTAATCAAAACACACACTTGCTTTCTTTTTTAATAACGTATGCTCATCAAGGCTGCATTTATTTGATCAACAATAAAGCAAAACAGTAATATAGTTAAATATTACTACAATTTAAAATATCAGTTTTTATTTTGTTATAATTTTAATTGCTGTTTATTCCTGTGATGGCAAAGTTGAATTTTCAGCAGCCATTACTCCAGTGTTTGGTGTCACGTGATCGACACTTGTCCTCATCTCTAGAGGTTATCAGCTCATAGTGTTAATATTGGATGTTCCTCCCCACAGGTGAAACTTTTATACCTTATTACACGGGGCGAGCAATAGATGGCATAGTTATCCAGAAAAGCATGGATCATTTTGCCAAACCACTGATTACTCTCTCTATTTTGGCTTTGGTCAGGTGAGCGGTTCTGGATTTCACTTTTCTTTCATTTTTATACACAGTAGAGATTGATTTCTTTTATATACATATCATATAATACCATTTATCTTTCTTTTTTTTTTTTTTAGCTCCATAGCCACTGGGTTTCGTGGGGGTGTCTTTTCTGTTACGTTTGCTAGGTTGAACATTCGACTTCGAAACCTTCTTTTTAGATCACTAATGCATCAGGAGATTGGCTTCTTCGATTCTAACCATACAGGTAATGTTATGGCTCCATTTATATCTTCTATTTTCTTATATTTATCCTTATAAATCCTTTTATTTTATATATGTGTGTATATATATATATATATATATATATACAGTTGCAATCAAAATTACTCAACCCCCTAGAGACTACAGTACTTTATATATTAAAGTACTGTATTTTAAATACAAGCTTTTCTGAAGATCCAGGATTAAATAAAAATTCTATCTATAACAGTACACTGGCATAATAAAAGTGATATTGTCAATATATAATGTAATACCTTTGAATTCTAAGATTTTTTCATAATACTGCTATGTCATAATTATTCAACCCCTATTCAACATTGCTGTTTTTAAATCACTTTTAAAACACAATTAAGCCTTTATAAACTCTATTAAAAACAGAATTAGCTTGAGCCGTTACACATACAGTTAGCCCATGCATGTGTTGAAGTTGAGTAGCAAAAATGTCAACAGAGACCTCACAAAAGCTAAAGAGAATAAATATCGTAGTACTTTAGAAAGGCTAAGGCTATATGAAGATTTCCAAGACATTGAAAGTTCCTAGAGACACAGCTCTCAGCCTTATTCCTTAGCTTAAAGTGTGTTTTACCAGAAAATCTTTGAGGTTGTGGAAGAAAAAGCACAATATTGTAAAATGTTTAATCAGAGCAACTGAGAAAAATCTGCAATGTTAAGCCAAAGACTTGCAAGATGACCCGATGAATGGAGGAAACCCATTTCAAAGCAGTGTGTAAGAAGATCACTAGACAAGTATTGCCTTTATGTTGAGACATCTTGCAGAATACCACTCTTGATCAAGAAGAACAAAGGTCAATTTGAACTTATGAACTTGATAAAATTCATTTGTGTAGACTTGTGTTAGCTCTGGAGGAATGTTATATGGAGTGATGTGACCAAACTGAAACTTTTTGGACCCATAGATCAGCGGTATGTCTGCTGCAAAAAAGGCAAAGCTCATAAGCAGAAGAACACCATCTCCATCCTCAAACTTGGAGGTGGATCAGTCCTATTATGGGGTTTCTTTACTGTAGAAGCAAGTGGAAATCATGACTGTATGAAGGACATCATGGATTCTTTAAAGTGTCAGGCCATTTTGTCAAGAATTGTGATGCCTTTGGTGCAAAAACTGAAGCTGATGATCAATGGACTTTCCTGCAGGACAGTCATCCCAAAGTACACATTCACATCTACTTCTGCTTGGTTCAGGGATCAGTCATAGAATGTACTTGAGTGACCTGTTCAGTCTCCAGGCTTAATTCTCATTTCAAATATCTGGTTGAATTTGAAGAAAGCAGTGGCAATGTGAAAACCAAAGATTATCAGTGATCTGAAAGCTTTTTCAGGTGTGGAATGGGCCAAAACTGTAGTAGAGAGGTGACAGAAGCTTCTAAACACTTACAGACAGCGTTTATTGGTGATTTTAAAGAATAAAAGATTCTGCACAAAGGGGGTTGAATAATTTTGAACATCAATGTTTAGAGCCAATTCGAATTTTATCATGATTCATCAATGTTCCATTCTCAGAATCAGTCAAAAGTGTATTAACAAACTTTCTCTAATACTTTACTGATGCCTTTGTTAAATTGATTTCATAAAATGTTAACCTCCACAGCAAATTGTCTTGCAAGTCAAGGGGATTGAATAATTTTGATTACAACTGTATATACGTGTGTGTGTGTGTGTGTGTGTGTGTGTGTGTGTGTGTGTGTGTTTTAAGCAATTCAAGATTTGAAAATCTCTCTTTGACCTACATTTATAGAATGGTCAGCATTCAAACTGTACCCAACAGCAAATACATCACCATAAAATTTGCATACTAAATTGTGGTTGTTTTTTCTCTTTGCATACTGAATTTTGATTGGATTTGTCTTCTTTGCTATTATGTATTGTGTTGATTCCTGTGTGCATTCCTGCGTGTCATTATGCACCATTTTATTTAGAGAGAAACCAAAGCCTAAAATCTTATACCTTAATGCTATTATTTGTTGGCATTCGAGGAAATGCAAATCAACATTACTGTGTCAAAGACCTCTCTGGACTGGTTGAAGTGGAGACGACATAAATTATTCAGCTCTCAATGGTTTGCCTTACAGGTGACATTACCTCTAGACTTACTTCAGACACTACTCAGGTGAGCGACCTCATCTCACAAAATGTCAACCTGTTCCTGCGCAGCTTTGTGAAAGCTGTGGGCATCTTCATATTCATGTTTGGGATGTCATGGAAACTGTCGGTAGTCACCATCATGGGTTTCCCATATATAGCTGTGGTCTCCATGCTCTATGGAGAGTATTACAAGGCAAGTTATGCATATGCAAATATATTGCTTGGAGAAAAAAAATTAAAATAACAATGGCAAAGTTTATAGCAACATATACTCTATATTGTTTTTGATTTCACAAATGCACATTATAATCGCATTTTTAATGCACTTATACAAAACATGTACACATAATTTTTTTAAATTAGACATTTTTGATGTTTAACAGAAATTAACCAAAGAAGTTCAGACAGCACTGGCTCAGGCCAATAAAGTGGCAGAGGAAACAATATCAGCCATGAGAACAGTGCGAAGTTTTGCAAATGAAGATCAGGAGGGAGACTCGTACTACAGCCGACTGCAAGAGATGTTTGTTCTTAATAAGAAACAAGCAGTTGCCTATGCCTGCTTCATGTGGTCCAGCTATGTAGGTACCTTGCAAGCATCTTGAAGCCTTCCATATTTGTTCTAACAAGATTCTCATTTATTAAATCAAAATTTTCTTTCCAATATAATGATAAAATTTCTCTTTTGGGTCATTTGAAGTATCTTGTAGATCCAAAAAATAAAAAGCAGCATTGTCAGTCCGAACAACAATGCTAATTTTTGATTCTAATCTTTAGATCTCTGAGCTAGCCTTGCAAGTAGCAATCCTGTTTTATGGAGGCCACCTAGTGGTGACAAATCAGATGAGTGGAGGGACCCTTATATCCTTTATCATTTATGAGCTGGAGCTCGGTGAGGCCCTGGAGGTATGGTGTTTATATTTTAATATGTGTGCGCGTGATATTCATACGATGAATCTGAAACACAAAGTTTTACTTCTGTTCTTTTTTCAGAGTATATCGTCAGTGTACACAGGTCTGATGCAAGGCGTTGGCGCTGCAGAGAAAGTGTTTGAATATATCGACAGGAAACCTAAACATATCCTTGATGGTCAAGAAGCTCCAGAGACATTTGAAGGGCAGGTGGAATTCAAAAATGTGACATTTGCGTATCCAACACGGCCAGAGATGGATATATTAAAGGTATTCTTCAATGAAAGTAGACTTTAAGATAGAAGGTTACCAACTAACAGTAAATTTCAACACCATAATCTAACCAGACTTCTAAGATAATTTATTACAGTTGTGCCCCTGTGTAAAGCTTAAACTGGGTTGCTATGTTTGATGTTACTAGGATGTATTGATGGTGGTTGCCTTGCAATTAGTGTGTTGCAGGTACCTTTGCATGCAACGTTTGTTTGTTTTCTTTTAAACTTATATGCTTGTGAATCAGTAACAGAATTCTTAGACACAGGAAGAAAACTAAACGCACGTTTTCTTCCCAGAATGTTTCCTTCAGTCTTCGCCCCGGGCAAGTAACTGCACTGGTAGGGCCCTCTGGTGGTGGAAAAAGCTCATGCGTGTGCTTGCTGGAGAACTTCTATGCTCCTCAGCAAGGCCAGGTGCTAGTGGACGGCCGACCTGTGAACAGCTACCACCACAAATACTATCACTCTAAGGTGGGACTTATGCTGAGGCTGACCTGGATACATTATTTAAGAATACTTATGTCGTGAAGCTTGTAATACATTCTACGGTCTTAAGAGGGCAGTAGTTACTGATAATGACAATGTTTTATTTTATGTCTAAAAAATTTTTTTACAGGTAGCACTGGTGAGTCAGGAGCCTGTTTTATTTGCCCGCACAGTTCAGATGAATATATCCTATGGTGTACCTGAAACCTCAATGGATTCAGTCATTAGAGCTGCTATTAATGCCAATGCACATGACTTCATAACAGGCCTCTCCAAAGGCTATGAAACTGGTTAGTTATTATATTATATTATATTATATTATATTATATTATATTATATTATATTATATTATATTATATTATATTATATTATTGTGTTTATTGTTGCAAATTATACTATATATTTTTATTTTGTTTATTTTTATATTCATTTATTAATATCATATAACTAATAATATTATATTATTAATATTATGACTATGTATACTAAAATGCACTTAAAATTTTTAAATTTTTATGTGAATGCTTTGTGCATTGCAATAATGACAATAGATATTCAAATGCATAATTGCTTGATTTGATGTTTTTTTTTCTTATTTGACATCTATTTGTACCTAAGTTTATTATATTATATTATATTTTTATGTTTATTTTTTAGATTTTACTATATCTTTTTTACATTTGTATATTTATTAATATCTTATTACTTATATTATTATTATAATATCAAAATTATGAATATGTATATAAGTTTGTTATGCTCAGAAACTTATATTTTTCTATGTGAATGCTTTGTGCATATAGATATAGACAATAGATATTTAAATACATAATTGCTTGATATTATATTATATTATATTATATTATATTATATTATATTATATTATATTATATTATATTATATTATATTATATTAAATTATATTATTTGACACATCTGTTTTGTACCAGAATTCATTCTGCTGCTCTGTCCTCTGTTATAGGGGTTGGAGAGAAGGGTGCTCAGCTGTCTGGTGGGCAAAAACAGAGAGTTGCCATTGCTCGGGCTCTTATCAGAAACCCTTGCATTCTTATTTTGGATGAAGCCACAAGTGCACTGGATTCAGAAAGTGAATACATAGTAAGCGATGACTATCACTTTGAAATGATGGCTTTAGTAAACATTCATTTTCAGTCTTGCATTAGACTTCATTTGTGTCGTTACTCTGTTTGTAGGTTCAGCAGGCTCTGAACAACTTGATGCGAGAACACACGGTTTTAGTGATTGCCCATAGACTGAGCACAGTGGAGAGAGCAGATAACATCCTAGTGATCGACAAAGGCTGTGTGGCAGAGCAGGGCCCACATGCTGAACTTATGGCCAGGGGAGGCCTCTACTGTAAGCTGGTGCAGAGGCAGATCATGGGGACTGACTTAGATGCAGATGTTCACAACCCATCGCCAGCCCCAGCATGGAAGCTGAAGGAGGGAGATAAGGAGAGTACAGAGGACTGTAGCGACACTGAGTGTGAAGCACGCTACTAAGACAAATATGCTTGAATTTGAAATAGTCCTTAATTCTAGACAGATATTTATTTTATTTTATTTATTCAAATCTGGGGATATATTACATATTGTGCATGTCCAACAGTATGTAACTACTTGACTAGGAGAGTACTACTAGGAGTTCTGCACTGAATAAAGCTTTAAGAAATAAATATTCAAATATAAATATCATAAATAGTACAAACATATCGCCAACTTAATTATGGAAATAAAATGAATTAATGGACAAATAATTGTTTCATTCTTTAAATGTCCCATATACTACTAATACAGTTAATAGTGTGCCGTTTATAGTATTACTTAATATTTAGATCTTTTGTTTTAGATTTATTTTTATTGAATTTAATTTACATTTTTTTGCACTTTAGTTTTAGTTTTCTAATTTGAATTTGTGCTTAATTTTGATTTAATCCGTATTATTTTATTTCAGATTTATTTTAATTAAAACAACTTTTAATAGTTTTAGTTTAACACTGAAGATTGCAAAAAAATTATATAAAACTTTATTTAAAAAAAAGTATTTTATCTCTTTTATGCAGTGTGATACAGACCTGTATGATTTCATAATTTGAAAGAACATGTAATTATCCTTTTGGAGAAAGTTCGTGAACATCAAATGAAAAAGCCCTTAGTGATGTCCTGGTTGACGTCACAGATCTCCTCCTGTCGTCTTCCGGGCTGAAAATAGCAGCTTTTCCCAAGTATCCCAGAGTGCAGTCTGGACGATGGGGCGGGGCGACACGTTGGGGCGGAGCGACACGTGTCGCCCTGCCCACCTCAGCGGTTATTGGTTTATGATTAAGATGAGTTTATTGGTGTACAGATGAGTGATGATTTTACAGCTTATTGGTATAGAAAATTATGCCGCTATTAGCAGGATTGTAATGCGGAAGTAGACACTCAGATGAATAAACTTTTAATATAAATTAAAAAGTGAATATAAATGTTGTGTTTTTGCATTTATTGTTGCATTTGCACAACATCCCGTATAAATACAAAGAGTTTTGGATTACGACGAACAGAATAGAAATAAATGGTCTACTCCCTCAATGGCTGTGTAGACGGCGCTACCTCGGCATTACTCGCTGGTTTGAAAATGACACGGCAATATTATGCGAAGTATGGTTATGTAGATAGTCATGGAGTACCTTGATTTATATATTCAAATTATATATACATACATATATGTATATGTATATGTGTGTGTGTGTGCGTCGTGTGTGTAACAAATTGTCACCAGTCTCTGAACGTCACCAATAATATTTTGAACATTCCCTTGGCCCCTACGAAAATTTACCATGGTTCTGCTACAGTAACTATAGTAAAACTATGGTGTTTTTATAATTACAGCTCACAGTAATTAATATGCCAACAAATATTTTTACTACAATAAATCCATGGTTACTTTTTGCAAGGAAGGAACTATACAGGTTCTAAAGAACTTGCCCAAAAACACTTGTTACTTTCTGTTATTTGTTTTCTGAACTGCACTACTGAAAACGTCTCCGGTTACTATCGTAACCTCGGTTCCCTGAGAGGCGGGAACGAGACATTACGTCAGCTAAGATGTATATGGGAACTCTTCCCTTCTCCACTTTCCCTGAAATCTTATTGGCTAACGCCAGCTGGGGACAGCTGGCCAATTGACGCGAAGCATGCAAATACTGGCGGGTCAGCGGGCAGTATAAAAAACTTTGTAGGTCACATGATCAACATAGCGGATGATGATATACAATTTGGATTCATACTTCGTACATACGCATTTAGGCTGTAGAGTATAAACTCTTTTAGCGTTAGTACTTATTGAAATTAAGTGCCTAATTAAAGGGTATGCGGTTTCGAACGCATCCCGACAAAATCTCGTTTTGAGGTCTCGCGTGGTTCTGTGTGATTTGAACAACTTCAAGTTACGCCTCCTACTTCAAGTTACGCCCACTTCAAGTTACGCCCCCGTCTTGCAGTCTGCAGACAGACCCTTATCGGTGTAGTTCCTCCCCGACACGTGTCGCCCCGCCCCATCATCGTCCAGACTGCACTCTGGGGTTACTCGCTTTTCCTGGTCAGACCGCGATCTACAGACACATTTCAAAGTGTGACAGATAACGCGGTGCCAGACATGGCTGCCTTTGAGAATAAGTTGAGATCTTATACCTTAACTCAGTTAAACGAACTGCTCGAAGATGACGAAAAACTCAACAAATTTATCGACGACTCGGAAGAGGTAAGTTTCTTTTACTCGTGAAGAGAGTGGCGAAGTTACCGTGTCGAGTTAATGTGTATTTGAAACAGCACCATTTTATACAGAGGGAACGTAGGCCGTGTTTATTTTTATTCTTTAAAATAGTTTGTTTTACCATTACGAGGTAATTGACTTTTTGGGGGGAATTGTCTTAAACGTTTCTGCGTGCCAGTTTGGTTTGTTTTATGACGTCGCGGAATGACTAACGTTAAGTGATGTCATTCGTTAACCGACCGTGTAAAATATTGCCCATGACTTGGGAATATTCATTTCCTCTATAGAATTTGTTTTGTTTGTATTTCACCCATCAGTGAAGCAAGTCATTTTCTCGTGATCATGTTTTGTAGAAAGTAACACGTTGGACGTTGTATTTTCTATTTTCTTTAGTGATGTATTTTTTGTAGAGCTTCACTTTTTTGTCACTTGTAAAAACATATCTTTTGACATGTGTAGGATGAAACCCTGGGAATCAGAGCATGAGTCTTTTTATACACATTTTAATGCCAAGCACTAGTAATGCTTACAGTAAACATTTATTGATAGTTTCCATAATACATTTTACATTTAAAAGAAACGTATTATTTTTTTTTTTTAGTATTTCAGTATATTTGTGTACTATTTTTTTTTTATTAAAACAGAACTTTGACAGATTATTTTTGGCCATTTGATTTTTTGAATTTTTTTTTTTATTAAAGTTTCATATGAATTATAATTGCCGATGCATGACCATAAATGCATTCACATCTCATGAGACCACAAACTGAGATTTGCCAATGCACACAATATCAGTACCGCTCAGTTGTGTTTGCATAATGTCAAATAAATAATACTCTGCTCTTGTTCACAGTTCTGAGTTGATTTGACCTCCAAATTCATGGAAAGATGTTAACCTTGTATCAGTATGTGTCAGAAGAGCATGTTTAATCTGGCAGCAGGTGATTTTTATTTACCAAGGCAAAAAAAAAAAATTTATACAAGAGGATTTTTTTTAACTGCTTATCTGTTGCCGTTTAAATAATCATCTTTCTCAAACATATGCATTCTTAAAACTTGGCTTTCACTGAAATTGGTGACTAAAAGAAATGTTTTTTTGGTGGCATGGTGCCCTAGAAGCCATATACAGTAACATTTCATATAGACTGTAATTATCTGCCACATAAAAACAATAGTTGCGGACTCGTACACTGGTCAACATGTGTTTTAGAAGGCTATGTGCATGTATGAGGTATTTGAGATTCACGTGAAAGCTCTCACATCGTCCTGTTATGCGCTGACACATGATCTGTAAACAGAAACTGCAGAAGTGTACCTGTTTGAAAGGGAGGAGTCTGGACAGTTAAACACTGTTAAATGTTCCTCATCATGGCAGTCACAGGGTTGTGCGTCACTAGAAGTGGCATGTTGCAATGTATTGTGTTTTTTTTTTTTTTTTTTTTTTTTTTTTTTTTTTTTTATGAGGTTCTTGGAAATGGGATGTGCTTCCTGAAGACAGTTTTTGTGATGTGTTTCTCTGCGTTGTGTACGGCTGGAACCCTTTACAATTGGGACTGTAATGTTGTGCCTCTGTTGCAGCGGTTAAGTACATTGTGATCGTCCAGTACAAGGATAGGCTTAAGGTGGGGTGACCTATATATCAAAGGATAGCTGATTCAAATCAGTTTGATTATAATCAGTGATAGTCTCTACACTGGATGCGGCACATCATGACAGCACAAATCCCTTACAGTAAACTGCTGTGTTCTATTTATGACGTGCTGAGTGACACAAATCATAGCGCAACTTCGTGATGTCTATCAGCCACTGGCGATGGACGATGGCAACGTCTATTGGCCCAACCCTAATCCCTACCAAATAGGCGACTATGACTGAAACTACCTGAAAGATCTCCATGCCTCTAACTGAACACCTTTGGGATGAATTGAACTGTGAACCAGATCATCCCATCGACCATATGGCCTGACTTCACTTCTCTATTGTGTCTGAGTGGGAGAAAATCCCTCCAACTTTGTTTTAACATCTACTGGAACATCTACCAGCGAGTGGGAGTTTTTATAGCAGCAAAGGGAGGACCAACTCCCTATTAATGCTTGTTTTACATTTAAATGATTACATATGAGTGTGGTGTTAAAGTTTCTGCCTCTTTTTGGTTTTGTGGTGTTTTTTGATTGCATGCTTTTAACTTTTGTAATTATATTGGGTACAAGACCAGAAATGGTCAATGATCATTTACAAAACCTTGTTACTTTGGCATTTGAAAGGCTCAGTTTTGGAGCCCCCCACACACGTATATGCTGCCCTTTAGTAATTATGAAAGTAATGTACATGGGTTATATGTTTAACTTTAACTTTACACTGCCCTCATACCATGTTGTTCAGGCTTAGAAATGTACCTGACAGTTAAGCAGCTGCAACATGACACTGTGGGACATTATAAAAACTGTCATGTGAAAACATTTAAGGCTTGTTCACACTGGGGCATATATCAAGCATGATTATCGCCGACATTTAATGCCTTGTGACTAAACAAATGGCACCAATGTGAGTGACACACCGATGCACAAAACGCATAAAAAAATAAATAAGATCTGCTGGTCTCATTTGTGTTTGAACACAAAGGGCTTTATGACAAACATGAAAGCGACTACAAAAATCTCGATAAGAGGGAGTTGTTATAGAGAGGAATTGCAGATCAAATAGGATTCGATCGATGTGTACTGGGGTATTTCTGTTTTTCATTAAGATCCATCTAATGTTAGGGAGTGAGTTTGCACGTTCACTCGGCAAAAATTGCTTGGGTATGAACTAAAAAAAATTCCCAGGGAACACATGATATGTAAAAATTGATAGCCTGATTGCACTGCTAGTCGCTTTGGATAAAAGCGTCTCCTAAATGCATACATTTTAATTTTAATTTAATGTCCTGGTTTGTACGAAGCTTTACTCTTGTGACAGATATTGTAGTGATTCTGCAACTTTTCTTTTTCTTTCACATGTTCATCATAACTGCATTTATTTAAACAAAAAATACAGTGAAATCAGAAATATTTTGAAATTTTATTAATATGTAAAATAACTGTTATCTATTAGATTTTTTTAAGTGTCATTTATTTCTGTGATGTTAAAGTGTCACATGATCATCCAGAAACTATTCTAATATACTGATCTGCTGCTCAACAAACTTGTTTTATTATTGTATTATGTATTGTTTTAGAAACTAAGATAGTATAATTTTTTTTCAAGATTCTTTGATGTATAAAAAGTGCAAAACAACAGCATTTATTTGAAATAGAAAGCTTTTGTAACAATGTTGAAACTTAATATTTTTGTAGAAGCGGTGATCTTTTTTTTTCAGGATTCTTTGATGAATATAACATTCGAAAGAACAGCATGTATTTGAAATATATATTTTTGTAACAATGTAAAAGTATTTACTGTAACTTTTATCAATATGTCCTTGCTGAAAAAAAACATCTTACTGATTCAAAACTTTTTATTGGTAGTATATGTTGAAATGTATATGTACTCATTGTTTACGGAGTTAACATGTTCCTTGTGTTTTCTCAGATTAAAGGACTACAGCAGAACAAGGAGATGACCCTGGCTAGTAACCGTCTTCTGGCTGAGCAGAACCTTAAACTGCAGCCCAGACTTGACCACCAAAAGAATGAACTGACCGGTCGGTACCGGAGCCTACAGGAACAGTTTGAGGCGTATCAGCTGCGAAAGTCTACTCTAGGTAAAATACTGGGAATAAAATGTAACATGTAGCCTTTCTGTGTAGCATATGTCTCTTACAATTACAAACTTGTTTTGTATATTGAGGTTATGTCCTTTATGGACCTGGAACTATTTCTACAATATGTAATTTTGAAAAGCTACAGTGAAAACTGTGTGAAGCGTCCCTCTACTTGTTTATATTGCTGTGGCATGTGAACATATGAACTTAGTCATCTTTTCCAGCTATAAGATAACCCCCTGAAGGGCCTGTTTTTCAGGTTTTACTTGTAATTTTCACAAATTCTTAGGCTTTGTGCACTACTGTATGCACCACTTCCCCTGTATGTCTTTTCCTCATGGAAACAGTGGGCAGAACTAAATGGTAGCAGATGACTGTCACAGCTGAGAAGGATCTGTGACTTTAAATGAACAGGGAATGGTATTCAGTGTCTCTCAATGCTCCTCTACACTGTGTGTGTGCTGATCATGAATAAAACGCTGTCACTGATTACTCACTGATGACGCAGTGGTTACTTGGAAGCTGATTCCAAACAGCGGACTAACACACGTTTCATTTGACCTTCATCTGTACACTCAATGTCATCTGGCTTTGGTTTGGACTTATGGTGTATACTAGAATTAAAGTAGATGTTTTAAACCTTGCCATCTCCCACTCTCTCTGAGCTGGATCTAGTATTGGATCTGTGGTGTAGAACAGGACTTGGGTTATAAATTGATGATTCATTGTGTATTGTTTAAAATGTGATGTCATTTTTTATTTATTTTTAAATGAGCTTTTGTGCCATTTTAGGTTTTGTGACTAGTTTTGCAGTACACTTCTGTTCAAGTGTGGCATCAGTACATTTTTTAAAAAATATTTTATTCAGAAAGAATGCATAATATTGATAAAAAAAAAATTGTAATTGAATTTATTTTTTCATTTGTATTAATATTTAACAATATTACTGTATTTTGATCACTTAAATTTGTTATTGGTAAACAATACTTTTTTTCAAAAGCATTTAATATATATATTATTGCTGCCTTACTTTCGAAAGATAGCATATATTTCATGAAGTTTCAGTAAAATATTTCTTATAAAGTAAATGTTCGTTAATATTTATTGTTATTTTGAAATATACATGGAAATAATTCAAAAGCATTCTTTCTTAAATTATAATTCATGTATGCAGTTAAAAATCACCCATACTCAATATTTTAATTATAAAAACATAAATATCAAGATGTATATGAAATATTGTAAAAAGGCTAAAGAATGTATTTATATTTAGTAGGGCTGCCATGATATTAGATTTATCGTGATATCTATAGAAACCTTGGGGGGTGGGGGGAATATACAAGTCGAATGATTTTTTTACTTTGTTTGAGTTTTTCTTTTTCACCCAACAAACATAAGGATACTGATAAACGCAGGGCACAAGACTCTGGCTTTCTCTGTCTTCTTTGAAGCTCCTATGAAATAACAAGAGAGAAAATACTTTCAAGTTCAACAGTATGATGAATAAATATTAATGGTAACGCTTTACAATAAGATGGCATTTGTTAACATTAATGTATTAACTAACATGAATGAAAAATGAACCATACGTTTATTACACAATTTATTCATCTTTATTAATGTTAATACAAATTGAGTCATTCATTGTTCATGGACAAAGTTTCAAAAATTAAGTTGTACGTTTGAAGGAGTATTTTTGTTCCAAAAAAACCTCTTCCGGTTTGTCACAAGTTTCAGAAAGTTTTTTTAAAGTATGGCTCTGTGTGACGTTAGATGGAGCGAAATGTTTGTTTGTTCCTTGCATTTCGGATTGCACATCGTTTATTTCTTAAGGATAATGCAGTCCCAACGAAAAAGGGTCACGATCGTGTGTTGGAACCGCATGCGGTGAGTAAAACTGCTTCAAATATCTCTGTGTTGTTAGCTATTAGCGCGTAAGCACATCAAGTAAACAACATGCGATGTTGTCATCAAACTACACTTTCCACATGTACAGCTTAAAAAAAAAAAAACACATAAAGTGGAACTTAGTCATTTACCAAAACCGCTAAGCAAATATATACAGTTTCAGTACATACCACTTAGAGACGCCTTTGCTGATGCTGCTCTTGTTAAATTTCAGCCACTGGATCTGTGTCACAGCTTCCAAACGCTCTCAATGCAAAAGCCTACTGGCGCTCGTGATTCTTTAGCTCCGCCCACACGTCACGCCTCTAGGCGCTCGTGTTTTTCCGGGAAAAATTGGTACAGACTATCTTTCTCTTATAAATATAATAAAAATAAAGACTTTTTGGAGTTATGAAGGATGCAGTACTACTCTATAGGTACTCAAGATTAACAGGATATTGAGTGAAAACGAGCATTTCACCCCCCCTTTAAGTGCATGGCACTGCGATCAACTTAACATTATATAGAGTTTAATGTAGCAATGTGGTCGCTCTTTTTTTTTTTTTTTTTTTTTTTGAAGTTTTCATAGTTCAGTGGTGCCTGGGGCAAAAGAGGGGAGGGGAAGGAGGGGCAAGTTCATCAGGGAGTTCAGCTTCCTGACAGCCTGGTGGATGAAGCTGTCCTTCAGTCTGCTGGTCCTGGCCTGGAGATTCCGCAGTCTCCTCCCTGATGGCAGCAGGCTGAAGAAACTGTGTGACGGGTGGGTGGGATCACCTGCGATGCAGAGGGCTTTGCGAGTGAAACAGGTTCCGTAAATGTGCTGGAGGGAGGGGAGAGAGACACCAATGATCTTCTCAGCTGCTCTCACTATGTGTTGCAGAGTCTTCCGGCAGGACGCGTTGCAGGCGCCATACCACACAATGATGCAGCTTGACAGGATGCTCTCGATGGTGCCTCTGTAGAAGGTGTACATGATGGGGGGTGGGGCTCTGGCTCTCCTCAGTTTGCGGAGGAAGTAAAAACGCTGCTGTGATTTCTTAAGGCGGGCGTACACGGTGCGAATTCGGATGGTCGGAAGATAGTATGTCCAGGAACACGGCACGAGTGAGTTTATCTGAAAATCGTACGGACGAGATGATATACGACACAATTTTACAACCTGCGAATTCCAGAAGCAATCTCACAAAGTTGATAGACGCGTTCAATTCAATTCAATTCAATTCAAGTTTATTTGTATAGCGCTTTTTACAAAATAAATCATTACAAAGCAACTTTACAGAAAATTATGTTTCTACAATATTTAGTAGTAGCTAGTAGTTTGTGCACATTTGACAGGATTTTAGAAAAAATAATAATAATAATACAAGACGTAGTCAGCTAGACGATGAACTATCAATATTATTAATTAAGTTATTATATGATTCAGTCACACATTTAGCAATAATTGTTAGTTCTGTTTGTTGATTCAAGGTTAGCATCATCTGGGGTCCTCTGAGGCATCAGCATCATCTCTTCTCAGGTGTTCTGGATCCAGACTGGAGCTTGTTTAAATCCTAGTTACATCCCGTGGCGAAACATAGAAACAAAATACAGACATCATTAGCATAGCTGCTGATCCAACAAAGTAAAATTAGTTTAACCCAAGCTAATGAATAAAAATGCAACTTTGAACAGATGCAACTACACTCACAATTAAAAAGATACATTATTTGAATGCTTGGCGAAAGAGATGTGTTTTTAATCTAGATTTAAACAGAGAGAGTGTGTCTGAACCCTGAACATTATCAGGAAGGCTATTCCAGAGTTTGGGAGCCAAATGTGAGAAAGCTCTACCTCCTTTAGTGGACTTTGCTATCCTAGGAATGACCAAAAGTCCAGCGTTTTGTGACCTTAGGGTGCGTGATGGGTTGTAACGTGGTAGAAGGCTAGTTAGGTACGCTGGAGCTAAACCATTTAGGGCCTTATAGGTAAGTAATGATAATTTGTAACTGATACGGAACTTAATAGGTAGCCAGTGCAGAGACTGTAAAATTGGGGTAATATGATCATATTTTCTTGACCTCATAAGGACTCTAGCTGCTGCATTTTGGACTACCTGTAGCTTGTTTATTGAAGAAGCAGGACAACCACCTAGAAGTGCATTACAATAGTCCAGTCTAGAGGTCATGAATGCATGAACTAGCTTTTCTGCATCAGAAACAGATAACATGTTTCGTAGCTTGGCAATGTTTCTAAGATGGAAGAATGCAGTTTTTGTAACGTTGGAAATATGATTTTCAAAAGACAAATTGCTGTCTAATATAACACCCAGATTTCTGACTGTAGAGGAAGTAACAGTACATCCGTCTAGTTGCAGATTGTAATCTACAAGATTCTGTGTAGTGTTTTTTGGTCCAATAATTAGTATCTCTGTCTTATCCGAATTTAATTGGAGAAAATTGTGTGTCATCCAATCTTTTACATTTTTAACACACTCTGTTAGCTTAGATAATTGGGAAGTTTCATCTGGTCTCGTTGAGATATATAGCTGAGTATCATCAGCATAACAGTGGAACCTAATTCCGTATTTTCTAATAATATTTCCAAGGGGCAACATATATATTGAAAATAGAAGGGGACCTAGGACGGATCCTTGTGGCACTCCATATTTTACTGATGATAAATGAGATGACTCCCCATTTAAGTAAACAAAATGGTAGCGATCGGACAGGTAGGATCTAAACCATCTTAGAGCCTGCCCTTGAATACCTGTATAGTTTTGTAATCGATCTATGAGTATGTCATGATCTATGGTGTCGAACGCAGCACTAAGATCAAGTAAGACTAGAAATGAGATGCAGCCTTGGTCTGACGCAAGGAGCAGGTCATTTGTAATTTTAACAAGTGCAGTTTCTGTGCTATGGTGGGGCCTAAAACCTGACTGAAATTCTTCATACATATCATTTTTATGCAGGAAGGTGCTCAATTGAGCAGACACAACTTTCTCTAAAATTTAAGACATAAATGGAAGATTTGAGATAGGCCTATAATTTGCCAGTACACTAGGATCTAGTTTTGGTTTCTTAATAAGAGGCTTGATAACCGCCAGCTTGAATGGTTTTGGGACGTGTCCTAAAGTTAACGACGAGTTTATGATATTGAGAAGCGTTTCTTCTGCTACAGGTAACAGCTCTTTCAGTAATTTTGAGGGTACAGGATCTAATAAACATGTTGTTGGTTTAGATACAGTGATAAGTTTATTTAGCTCTTCCTGTCCTATGGTTGTAAAGCACTGCAGTTTATCTTTGGGTGCGATGGATGAAACTGAAGTGTTAGATGTTGTAGAATCTACATTCGCTATTGTATTTCTAATGTTATCTATTTTATCAGTGAAGAAATTCATAAAGTCATTACTATTTAACGTTGGTGGAATATTTGAATCAGGTGGCATCTGGTAATTTGTTAACTTAGCCACTGTGCTAAATAAAAACCTAGGATTGTTTTGGTTATTTTCAATGAGTTTGTGTATATGCTCTGCCCTAGCAGTTTTTAGAGCCTGTCTATAGCTGGACATACTGTTTTTCCATGCAATTCTAAAAACTTCTAAGTTAGTTTTTCTCCATTTGCGTTCAAGACTACGAGTTAATTTCTTGAGAGAGTGAGTATTACTGTTATACCATGGTACAGTACGTTTTTCTCTAACTTTTTTCAATTTGATTGGGGCAACAGCTTCTAATGTATTAGAGAAAATAGTGCCCATGTTGTCAGTAATTTTGTCTAATTCGTGTGTATTTTTGGGTACAATTAGCAGTTGAGATAGATCAGGCAGGTTATTTGCGAATCTTTCTTTGGTGGCTGGAACAATAGTTCTGCCCAGACGGTAACGCTGCGACATATAGTTAATATCAGTTATACGCAGCATGCACGATACAAGGAAATGGTCTGTAATATCATCACTTTGAGGTACAATATCTATAGCAGTAAGATCGATTCCATGCAATATAATTAAATCTAGTGTATGATTAAAACGATGAGTGGGCCCGGTGACATTTTGCTTGACTCCAAAGGAGTTTATTAGGTCAGTAAACGCAAGTCCTAATGTATCATTTGCATTATCAACGTGAATATTAAAATCTCCCATGATTAGCGCCTTATCAACTGTAACTAGAAGGTCTGAGAGGAAATCTGCAAATTCTTTCAGGAATTCTGTATACGGCCCTGGTGGTCTATACACAGTAGCCAGAGCAAGAGATACATTAGATTTCTTTTGCATGTCTGACAGAGTAACATTTAGCAGAAGTATTTCAAAAGAGTTAAACCTGTATCCTGTTTTCTGGGTAACATTGAGAATATCACTATATATTGTTGCAACACCCCCGCCACGACCAGTCTGACGGGGCTCATGCTTATAACAGTAGTTTGGTGGAATAGACTCATTTAGACCAAAATAATCATTTGGTTTTAGCCAGGTTTCAGTCAAGCAGAGTAAATCAAAACTATTATCTGTGATCATTTCATTTACAATAACTGCTTTTGGTGCGAGTGATTTAATATTTATGAGCCCAAACTTTAAAAATTGTTTTTGTTCATTTACTTTACATTTTTCTGGTTTAATTGCGATAAGATTTTTTCTAGATCCTACATTATATTTATATTTTGACCTCACTATTCGGGGAACAGACACAGTCTTAATAGGTTTTACAGCGGAAGTACCTTTAGCATTTAAGCGGTTAGAACAAAACTCATCATAATGGTTATTTGAGAATTGTCTTACTAGTCACATGGAGCGAAGTGTCCTGGAGATGTTGTCAGAGAGAAGCTCCGCTCCAATTTTGCTGGGGTGTAATCCATCAGCGCGAAACAGCCTAGGACGCTCCCAGAAAAGATTCCAGTTATTAACAAATAGCAGTTTCTGTTCTTTACACCATGACAACAACCATTCATTTAAAGCAAAAAGTCTACTGAACCTTTCGTGTCCTTGTCGATACGTGGGCAGTGGTCCTGACACGACGATCGTAGCCGCGGGCGTCGTGCTGCGAACCGTCTCGATCAGGCTCCTGAAGTCCCTCTTCAGCGTCTCCGTCTGCCGCAGCGTGGTGTCGTTAACCCCGGCGTGAAGCACGACCGCTCTGGGGCTCTCGCCGTCCTTCAGGATCGCGGGTATCTGCGCAGAAACATCGAGAACACGAGCACCAGGCAAACAATGAGTGTGCACTTTACCTTCGGCTAACGTAGCACTTACGTGTCGGACGATGGAGTCTCCGATGATCACAGCGTCGCGTCCTGTCTCGCGGAGGGGAGCGAAGCGGTTCTGGATGGAGAGCTCGAAGGCAGGAGGGGGAGAAGTAGTCGCCCGGGACCCAGCTCGCGTCCTCAGCTGTGGATGCATCCAGGGTCCGTGGTGTCCCGGCGTCGCAGTGAAGGACATCTGGGAAGATCGCGTCCTGGGTGCACCGGGCCTGCGCAGAGAAACACACGGAGTAGACGTGGTGGGACTGTTAACAGCACGCTGTATACTTACCCCGGACTTGTGAGCGTCAGCCCGGGATGATTCCAGCGCGGCTCTCCACTCTCTCAGCTGGGCCTGCCTCTGTTCCAGGTCGCGAATCTGCTTCCCCACGGCCTCGAGCTCGAGCTGCACAGAGTGGAGACATTCATCCGCCATTAAAGCAAGTAACAGTGAGTACAGCAGTGGTAATGTGTGAGAATAGAGTATTAGCAATGTAAGCGCAGTTAGCAGCTAACACGCTTGCTGATGCTAACTGGCTAAAAGCTAATAGCGGACCCGGGAGATCAAAATAAAACTAGTGATAGCGAGGCGCTCTGATTGTTTTTGTTGTAGAATACAATAGAGGATATATTCACGCGTTATATAAACGGAAACAATGATGTATAAAATTGATTTTTAAGTTAAAAATAGTCAATGAAAAGAATATAGTGACGGAGCTCAAACGCAGTACAGCCGTCAACAGCAAAGGCGTTCGACTTGAAGCACCGCTGCACACACAGAAGGTATGACATTAAATTACCGCGAGAGCGCTAAGAGAGGACACATGTCCAATGCATTCGAATCGCTCTTGCGGTACTTTGATGTCATACAGGTGATCATTCTGTGCAGCGCTGCTTCAAGTGGAACGCGCCTAATATAACTGCTCTCCCTCTCTCATAACTGCATATTAAATATTGATACAAGCCGTGACTGTTTCCTACACGTACAGGTTATTTTTCAGCAATAGGAAACCGGGACGTTTGGTTACCCTGTGTGTGTGTGTGTGTGTGTTCTTGTATATGGTTTATAAATATCTGAAATAGGTATTACAATGTAAACATGGTATGTGAAGACAATTCCTGTGCCCTCGTAAACCAAATGGCTTTAAAAAATACTATACAGTGTTTAATATAAATTTTAGACATGCATTTTCCGTGATGGATAGAGGTAGTGTATGGGGATATACAGTATAGAATACCGTTATGTATATGGAGAGTCTCTGTAAACTGCATATGCGTGTGTGAGAGCGAGAGCGAGAGAGAACTAAAAAGGCATTGGAACACGTTGCTAGAAACATACAGCGATGTTTGTCCACATTCGCCGTGGCGCTGCCGTCTTCGTTCTTTTCTTCTGTGGTTTTCCTAGTTCATGATTGGTCAACGTCAGATAAATCAACAAATCGGCTCGTTCAACAGCACAAATGGCACGAATTCAAATCGATAACTCACAAACTTTTTAGACATGTTTAAAAATGATCGGGAGGTCGGGAAGTGCTCATAAGCCACTCTGCTCGGCTAGTAATTCATTGCAAATGATACGAGACACGACCATACGAGAATACGCGATTTCCACACGATTGAAAAAAAACACATGCAAACTCGTACGACAGCAAAAATCGCACCATGTACACCCGCCTTTAGCCAGTGCTAAGGTCTTGTCGGTCCAGGAGAGGTCCTCTGTGATGTGAACACCCAGGAACTTGCTGCTGTTCATCTTTCTGCACAGTCGCACCGTTGATGGTCAGAGAAGCGTGCTGAGTGTGCGCTCTCCTGAAGTCAACAACAATCTCCTTCATCTTTTCTACGTTCAGAGAGAGATTGTTGTCCCTACACCACCCAACCAGGCGGCTCACCTTGCTCCTGTAGTTTGTCTCATCTTTGTTGCTAATGAGACCCACCACAGTTGTGTCATCCGCAAACTTAATGAAGAGGTTGGAGTTGTGTGACGGTGTGCAGTCATGGCTCAGTAAAATGAAGAGGAGGTGGCTCAACACACATCCTAGGGGGGCCCCAGTGTTCAGTGTGATGGTGTTGAATGTGTTGCTGCCGACCTGACTGTCTGAGGTTTTCCAGTCAGAAAGTCCAACAGCAACTGACATATGAGTCCTTTTTGTCCAGATTTGTGAGTGCTGAGTGGACGGCAGTGGCGATGGCATCATTGGTCGACCGGTTGGGGTCCAGGGAGGTGGGGGGGGGTGGGGTCAGACTTGATGTGGTGCATGACTAGCCATTCAAAGCACTTCATGAGGGTGGGAGTAAGTGCAACAGGACGATAGTCATTGAAGCAGGATGGAGATGGCTCCTTCTGAACTGGAATGATGGTGGTTAAGTATATGGACACAGAAAACTGCTGTAAACCGGTTATAACGTTTCCCATTATATGTCTAGTAAAATAATGGCAACCTACTCTGACCAACACTGCTCTCCTCGGAGTAGCTGCAAGCGCTGTCGTCTTCTTGTGTGACAGGTGTCAGCGTTAAGGCACAATACTGCCACCTGGGAGCTCAACCAGGTACCGGTGATGGAGTATTTACATGTGGTGTTATCATAAGAGAACTGTTCATTTGAAATATTGCGGTTATTGCTAATGTCAGTATATCGTCACACACTTAATTAACACAATATCGATAATTGTTGCTTTGAATATCACAGTTATAACCAATACTGGTATATTGCGACACCCCTAAGATTTAGAATGTTCGGCAACCTAAATTATTCGACCGAATAAATAAAGAGGCCAAATATTATGTACAGAACAATGACTAACGCAATCAAATAGAGGCACGCACTAATGCAGCAAACATGTTGGCATGTTTCTGACAGTGCTGCACAAGCTCACGGCGCCAGGGTTCAAAGTCCAAAGCATTTTTTTATTTTTAAAGGCATATGACAATGTGATACGTGCGACAAACATTTTCCCAAATTCGTAATGAGAATCATTTATAAATTTGCATGTTGTGTGTAAACAAAAAGAAGCACTGAGATCTTCCTTCCTATTTTGGCGGGTTTCTGCCAAAATAAAAGCTGAGAAAAAGCAACAGCTCCATCAACATTCATAAATGATAGTATTGTAATTTTACTGTTCTGTAAAATAATAAAAAAAAAACATAATAATGATAATAATAATTACCCTACAACAGCTCTATTAATGCATTCATTATAACACTTCAAATTGGGATCTATAATATATTCTAATAGGGCTGGGCGATATGGCCTAAAAATAAAATCTCCGATTTTTTTTTTTTTATTCGATTTCCGATTTTTTTTCGATTTTTTTTTCCCCCTACTTAAGGAAAGCAATAAGTACAAACAGCAGACAACTTAAAACAAATTTTGCTTTTATTTAATCAAAAGTAGGGCTGCTCCGATCGTTAATGCGCATCTCGTCAGTAAAGCCGGTTCTCTAATCAGCGGTTAATTCCATCAGGTGCGTGATTTCACATCGAGCAGCTGTTACTACACAGAGCCGTTTGTTAACTGAGGAGATGCGCAAATAAACGCTGAAAATGAAGTGGATTTGTGCATCTTCTCAGTTATGGCTCCTTGTAGTAACAGCTGCTCGATGTGAAATCCCGCACCTGAGGGAATTTACCGCTGATCAGAAAACCGGCTTTACTGACGAGATGCGCATTAACGATCGGCCGATCGTGATCGGAGCAGCCCTAATCAAAAGCAAGACAAATGTAACCCCCATTTCCATATTCGGCTGGTGCCTGCTGCTTTTGATTGCGATGGGCTTTAGGCAGCGTGGGGTCTCTTGCTCCACGTCTGTTGCAGCAAACCCATACCAGTTCCAAACAACAGATGATTTTATTCCTTTCTTGGGAACAAACTTCCAACTCTCACCGGTAGCCATGTTGTCGCTTGCTGTTTCGTGTGTGCTATGATGTTGTTGTTGTTGCTTGCCATACTGCCATGTGAAACTAACGCTACGGAAGCTACGGGGAGCCAAAAATGCGCCATTACACAAAAACTTGATTTACTTATTTTTTAAATCGCCTGTAACAAAAAATATGAATTAATTCATTCAATCGATTTTTCGCCCAGGTCTATATTCTAATCTTTTAAAAGCAGTCTCTTCTGCTCAGCAAGGCTGCCTTTATTTGTACAGTAAAAAATTCAAAATGTCCAAAAAATATTATTTGAAGTTAAAACTATGCTTTTATTAAGTTCAATTGTGCTTTGTTGGCATAATGTCAGCTAGAATATAAAAAAAAAATGTTCAGTGTTAAGTAAATATGTTTAAAAAAATATTATGTTTTATTTGAGAAGCAGAACAAAACAGTTAAAAGCACATTTTGGCCATTTAATTTATGCAATGGGGGAGGGGTGGGCAAAAATAGGCCTACATGGGGGAAAATGCGTGTTTAGTATTCGGCCTTTGTTCCCAGTGTTTCATATTGTTTGGCCAAGAATTTCATTTCCGTGCATCCCTATTATGATGAGTTTTCATGTGAAACTTTCTTTTGTTTACATGCATGTTTCACTTTTCACTTCCAGCCCTTCACATCAGAGCCCCCAATCCCCACCACCCCACCACCACCACCTTGAGGTATAGTTCCTGTTTTTGTATAGAGGAAATAAACCTGATGAGCTGAAAAGAATAATAGTGGCTTTGGTGAAATGTAGGTTACCCACTTTCCCAGGCTGGGGTGGTTATCTGTCCCAGATAAGGATTTACTGGATCTGAGCAGCAGTAGCAGCCAAAGCAGCAGTGCTAGTGCATCTGGACAGGCTGGCCAGTCAGTCGTTCACTTGACCCAGATAAACAAAAGCCCTAGTCTTCAGGCTAAATTGTGTGGTGAGGATCCTGTGTGTGCATTAACCCACCGCCACCCCCATTCCCAAAGCTGAGCCATAACAACAGAGCAGCTCCCTGGGGGTGTTTCAGCATGACGGCCCATTCTGATGCTGCTGTGGAGCTGATCTCAACAGTAACAGTGTGGCTTTGTGCCCTGAGCAATGTCTTGGAGAGGGGGAAGGAGTATGCCCACACACAAACACGAACACACACATTCAGTATTTTCTCTCTTTGTCTGCTCTGTCACACACTTGCATAAAGCACAAAGTAAGCTGAGCTGGCTGTAGACCGATAGCAGTCTCATGATCGGCAGGATGTTTGCAATGAAATGCAAGCAATGCATTTTGGGTTACAGTATTTCAAGCATTGTGCTTTGTTGTGTAATGTTTCTTTAGGCAAATAAAATGGGTCATTTGGGTATTTCGAATGTTTTCGAATTTGCATATTGTGTTCATTTGTAGTATGGTAGTATGTGTATGTGCACTGCACCCAAAGGCTGATTGGGAATGGAAGTCAAGAATGGGCAAAATTGATGAGTCATTCTACACAAAAATGGTTTTATTCTGGGCAGAAGTTTTATTTGCTCTACACTTTACATAAGGTAAGTTAAAAATTAATGAAGTGGGCACTTGTTAACTTGGAAAAACAGATGTCATTCAGGCGGCCACATCTTTCTGTCTCTAATGAGCCCAAATGTCACAACTTGTTTCATCCGGAGTTTAATGCATTGTTACTTTATCCCGCATTAATAGCATATTAGTGATTGGGTTAGTGTATTAAACACAAACCTTTATTTAAAAGGCCCTGCCCTTCCTTTCTTTCCTGCTCCATTTCGATTTGTCTCATAAGAGGAACCGTTTTTAGGTCAGTCTCGATTTGTTGTTGAAGCATGTATATCTGTAGTCAAAGTATGCTGATTTGTACAGTTGATGTCTGACTGTGACTGATTATATTGTATTATATGTGCAAACAAAACAAGTTGGCGAAGACTTATTACCTGGCTAAGTGGCTTTACTTACTGTAGAGTTAACAAAAGTTATGAATATTGTAATGTTTGAAGCAGTGCTGAAAAGAGGCTAGGCTAAATAATAATAATAATAATAATATTATGAATTGCAGTGAATTAGCAGTATATTAGACTTTTTCAGAAAAAGCAATGAGTCAATCATAGCCTGTCATTCAAAAGAGGACAGCAAAAAGGCATTGGTAAATGACAGTTTTTATTTGACTAGTAAAGAAACACAGCATTACTCAGAGTTGAGTGTTGTAGTTATTAATAATGTGATAAACATGGCAAGAGCAGCCTGTTAAGTGGTTGGACGACATTTAGAATTATAGACGGTCTAATACAACAACAGCAAAACATTCCTGTGCCAGGAAAATAAATGTAAATAGATGTAAATCAGTGAAGAGCGCTAGACTGATATGGAATGGCATATTCCAAGCCGTCAAAATGCCGTTTGAGATGTCCGACAGCTTTAATCTATTATTTAATCAAAATAACAATTAAATTGTATTTATTTATGTATTCCATTATATGTATGCAACATTGGTTTCTGATTTCAAATCTTTTTTTTTTCTCAAATTAATTTTCCTCATCTCTTGATCATGAATTGCTGTTGTGTAATTTAAGCATATTAATACATTAAATACATTTCTGACGCAAATGTCTGTTGACCTCTGAGAATTTCTGACAGGCGTGTCCAGTTGTACTGTGAAATCTGAAGCCATGGCTCCTGAACTCAATGGTGAAACACACCCTGTTGTTGCCTTAGCAAGTTTACTGAAGGCAAGCACACCAAGTTGGCAGATTTATATTGCTGCCTTTGATGTTGCACAATGGCTAAAGCCAAAAGGTGCTGTTTTTCTTTACCCCTAACATGTTTCATTAACTTTTCCGGCAAATTTTCTAAATTCCTACATTATCATTTCAGTATCAGATTTTATATTATTTACATGTACAGTAGTGCATTTGGCAGACCATTTTATCTAAAGCGACTTGCGTTGAATTATTTGGGAACTGAAACCATGACCTTGGCTTTGCCAGCACCATCCTTTACTACTTCAATTGGATGGCAGTATTTTACTGTCACAATTTTTCAAACATCTTAATTATAACACATTCTGCTTTCCTTTTTTTCCCTCACAGATGACCGATCTGGAAACACTTCCTTGGACACACTCCTCGCACTCCTTCAAGCAGAAGGTGCCAAAATCGAGGAAGAAACTGAGGTACATCCATAACCACGCAGCTTAAACCGCCTTTAAAAAGTTGCATTATATATCCGCTTGGGATTGTTCATCATCTGATGGACTCATTAGTCAATGATCATGCTATTATTTCTCTCTTTTTCAAATCAGAACATGGCTGATTCGCTCCTTGATGGCGTGACCCCCCTCGACACCTTCATCGATGAGTATCAGAGTAAGAGGAAGCTGGCTCACATGCGGAGAGTCAAGATAGAGAAGCTTGAGGAAATGGTGCTGAAGGGACACCACATGGCTCCAGCTGCACCTCAGCCCTCTTGTACTCAGGACCTTCCCTCCAGGCCAGCCGCTCTCCATAGAGAGGTCAATGGTTCTCCCATGCAGATGCCCCGGCGGGCTCCTCCTCTTCCACCTGTTAAAGTCACCCAAACTCCTCCTGCTCTGCCCACCGCAGCCGTCTCCTACCCTCCTACATCTCCATTCGCTGCGGCCTCTCCATTCACTCCCACTACTCCATACCCCCCTATTCCCCCTAGAGTGGGAAACATGCCACCCACTCTTAATCAGGGATACCCCAGCATGTACATGCAGCAATACGCCCCACCTTTGCCCCAGAGACCCCCCCCACGCATGGCACCCCAGCCAGGCTTCATTATGCAGTGATCATGAAACATTACGGTCTATGGAGAAAAAAATGATATGTACACTGGTCATTCATTCAAGCCTTTTGTAGATCCTTCAAGCTGCATGTTATAAAATATTGTACGCCAAGATGGAGTCTTGTCAAGTGTAAAATTAACAAGACTTTTCTGCAATCAAAGCGGCATCTGCAACAGGATCTTCAGTTTGCACTTTAGACTACTTTTGTATTTGATCAGTCATGGCTGGTTATGGAGTCATGCTGTTCCCGTTCTGACCTTCTCAGTAGCCTTAGATCAAGTAAAAATAATTCACACGGACCTCAGGGGCCCCCATACACAATGAAGATATCAAAGTTCAAGAAAAGGTGTTCTGTTGGCCATCTAGACAGATATGAAGAGCTACGATTTGATGTTTTAATTTGAGTTGTCAAGTTCATGCTAATATGTTGGTTCAACCACTTTGATATCTTAAAATTTAATTTCATATCTGAAAAAAGCTGCTTTAACAAAACAGTAAAGCCTATGCAATCAGACTGAGACCGAATTGTGCCGAGTTTTTTAGGGGGGGGAAGAAACAACCATTTTTGCTCTTCAGGTTTTTTTCGGACCTGCAGCCAAAGATGCTATTTGTTTTTCCAGTGGATCCAGTTTTGTGCTGTAGCAGAAAAACTGGGAGATTTAATACAAATCTGAGTTAAATGTGGGTGAAGTTATTTGGTACTGTTGTGGTGGATGAGATTGGGAGATCAGAGCTACCGCTACAATGGAGAGAGCCTTATGTCTCAGATACAAGCAAATTCGCGCTGGAAGGAGCTTCTTAGCTAGAATTCGAAAGGAGTGTGAGTGAACTGTAGTATGTGTGGAGAAAAGTGTTAAAAAGATTAGTTTTTTTAGGCTTAAGTGCAAACATTTGCACTAGCACTGTCATTACCAAGCATACTTAAACTAATGCTGATGCATAATTTACAATTTTAAGGTTTGTAACTAACACCATAATCCTCCTCTTGTTTAGTTTTGCCATCTCATGTTCATCGGAAATGTACTTCCTTTCCATAAGCCCCACATTTTAATTGATATTTAATATAATCAAACTAATACAGCCATACTATTTAACTTAGGAATTCAGTGGCAAAATTGGACTTACCTCCACCATCAGGTCTGTTACATATCATATCTTGTTTTCTCTAATTAATATGTAGTGTAACCTTCATTCATGCCTTTTGTTTTCACCCTGGATCTGTTTTCAGTATGTATGTTATGGTCTCTTCAGGTGTTTGCCGCTGAAATAGCCACTTTGTGCCTATGCTGGGTATTAAGATGAAGACTTGTTCACTGTGGTGAGGTGTGTGTGTGTTCTTCGTATTCCTCCTTGCCTTCCCGTTCTAAAACTGATTTCTATAGCAATTAGAAATGTATTTTTCAATAAATATTCAGTTTAGTGTTTACACAGGTACATCTTTACAAGTGCTCTTTACTTAATTATCTATTTATGTTTTAACAGTTAGAGCCATAATTACGTTGCCTTAGATTCAGGAAGTTGACATGATAGAAATGTTTAGATGACGCACTAACTTTAATCACTGGTGCTACTACATTCATTAAATGAGCTGAACCAAGATGTTAGTATGCAGGCTCTGTCTGAATTAGATCGCTCCGTGTTTGTCAGACTTGGGTTGGGTGTCTATTTCATGTTGATGCTGATGGAGGTAGAATTATCTGGGTTCCTCATGAATCAGGCTGCATTATGTCTAGACATTGGCAAACTACCTGTGAAAACCATTGTATACTATGACAGGATTGCCAACCATCTGGAAAAACCAGCTTCCACCCCTGAAAACTGTTTGTTTGTTTGTTTGTTTGTGTGTATAAAAATGGTCTTTCTTTGTCTTAAAAACATAATAATGATCACTAGGTTTGTAAAAGATAACTTGGCTGTATGCTTTCCTAATGTAAAATATGCAGACTTAGTGCTAGGTAATGTCTGTTCAAAGTGGTAGACATGGTAAATGGAACGGACATCTCTATTTTAAAGATAAATAAATTATATCCCAATACTTTTCTTTGAGTTTGACCTTTTCATGTCTTTCATTCAGGAATGAGGCTTATGGTCGTTTTAATTACTGAAGATAAAAATATTGCTCTTTGTATAAACCCAATAGGCTCTAACAAAGAATTTGCCTCCCCCTGGTGGATGCAAGTATGAGTACACAGTCATGTCATACTCAACATTTTGAATTTGTGCTGTAGTTATGACAAAGATGCTTGTGTGCTGAGGCCCCATGTTGAGCAACTTTTTCCACCTCATTTTGCAGTTGAAGCTTTCCGTTTTATGAATATTTGAATGCTCTTAGGATAGAGGAAAAATAGCAGTGATGTGATATATATTCATGCTGTTTGCACACATTGAGAGTATAAAATCATAATTAATTGATTATACAATTTTTTATTATACAAGTGTTTATACAGTAAATGTAGTGGGTTATGCACTATATTTAGTAACCACTATGCATATACAGTTGGTTAAACTGTTGGTAGCCACAGTATATATGGGTAAAATTTAATGCCGAAAAAGGTGAAAAGCATGCCAGGTTGCTGATTTTATAATTCACAGCTTTAACACTGAAAATAAATCCTTAAAAATATTATGAGGAAGATATTTAGTTGTTGACAGCATACAAATTTAACACTTTACTTTTGTTTGTTTTTTTGTGGAAGCATGGCAAAAAAAGAGAAAAAAATATTAGGATTAATAATTATTGATTTTAACCAGTTTTAAGAGTTACTTTTATTGTAAAACAAAATTGTTAAACATACAAAATGTCTTAATTGCACTTTACCTTTAACAGCCCAGAAAATAAATTGTATAACAAATAAATACAAATACAAATGTATAATAATAAATTTAATCATTTCAGCACCCCTTGCTTCCCCATGTGTGTCCCAACCCCAGTTTCGAAAAACAGTGATTACCACAGAAACCACTTTAAATGACATTTTGACCCCAAGGAAAAGATCCAAACTCCTGCAAATGCTCATACAGTTTGTTACCCATTAATGCTATGAAGAGGGCAGCACATAAACTGACAGTCAAAATGAACAGTGATGCTATTATACAGTTTCCCTTAAACATCTTGACAAAGATGTCCCCTAAAACTTTCTCCTTTGTGGCAAGAGACCTACAGTGTGGTTTTAAAAGATAAACGTCACACTTTTCAATGGACTGCTTTCGCCTTGTAGTTTTTCTGCTTTCTTTTTCAGTGATGCCCATCCAAGCCGAGGGACCCCCAGCACGACCCATTTAACCATCTACATCGCACGTGTCATTTTACGTGCCACGTCACGCCTACGCCAGCGCGTCGAGGGCTCAGCTCCGCCATATTGCAGGAAATCCTTCTGAGGTTTAGAGATTAGCGTTTAATCTGAGGAGCTGGGAACGAGAGTGTGATTGGAAGTTACTGCTAGCCATATGGTTAGCTCGAGTGGGCGGGTAGGTCGCGCAATCGCTGTTCTCACACGACAGGACATATGTTTATTAAGACAAATCGCCGTGGTTCGGCACGTTATTATTATGCCGAACTCTCTTATGAGAGTCTAGCTAAACTGGCGAGTTGACGTTCTGACTCTGCAAAGTGGAAAATCGGATTAACGTTCAAGATTGCGCACCAAACCCTAATCATCTTGTGTCGCTGGCTCCAGTTGCTACGAGCCCAAGGTATCTGATAGAGAAAAACGGATAGCTAGATAGATAACGTAACGTTAGGTCAATGTCGGCAGGAAAACACAGATACCAGACTCGATTCTACTAACGTTAGTTTATCAGCGACGATCGGTGTTAGCGAGGGCAAGCGTTCGAGTCCGTGTGTGTGCTGGCGATGTTATTATGCTGCCCTGTGACCCGTGTACCCAGCTGTTGTTCAGTGTTGACTAAATTAGCTGTGTTAGTGCGTTAAACCTGCCCGCTGGTCTGAATTTGAACAGTTCTCGGACCCTTTGGAGTCACTGGCCGCTTTGCGATCTCTCCTTCCTCGGACTGGCAGCAGCAAACAAGCAGGGAATCTTTGCTCATTTGCTGGCTAATAAACCTTGACTGAACGGTGAGAAGATGTCGACTAAAGAGCCAAAAGAAAAGCTGTCGACCACCGAACGAATTATTAAAAGTAAGTTCATTTCAGTTTGAGTATTTAGTGTCTAGACTGGTAATTACAGTGGATTCTAAAGGATTCGCACTCTGGTGTTTTGGTCAATCATTTGATTCATCTGAATCATTTCTTGAGAGCCTGACGGATGGATGTTCCATGTTTTGTTGATTGATTGATTGATTTGATTGATTGATTGATTGCCTGCACTGTGTAATTCGTGATAGCGACTTGTGGATCGTCAATTCCAACTTTTCAAACCGCTTTATTTTTAACTGTGCCACTAAATTGAATTAGAATTAAATTGAATCTCGGCACGAGTCCTTTTGAATTAACATTAAATGATCCTGTTGCACCCATTGCAACTAAATGTAGGACATCCTCATTTATTATAAATACTAATATAGAATTTTACAATACAGGCGATTGCATTTCAACTATTAATTAGTCAAATTGCTCATTAAATAATTTGGCATTTACAGCAGCTCAAACCTGTCTGGGTAAAGCTGTGGTTGTTTTGGAGCTCAGCCATGTCTTTAACTGTGAAGGTGGGAGTCACCCTTGATTCTGGCTCATACATGTAAAATACAATTTTTCTTTCTACACACCTGGTGTATGAGGTCAAAATCATTAATTATTATTATTTTTTTTAAGTCTTATCTTTTTTTTTTTTTGTCTCCGGTATAAAGCAAACTTGATTTCAAAATCCAGCAATGTGCTTCTGTCAGCCAGTCTCTGCAGGGGCTTTTCGTTACTTGTGGTATAAATAATATGGAGTAAATTGAAACACATGCTTCACATTACCTGTTTGGATCAGTTTTGAGAACTTTCCTAGAGGAAACCACGAGAATTAGCATGCAGTAGTAGCCTCCTCTATGTCTTAGCATCAGCTAATGCTTTACAGGCAATAAACCTTAGTCAGTTCTTTTAATATGAATATTTATACAATTTTCATTTAATATATGTAATCTACTTAGTATATTCATTATAATATAATCAGTATGCGTCGAGTCTGTGCAATACTGTGTAATGAAACTTTTTTTTCAGAAATTTTTCAGGATTTTTACTTTTTTGGAAAGAGGCATTTTCAGTTTTGCATCAGCTGAATAATCAACAGTGAGGTTACTTCACAGCCTGTTGAATAGACTTTACACCTGTCACTTACAATTTGGTTGTCATTTTTGTGAAAAATCAAATCCTTCTAACTTCGGTTATGACGTTAGCTAGACTGAAACTCTACTGAACACTTTTTAATTCGAAACAGATTTCAGACAGTGTTTTAGATTCATACGTGATTACATAAGTTTCTTGCTTTCTGGAAACTAGCGTAATGGGAAACAAAAGTGTTTTGCCTTTTAAGAATAATGATCTAAATAAGAATCACTGTGTTCATGCTTCATCATGACCAGGTAACCAGTTTACCCAATAAGGTCAAACCAGGTAAACCTAGTCAAATCACATTTCATCAGAAATGTAAAATCAGTATTTCTGTGGCCATATGAGTCATTGATCACCAGATTTTACACAAAAATAGTGTCACAGAAGCTGATTTTCTGTACTCTGTTATTACTTTGGGTTTGAAAATATTATTTTGTTGGGTTGAGAAGCAAGAAAAAATGTAGACGCTAATAGCACATTAGTCGATCGACACACAAACCAATTTGCCTTTCAAATATCCAGGTATTGAGTGAACACTTGTAGCATGCCTTGTGTCTAGTTGTATGCAGGGCTGGAAAAGCCCAGAGTCTGCATGGCACGAAATGTCATCCTGAAGGCAGAACCTGTCCTTAGTAACACTGAAATGCAAAGTGTTTGGTTCAGAACTGTGCCGCATGCAAATGTTTCAACTTGGATTGTCTGTTTTAGACTCTATGAGCTGTGAAAAAGGATGTTTTTTTTTTCATTTAATTAAGGTTTAAAGCATCCCAAAGAATTCTGTAGCGTGAGTGTGTTGAGGTTTCTCCATTCTCTCTTTCTGAACTTTAGGGTCAGGATCTTATTTGCAGAAGGAGGAGTCCCTAAATAAACAGACTCTGGACCTGGAATCCCTGGCTAATAAAGGCTTTGCCTAATCTGTTCTCAGTGCTCGTACCCAGCTTACTGTCACTATTCCCAGCATGTGTTGTGGACCCAGGGCTGCTTACTGTTTATTTATACTCCTCAGCAGTCAGAGTATAGATCATGTTCGTTTATGCCCTTATAACCGTGAGCTTATATTGTACAAATCCTTAACTCCGGTCAGGTGGAGTCGGCTGCTCTTGCCCCTCCACATATTTTATTTTAGTGTGGAGAAGTGCGGCCAAATGAACTCTTCTGCAGGAGCTAAAAATGGTTCTTGACTGTAAGTCTGCTGCGTTCTGCTAAGATCAACCCTGTTCAGTCATGCGTCATGATATCACATCTTTTTTTAACTGTCAGAGCTCACTCCTGAGGATATCATAATGACTGAAATGTCTGGGTTATGTCTTCATGCCAAAAGCAGGAGTGTTAGATTGTCTTCAGTCATCATTTCTTCTCAAATAACATTTGAGATCTCAATTTACAATTATAACTTTTTGTATGATTTTTTTGGCTCAGTGGTTGCAGGAAAAAAACTTTCACTTCTATGCTATTCTATTTTCATTCAGGGTTTTTTTCAACTTTGGGGTTTTAATTTAACATAAGATATAAAAATGAAATGTTTAAGTATTTTTGAGTTATATACTAAATGTATTCATATTGTGTTACATGTGGACATCTAACTGATGATATGAATAATTTTACTTTATTGTATTTATTTAAATGTATTTTTAATTATATACTCAAGAGTTTAGCTTCAGAGCTAGCTTCATGCACCAGGCCACAGGTGTCAGAAAACAGGTGAAATCTGTGATTTCCATGATTAGTTAATGAAAAAACAGCAGCTGCTCAGAACTCAATTTAACAAAAGGCAAAAAAAAAAAAAAAAATCTAATTAGATTGTCTTTAAAAAAGATGCCATGGTTTAATTTTTATATGTCTCATATGTTTCACTGTTTCAGTCTTGTACAGATACACAGATGATTGTCCTTGGGTTATAGTGGCTTGATTTGAATCCCTAATGGTTGAGGGCTCAGACATAATTTACTCCGGCATTCTGGGCACATTTAATAGAACCGCCAGATTAACGGGAACATTGTCCAAACTCCGAATGCGTTGCAGATGTCTTTAGTTACATGTCCCTCAGCATCAGCAATCAAGCCATAGTTTTAAAACCCACTTTCCATAAAATTAAGATCAACCCTGACTTCCTTTGAAACATATGGGCTCTCACTGGCTATCGATCAAGCAGACATTCAGAGCCGGAGGCTGAGCAGCCAAAACACACCATGGCGGATGCATGCAAATGAGGTCGCTGTGGAAGCAGCAGTGTCAACCCTAGCTTTTGTGATAGACTTGGGGGGAAAAGACTGTGCCAGGGGCTTTTGCTGTTCACACGGCTTCCTGTTTTCTTCATGGCATTTGAGAACTTCAGACACACTTCTCACTTCATTCAATAATGAGCTCTTCAGAGGATATGGAGACTGAAAAGACGGATATTGGCATGCCATTCTCTAGATAAATCTATGATCTTTAAAGGGGTGGTTGATTGCGATTTCACTTTTAGTGTTAGTGTATAATGTTGCTGTTTGAGCATAAACAATATCTGCAAAGTTGCAGCACTGAAAGTTGAATGCAAATGGAGATATCTTTTAAAATTCTGGCAGTTTAATGCCTACAAAAACGGCTGGTAAAAGACTACAGCAAGCTTCTTCCCAGGTCCGTTACGTCACAAACTTTGCCCCCAGGAACACACAACAAAGGGAGCAAGGCCATGTTGTGCTGCTTTAGAGAAGAAGAGAAAACTAGAGGTGCACATAAAAATCTGTTCATATGAATCACGATTCTGTCTTCTAACAATTCTAATGGATTCACAAATTTCGTTCTTAATACTGTTCATGCGTTGCCTTACGCTCTCTCTCTTTCTCTCTCTCTCTCGCTCTCTCTCTCATTCAGATCGTAAATTTTTTTTTTCCGATTAATAGTTGTTGTTTTTTAAAATGAAGTAAATTCTATATAAATTCTCAAAAGACATGAATTGATGTTTTCCGATACTTAGTTCAGCAAATATTTAAAAGATCTGTTTGAAGGGTTACTCCACCCCAAAATTTTGTCATTAATCACTTACCCCCATGTCGTTCTAAACATGTTAAAGCTTTGTTCGTCTTTGGAACACAATTTAAGATATTTTTGAGGAAAACCAGTAGGCTACTGTCCCATGGAGTGCCAAATAAGATGTCAAAATGGCGCTATGCTGATTTGTTTCATTGTTTAATTTGACAGAACTACCGTCATATCACATACACAGCAGCTGCAAGTTACTCATGGCAAACCGTCCAAATAAGTTTAAATGTGAAGAAACTAGGGGTGTAACGGTACGTGTATTCGTACTGGAACGTTTGGCACAGGGCTTTCGGTACGGTGCACGTGTGTACCGAATGCAATATTTTGTGCACGGAACAAAGGTACATTTTCGTGTTTCCAAACGAACATATTAAGTGGCGGAAGTCTCTGCGTTCAGCGCAAATCCTGCCCTGCAGCTGATTCTAAGGCCAGTGACAGTGGCTGCGTGGCGTTTCTGCTGCGTGTCAGTTGCGTGACGGCTACTTCGCGTTGTCTGTGTCTTTACACACCAGAATCGTGCCTGATGTGGCGATGGTGCGCTGCTGCTACTGTAGGTGACATAGAGGGAGACTGCCGACAGACCAGGATCTTGTCTTCATGACAACAATATCTATACTTCATGTTGAGCATAAATATAAAGCCTACTGATAAAGGACACCGTCAACAGTATTGATGGCAAAATAGACTATGTTTGACAGGTGCAATATGCCAGTGTGTCACCGGCCTAAGGTTTTCAAAAGGCATCACGCGAGTGTGAACATCACTACAACTAGGAAAAAAAAGATTGTAAATCAAACGCAGCTCCCGTCGGCATTTAAACAGACCTTTGCTCTTAATTCCAATGGGGCCAACGCAATAACGAAATCTGAGCAGGTCTAAAAACTTAAACTGTTGTTGCTTCAACTTTACACTTTGGAAAAGTTATATATTTTTAAAATATGAACAGGCCTACAAGCTGGGATTGGTAATGCTGCACTGTAATCATATTTATTTATATTTTTCATTATTTTATAATATGATATTGGTTTGAGACTGAGAGTATTTTATTTAGTGGAGAACTTTCCAGCAGTATTTTATTTCTTATTCTTTTTAAATTTTATATACATTTTATTAAAACGTATTTAAATTGTAAACAAATTGTAAAAAAAAGTTTATAGTAATGAACAACCTGCAGTTTAATGTTTCCACTTCTTTCCCTTACTGTACCGAAAATAAACCGAACCGTGACTTTAAAACTGAGGTACGTACCGAACCATGATTTTTGCGTACCTTTACACCCCTAGAAGAAACTGTCAAAAATATATTGCTATTTAGCAGTCTTAAGACTCAATGTGACAACAGTGCCACTACTACTGATAAATATTAAAGGGGGGGTGAAATGCTCGTTTTCACTCCAATATCCTGTTAAATTAGTACCTATAGAGTAGTACTGCATCCTTCATAACTCCAAAAAGTCTTTAGTTTTATTATATTCATAAGAGAAATATAGTCTGTACCGATTTTTCCCGGAAAAACACGACTGGCTGGAGGCGTGGCGTGTGGGCGGAGCTAAAGAATCATGAGCGCCAGTAGGCTTTTGTGTTGAGAGCGTTTGGAAGCTGTGACATTACCGTGAGGAAAAAAACATCCAAAACAAACCATGGCTAACAGTCAGATTCAGCGTATATTTATGATCCAGAGGCTGAAATTTAACAAGAACAGCATCAGCAACAGCGTCTCTATGTGGTATGTATTGAAACTTTATATATTTGCTTAGCGGTTTTGGAAAATGACTAAGTTCCACTTTGTCGTCTTTTTTTTTTTTTTTATTAAGCTGTACATGTGGAAAGTGCAGTTTGATGACAACATCGCATGTTGTTTACTTGACGCCGATAGCCAAGTTAACAACACAGAGATATTTGAAGCAGTTTTACTCACCGCCTGCGATTCCAACACACGATCGTGACCCTTTTTCGTTGGGACTGCATTATCCTTAAGAAATAAACGATATGCGAATCCGGCATCAAACTGGGCCTTGTTTGTAAAACAAGCATCTTCGAAATGCAGGGGAACAAACACAAACACTTGCACAACTCCGTTGATGCTCTGTAAAAATAAACTCCATCCACTGGTCCCTTAATGCTGTTTCTCTTTAGGTAATCTGTGCAGGGTTGTCTTGACCTGGCAACCAAAAACACTGCTATACGGGAGCGTGTGCTCTTCCGGCAGAAGTGCTCTTAGGACCCATATAAGGAAATTCCGCTCCATCTAACGTCACACAGAGCCATACTCGAAAAAAACTTTCCAAAACTTGTGACAAACCGGAACAAAAATACTCTTTCAAACGTACAACTTAATTTTTGAAACTTTGTCCATGTTTAGCATGGGAATCCAACTCTTTAACAGTGTAAAAAAAACTCAGTATGCATGAAATAGCATTTCACCCCCATAAAATTCTTTATTTTTAAAGGAACAATACAATTTTTCGTTTTAATTTTAACTGTCGTTCAGCACTTTGTTTTCCAAAATATAAAAGGGTTTTTCATTCCATTAGGATGAATTAAATAGTTTTATGCCTTCATCTGATTACCAGAAAAATTAAGGACATTTTATGACACCATTATTGTTTAAAAAAAGGATTAAAAAGAAAAAAGGTAATTTAATTGTTCTTTTTATAAATTCACCATTTGTAAACTGATGTTTACGGTTTATTTTTTACAAATCTCAATAGCATTTATATAAAAACTATATTCACTAAATATATATATATATATTATATATATATATATATATATATATATATATATATATATATATATATATAATCAAGAATAGAATTTAATTGAGAGCTTGTGAATCTAAATTGAATCGAATAGGGACATCTGAATCAAGAAGATTTATACTGTGAATGTGTATGGTTGCTGTGCTTTATTAAAGCTTTAATCAGAATAAAACCTTGTATTAAAAGCTAACAGAAGCAGTAGCATTTACAAACAACAGCATATCTAAAAGTATGAGACCACAGTAAACAAATATACCATTAAGAGCTGTGCTTGCACATGTTCCGTGCGATCCTCTTCATTAATATTCTCTGCTTCTCAATCTGGCTCTAATTGATAAACAATGACGTCCTCTATATTGCTTACAATACAGCCTGAGCACATTCTGAGTTTGAGAGGCGGATGTCCAGACACGCTGTAGAGGCGGTTTAGCAAATCACAACACACTGAGCCAGCTGTATTGCATATATCTGAGGGATGGGCTTCATAATAACAGGAAATAATCAAGTCGTAAGTCAGAGAAGGGACAGATCGGTGTGAAAAAAAGGTAAATTATGTGTACAATAATGCATTTTTATAAAAACAAAGCATGAACACATATTAGACTGCAACCCATAAACACAATCAACTCTAGAAAAAAGTCAACCACCCCTTTAAAGGGTTAGTTAACCCCAAAATTAAAATTAGCCTGTTTTACTCACCTTCGAGCCATCCTAGGGTGTATAAGCCTTTCTTCTTTCAGACGAATCGAAGTTATATTAAAAATAACACTATTCCAAGGGTTATTATTGCAGGGGGTGGGTGTTTCTCTTTAACAGTCCAAAACATGTCAAATAAAGAGTGCACATCCATAATAAAACATACCTCACACGGCTGTGGGGCATGTATAAAGACCTCCTGTATCGATTCCATGCATTTTTGTAAGAAAAATATCCATATTTCAAACATAATAAACACTTTTCTGCTGACTGTTGTATGCGGAACAGTTCCGGTAAATTTGGTGGTGTAAGATTACCTGGCAGTTCAGCACAGGTGAGGGATTATTGCGCAACATCTCTGGATCCTTTCACATCTGTGAAGATTAAACCTGAAAGCTGAATCAATACAGTCCTCATGGTGCCATAACTTTTATTATTAGCCCCAGCAGCAGCAAATGTCATGATGCTCCAGAGAGCAGCACAAACTAATAAAGATACAAGTCTGTGACCATATTTTCTTTTCTTTTTAAAAGTGCATCCTCAGGAGCGAACCAACTGCTCCCCGGGCATCGCAGCATAAGTGTGTGTGTGTATGTATGTATGTATGTATGTATGTATGTATGTATGTATGTATGTATATATGTATATATGTATATATATATATATATATATATATATATATATATATATATATATATATATATATATATATATATATATATATATATATATATATATATATATATATTATAAAACACATAATACATTTGAACATACACACACATATTATGTAAACAAACTTTTATTTTAGATGCGATTAATCACAGTTAATCGTTTGACAGCATTAGGGTTTCAACAAAAATATTAAGCAGCACAACAGTTTTCAACATTGATGATGAAACATTTTTGTACTACAAGGATTTCTGAAGGATCGTGTAACACTAAAGACTGAATGCTGAAATTTTTACTTTGACATCACAGAAATAAATTACCTTTCACAATATATAAAAAATAGAAAAAAGGTATTTTAAATTGTAATTAATTAATTACTGTTTTACTGTGTTTTTACCCAATTAATGTAAACTCTGTGAGCCTAAGAGACTTTCAGAAACATAAAACTAATCGTTCTGAACCCAAACTTTTGAAATGTATGTCTGTTTGTCTATTTATGACGTTTTATTCCTTAGTAGGGTTGGGAATCGTTAGAAATTTTCCGGTTCCGATTCCACCTAACGGTTCCGGTTCTTATTTCGGTTCCATTAAAATCATTAAACAATTATTAAGAAATAGTGGTAAGGAAAAATGCACAATACTCAACTACTCAATGCTCAATACTGTCAATACTTTTACTTACTGTCAACTTAAATTAAAGGTTGGTAATGTCAAAATGCAACATATATTACAGTGTAAAGATCTTCATAAGTAGGGTGGGATATTTTTTTGACATTTTCTGGTTTCATTTAAATGAACTATGTTTTTTACTATTTTACCTTCACTGAATGTAGCATTGCTGGAAGGTAGTAGGTAATGTTTAGTAATGCTAGTCCATCAATCAGCATGTGTTTCAAAGTTGTTGTTTTTTACAATATCAATAACGTTTTGCTTTTCAAGCAGGAATAAGCTCCTAAATAGTCCCTTGAGGGCTGAGACACTTGTTAATTTCCCTTAATTAATGAAATATAAACGGTTAAATATTATAAACATGTATACACACTCTCCATAAAGTCCCTATTTTACAAATAATAATGCAGTCAGGAGATGCTGTGATGCCATGAGTGGTTTCCACATTTTTAAACATTTAAAATGCATTAAAATAAATATTTCCTATCACTTTGTTTACCAGTCTTGGAATGACCTGTACAATAAATAATCTAACCCTCATACTTTCATAACAATAGCAGTCTATTTATTTAGTGGTCCAAGTTGAAGCCAGTATGTATATGAATGACAATATGGGACAAATATAATGTAATTTAGTGGCGGCAGGTGCAGCCCGCTGCTGTTAGATGTACAGTCAGGCCGGTGACACACTGACTGCGTTGTGTTTCTGCTGCGTGGCGCCTGCTTCGCGTTTTCTGTGTCTTTACACACCAGAATCGTGCCTGGCGCGCTGCTGCTACTGTGGGTGACATAGAGGGAGACCGCCGACAGACCAGGCTCTTGTCTTCATGACAAAAATATAAATATATATACGCGTTTTCCGCGTGGCTCGAGCGTGGCTGAGACTCGCGTCTCATGCAGGCAGTCTGCAAGCTCTAACCTGTTAACATGGGAGCCGAATTCCAAACGGACACACCACGCAGCTGAGACGCTTGCGCCACGCATCCAGTGTATCGCCGGCCTCAGACAAAACGATGTGCAGTTATCAAAGGCACGAGTGTACATACAGTCGTGAGAAACAATGTGTTCGGCAATTAAAGACGCGACAGCGCAACGAGTCTGTGGAATGTGCGTTATTGGAATCAATGTGCTCAGTAATTAAAGAGGCAGAGAGGTGTGTCTGTCATTCACTTCGTGACATTCTTTACGGGAAACGCCGAATATTCAGAACAGCGGCACATGGCTGCTCACAGCGCTTGGTCACGTGTTGCACAAGAACCATTTTTAGAACCGAAACTTAGAAAATGCTCACGGTTCCGGTTCTTTTCGGTTCCCATCCCTATTCCTTAGCTATTTTCAAATTGCTTTTTATCGCTCTTAGTGTGCATGAACCACTTAGTATCTCCTTTTTTTTACACTATGACTGAAGCTTGTATCCATACTTGAAGCTGCCTTGTTGATGTTGTTAAAGTTGTGCGAATTGTCAGCTGATATTTTACTCTTGTTGCACCTACAGCAGTGCCACTGCCCCCTCACCAGCGGCTGACAGTGAAGGACCTATATGTGGATGGTAAACCCAATGCTGAGATACTGAAGAACCATTTGATCAAAGAGGGACGTGTGGAGGAGGACGCTGCTCTGCGCGTCATAAATGATGGTGCCAACATCCTAAGGCAGGAGAAGTGCATGCTAGAGGTGGAGGCACCAATCACTGGTAAGAAAGCAAGAACGTATCTTTAGTAGGGCTTGAGGGAGATGACCATCTGTCTAGATTACAATGAACTTTGTACTGACTTGCGTTTTTGTTCTGCTGAGGCTTAATCTAGTTCCTAAGAAAAAATTGTGTTTTTCCTTAGGGAAACTTCATGCAACGTTTCAGATATTCATTATTACCCTTCATTGGCATCAGAGTGTGTACCTTTATCCAACAATAAAATAATAAATTGTAAAACGATTGGTTTGGTTGATAAGTAACTGTTCAAGTAGGCCCATATGCCATCTGTGAAAAGTTTTCATCAGGCCAAAAAAATTGGCATTGCTGTTGAGTTTTTTTGCTGATATTACCTGATTGGTGTTAAAAACTGTCACGGTGGAGAATCAGCTGTGGAAACTGACTCCTATGGAGATCTGTTGCAGTGCTGTTGGTTCATAATGACAGATACTGTCTGCAGATCAGTGGAACACAGAAAACAGTCACAGATTCTGCCGTAGAATGTGGAAAGTGATTCTTCAGTGAACACTAGGAGGGATGTGCAGGAACTAATCAACTAAATGTAGGGCTGCCTGAGTGACAAGTCGACTATTTGCTCTAAAGGAAGACTTTTTGTCTGGTTTTGAGTGCAACTGACTGTGATTGAATGATGCTGTCTACATTTAACTTTATTACATAAATTAGGTATACATGATACATGTATCTTTCTTTTGATTTTTAATTAATCAGTTGGTTTTGTATCAGACAGCTAATAATGGATATTGGGCTTGCACATTTCCCACATTTCTGAATATAAGTTACCTTTGTTATCAAAGTTAATTTAAAAAAATGAATAATTTATAAACACTGTTAAGTATTTTTAGCAAATCTCTTTTTTCATACTGTGAATAATTTTGTAAATTTATAAGGTCTAAATTCACTTGGAGCATTTAAAATGATTCATTTTAATTACATTTTTTTTAGTTAGTTTTTTAGTTATTTTTGTCTATTTATTAGCCATACAATTTGTAAAAATTTTGAGAGGCTGATTATACAAGCACACTAATAATGACAAAAAAAATCCTAGTTTATGATCTGGCTGACCTCAATAATTGGCTAGTTAAATGTTGGATGACTTGTCAACTATTTTGATCTGTCCCTAGTAGTGGTCGACTGATATATCGCAAAGGCCGATATATTGGCCGATATTTGGAATCGGCCGCTAAGTTTTCCTGCTTGGACGATGTGTTTGACGGCGCTGAGAGTGGCAGCTCCTGAGCGCACACAGTGCTCACACTCTTTCTCTTGTTTGTCATCGTCATTAACTGTTCTGTCTAACATGGATAGAAGTCTGTTTAATAGACAGATAGAATGGTTAATAAGGATGCACCGGTTGACCGGCCATTGAAGGCCAGTTCTCTGTAGTTTTAACCCAATTCAAAAACAAAAGCTATATGCTGATGTCTGTACCATCTATGTTTGTATTGAATGTACTGTAGGCTACTTACTGTGCAGTTACTGCTGTTAATTTCAGATGATTACAGTTATTGTTTTCAATAGTCAAAAGCAAGTTTGGCCTATTAAATACCAAATATCTGGTTTATGCACACTTTCCTTCTTTCTTGTTTGTTGCTTAAAAGATAAAAAAAAATCGGAAATCGGTATCGGAATCGGCCAGTTTGCTTGTAAAAAAATCGGTATCTGAATCAGTCATGAAAAATCATGATCGGTGCATCCCTAATGGTTAAACAAAGGAATTAATGTATACAGGAAGCATTACAATGAATTATTTTATATTAGGCCTATTAGTAATAAAAAGGCAAACATTATAATACTTCCTCGTTTGCCGTTAGTATTAAGCAAATATGCATTTATATAATTTTAACAAATCTTTGAATGACTAATGAACATTTAATTTCACAAACCATGCAAACTCAGTCGAATCTAGCTGTGAAATCTTGTGAAGTGTGCATTTTTATCCAGCATTATTACGTGTTCTCTGCCTGATGGTCAGTCCATGTGAATTTAATGCTTTAAACTTTGAACTCGTGACTTCAAATTATGCTGCACATGATGCATTTGCCCACTGTCATATTCATGTCTTTTTCACTGTGTGCTGTATGCAAAATGAGTGTTACCCTGGCCTGTTACAGTGTTTACTTGTTTTATATTATAATTTTATTAAATATTTATTTATTTGTGAAAAATACTGTCATCTAAAGTGTAAGCATGTTTCTTTTATACATTTTTTTAAAAAAAATACATTGTCAAATGATTTCAAATTTCTTAAATATTATTAATAACAATTAAAACAATTATATCGGCTTTACATTGGCTCTCGCCCCCCCCCCCCCCCCCCCCCCCCCAAGATATTGGCGTCGGCTTTCAAAAAACACATATCAATCGACCACTAATCCCCCTAGTCTCTCTAGTTTGTGAGAAAATACAGAATTGTCAATAAGTTATGCGTTTTGTTTCTTTTATTTGACAGAAAGATAGAATAAAGTGACAGAAAATCATATAATGGCCATTTACAGATTATACAGGATAGTCTGAGTAATCTTTATCTGAGTAAATTTAAATCCAACTGGTCCTTATCAGTGACCAACAGAGCTTTACATTTACATTTAGTCATTTTGCAGACGCTTTTATCCAAAGTGACTTACAATTGCTTGTTAAGCTTATTCAATTACTTGATGAAGATGTTGTGCTTCAAGGTTTAATTCCTGTGTGCGTCATGCTATGGTATTTTATGATGCAGATGAATTAGAGCTCATCTGTCCTCTATAGATATCGCTGCTTTTGAACATGAATTAATACAGTAGATGTCACAAACCCCTCTGGCTCTTGATACATTTTGTTTTATAAATGGAGCCAGCCTCTGTATTTTCAGATATAGTGTAGTTGTTGCTAAGTGACAGAGCAGTCATGTGGCCGTTGCTGGCTGGATGATGCAGGTAGAATGGATTTAAATGAAGTGTTTGGTCTCTGTACAGTCCAGCACTTCCCTATGGCATTTGTTTTATAATGTGATGTGATACAGAAAACCACTTTGCTTACAGCTGCCATTGATTTCAACATCAGGAATTTTTATTGTATATTTTATTAATATTTAAGAAATTTGAAATAATTTGACAATGGATAAGAAAATAAATATGTAAATTAAACATACTTATACTTTAGATTAAAGATTTAATACAACTATACTTAAAAAGGAAGTAAACATTGTAACCAACAGGGCACTCTGTATTCTGGGAAGTTTATGTGCATTGGGAATCATATCACATCTGGATTCAACAGATTGAGTTTGCAAGGTTTGTGAAATTAAATGTTCATTAGCCATTTAAAGAATTGTTTAAATTATATAAATGCATATTTGCTTAATGCTGTCGACAAAAGAGAAAGTATTATAATGTTTGCTTTTCTATATAAGAAATCGTTATAATACTTTTTGTATACATGAATTCCTTTAACCGTTCTATCTGATTATTAGACAGACTTCTATCCGTATTCGATAGAACTGTTAACAACAACAGCGGACAAGAGGGAGAATGTGAGAACTGTGTGCTCTGGCCTTTCTCAGCGCTGTTAGAATAAAAGTCTCGAACACATTGACCTAGCAGAAAAAGGTATTGGTCCATATTTGATAAAATGAGAAATATCGGCCGATATTTCGATCTTATGAATATATCGGTCGACCATTAGTGTTAAGTATCACTCACCAAATTTGATGTGCAATGTTAAGCTTTTATTTTGTTTCCCTTTCACCCCCAGTATGTGGTGATGTTCACGGACAGTTCTTCGACCTCATGAAGCTGTTTGAAGTTGGTGGTTCCCCCGACAATACGCGCTATCTCTTCCTGGGCGATTATGTAGACAGAGGATACTTCAGTATTGAGGTGAGTGGAAGTTCTTCAGATGAAGTGATCTAGAACAAGAGGCTAACACAGAATCTGCACCTGCAAAAATCTGGTTTACTGGACACCATAACGCTGGTTATTCACGGATTTTAATACATTTTTATAAATGTTTGGCTCATTTATAAATGTAGCCTGTAAAGCTGCATTTAAATAACATGTTTCAAGTGACCCAATTGTTTTTTTTTTTTTTTTACTATTTTGACTACATTTCCACATTTCGATTACAAACAAATGTAATTACAACATGATTAAAGTTACTTTTCTTTATCAACCCTCTAGTTAAAGAAAATTCTATTCCAAGTGCTGCACACATGAAGTTGTCAACATGATGTAAATGTTAAACAAATCACTTGTTAAATATCTTTGCAAAAGATGCAAAAACTACAACTACATATTGTACAAATTTGTCTTTTACATATTATGTGTTCAGAAATAATAAGAGGAAAATTATTTTAGACAATCTCAAGTGAAGGTAATTCAAATTGAAAATGACTGAAGGTATAACACCAGTATACTTTTATTAACCAGAAATGCTTTCAGCCATTCACCATGATGCAAACATGAGAGACATACAGTAGTAGTTCTTTACAGGTTTTTTTTATTCGATTGCGTTGCTTTTTCATCGTTTTCATGGGTAAACATGGATGTGTTTGACTGTTGCACTTGCGTCTCTAGCAGCGCCTCATGCATGAAACGGCATTCTAAAAACACTGTGCTCAAGTTAAAAGAAGTTCCCTCCCATCTTCTTGCATGTTTTACCTATTCCCCTGCCTGCATTGCATCTATGTCAAAAAAATGTGTGAATGACACCTAGCGCTTAATTTATTTTCCTTCACAGAGTGCGTCACATGTGAGCGATTTATCACGTGCGCCGACATTCTTTTCTCTTTACTGTTATCACCAGCAAAATGTCAAGGTGCCCAATTGTATCATTTTGTAATTTCTATTCAAAATCGTGATTCCTCGATTTCTAAAACAAAAAATTCAAATAAATCAATTAAGTTGGGAAAATCTGAATTTGAGGAAAGATTTTTATAAATAAATAAATAAAACAATTCATAGGTCTTTATAAATGTAATTTTTTATTAGACATGCTTTTGGATTTATAACATTTAATTTTACCATTAAAACAGAGTATAAAAAAATGTAACTGAAGAAAAAAAAACAGAATCCAGAAATGAAAACATTTAGAAAAAAGAGAGAGAGAGAAACATTTCTTTTGACTTCATAGGGCTCTAGTACTCAGGGATCTATACATGTACCAGTGGGAAACTTATTGCGTGCATGTCTGGGCTCATTATTACTTGGCTGAGAATCTGACGTCTTCTCTGAACCATCTGTTAAGGCATTATCAATGGCCATACTGCCACATTAGCAACAGTGCGTCAACTACCACACATAAGCACAAAAGAAGCAAAGCAGATTATGCTATAATATCTCCAGTAAAGATCTGTTGGTCAACAATCGTGTTTAGTCTTCTAGTTTTTATCCCATCTTTTACATAGTTACATGGGCTGCTCTGATAGGACAATACATTATGGTTTGCTTTGCCTTAATGTTGACTTCAAACAATTGAGTATGCCTAAATAACCCTGATGAAATCAACTAAAGAAGAGCTACAATGTAGGATTCTTGCCAGACCAGTACGTGGCGCTGTAATTCTGCCACTGAAATACACCAAAAAACTGAGAAAAAGTCTTGGACTATGCGTATAAGCCTTGCGTGCGGTATACAAACAAATATGGAACAATACATTTATTACTCTGTGTTAATGTTAATTAATAAGACTGATAAGATGTTTGTTCATGTTTTTGTTGCTGTTATGTGACATAGCGATGTATGACTAGGAGCAAGTCCTGGGCTCCTATAATTTTTGGTTTCATGGAGTTTGTAAAACAAATGTATTCTTATATACTTAAGACACCTAGAGAAAAATCTATGTGTTTGTATTGTATGTACAAAACTTTCATATTAAGAACTTGTCCAGGCTATCAATATTTGTCAGTCGTATGCTATTCGACATGGAGGATCACAGGATTAAATTGTGACAACAAACTTCTTTAAATTAAGTGAATAAGAGGTAGTAATTGCCTACATGTAGTTTACTCAGGCCTCTACTTTTTGTATGATTAATTGGTTTTGGTAAGCGTAGGCTGTGTGAGTTCACTAAATGTCACTCTTAAAAGAGATGGTGTTAAAGTGCAGGAGCTGAGGATGCTTTAGAATGAAGAACAGAAGTATCAGAGACCTTGTTAAGCTGTAAGGTTAAATGACTTTTCTTTTTCAGTCTGTCTCATTTGGATGTGTCACTGGAGGAGTTGTCTGAGTGGAGCTATTTGATAACCTGTCAGACATGAGTCATAGAGCATTAAAGCATGGTCCGCTCTGCTTGTCGCGGGTCTCCACTGAATGACTGATGTCACTGACCGCTCACACTTTGATCCTGTGTGGAGTTAATTAGTTGGACAATGGACATTCTTGAAGGTCTTTCACGCAGTGACTTGCATACAGTTGTTCTTTTTCAGTGAAAGATGGTAATTTCCAGTGACATGAACAAAGCTGAACATTATTCCGAGTCCGTATAGAATAAAATAATTTAACATTTCTTATTTTTGTATTAGGGCTGGACAATATGACGTAGAATTGAAATCTTGATTAATTTAACATTTTACCTCGATCACAATTAATGAAAGATAAATTTATTTATTCATTTATTTGACCTCATAGTTCACTGACAAGGTTTGTACTGTAAATATGCTCAACTGTGGGAAAGGTGGGATATGCACTATGCACGCTGTAGTATGTTTTTAAGGGTAAGGTCAGGGTTGCCAGATCAATATGCTGCTATGGGTTGTATTTTAGTCAATTTTTTACATTTAAACAATAACCCTTAATGCAATTTTGATGGAGGAGATACCAGATGGAGGGGAAAACTCCAGTAAAAAATAAACATGATTGGGATAGTTGTGATCTAGTTTTGAATGGCAGTCGTGCTTGATTTTTATCGCTGACCTGGAAACCTCTGCAGAGTATCCCAGTACCTGTGTGATTCATCACAGACATGAACAGAGAGAAGTGGCTACAGCTACAATGTTCTTCTGCAAGACACAGGCAGTTTTGTGTATTAACCGCTAGATTGCCAAAAGTTATGGACTGCACCTTTAAAATAGAAAAACATTCACATCTAAAATGTGAAAAAATGTCTTAGTTCACTACATTCAACCAATTATTTCTTTAATAGTGTTTTGGCTGTAACAACTCATATGTAGTTTACTGTGCTGAAAGTCTAGCTGCACTGTCGAGATGCTAAGCTCTCAGATTTATGTGAATTACTCCCCTTTAAAAAACCATGGCACAAAACAAAGCTAAAACAAGCATTAATAATAACTAAATGTTATATTAGATAAATGAATCAAGCTTACTGATTTGTTAATGGATGACTAGTTGTTATGCTATTAAACCAGATGGTAACTAGGGGCAAAAAATCGATACAGTATAGTATCACAATATATTCTGCGACAATACTGTATGGATACACGGACGCCAAGAATCGATCTTTTAGTTTACTATCTGGTAGAATAATAAAATCTATTTCTTGACAATCCACTAGATGGTGGTGAGGTTTTTTTTTTCTGGTGAGGTCAGCTGGGTCACCTAAAGCATGCAGTTAGTTCGTTAAATAAAGATGACAGTATTGCGGAAAGTTATCAGGAAAGCCCCTTCTGTGTTTAAATCTGATGTATAGACTTACTTCGGATTTGTAAACAAGGAGGGGATGTAAGTAGGGATGCACCAAATTTTCGTCATCTGAAAATTATCAAAGAGAAAAATGGTCAAATGCTAGCAAAAAAAGCTAGCCTACATATAATAATAATAATAATAATAATAATAATAATAATAATAATAATAATAATAATAATAATAATAATAATAATAATAATATATGGTGTGACTCGCCTCGCCCGGCAGTGTTCGTGTGCATGTTTCACTCTCCTCGTCACTGCGCAGTATAACTCTCCACTCAATATTGGAAAGTCCACTCAAATAACGCTGGTAAAATGATGCTACCTTTCCATGACGCTATGGTATGCTTATATGCTCTGATAATAAAAGCTTTGTAGGACTATAATTACTTGGATAATTAATGTTAGCCCAAAAATAAAGAGATAAATCCAACAGCTTATATTTGATCCTGTTACATTTGAAGTGAATAAAAAATAATATATTGATATGTAATATTAAGGTAACACTTTACAGTAAGGTTCTATTAATGTTCATGTATTAACTAACATGAACAAACAAAGAACAATACATTGTATTGCAGTATTTATTAATCTTCATTAATATTAATGTTCATTATTAGTTCATGATAATTCAGAGTGCATTAACTGTGAACTAGCACAACTGTTGATTGTATTGTCTTTTTTTTTTTTTTTTTTTGTATCATAAAATTTGAGTTAAATGTAATAAAATAATAAATAATCATTACAAAGCATTTTCGGTTTTTAGCAAAGTGCAATTTTTGGTTTCCATTTCTGCCCAGAAATTTATTTTCGGTGCATCCCAAGATGTAAGACTACATGCTTTATTAATTTTAATTAAAATTTAACAGTAATTTACTTTCAAATGCACCAATTGCTGAAAGGTCTGAACAACTTTTTTGAACAAATTCAAGTTGCACTGTAATATCGCAATATATCGCTGAATATCACAATATATTTAAAATCGCAATAATATTGTATTGTGACACAAGTATCGTGATAATATCGTATCGTGAGGCCTCTGGTGATTCCCACCTCTAGCGGTAAAAACAGGTTCCTCTCTGTGTCTTTCTTTGTGTCATTCAACAGTAACAGCCTATGTTCAGGTCCTCTTCTCATGGCCACTATCACCTGCAATTTTCAGCTCATTCTTCTTCTTGCGTAGGCTCCGGTCGCAGATCTCGGTGCTGCTGCATCCCATCCCCCGCTCACACCCTCCTCCGTATCTATTATTTCACATGTCATTTAAATGCACACCTGTTGTCCTTGGTTACCTTGGTGTCCTGTTCTCCCCACACTGAGTGGTGTCTGGGATTTTGCATGCAAATTAGATGGGGGGGTGGGGGTTAAGATAAATCAATTTTAATGAGGCTGAAAAGCGTGTGCTTGTACTCTACTGTACAGAAGATCAGGTAGACAATCTGACAAACGATCAGTGTGAGTGAGATGCCATTGCCTTTGTGTTGTTTGCGGCTCTGTACTTTAGTGTGAAATGTAGATGTGTAAATGAACCAAACAAACCTGTTGTTTAGAATGATGTAATTGGAAATAATTACCATGTGACGTCTCACTCCCACTTTTGCACTTTCGCCACCTGTTGAGCACTAAACAGTCAAACGACAAAGATTTTGCCATAATCTTGCCATTGGGCATTGAAAACCTTTTACATTTACTTTGTGGATTTCTTTGGTAAATCTTCCCTTTCTGTAAAATGTTCCATTAGAGCATCGTGCTTTAAATGATACTAGGAAACATTTTTCTTTATCTCAGAAATTACACTTTTTTTTTTTTTTTTAATTTTTTATACACACAGTTAAAGTGGTTTATCTTGGGGAAATTATTGGCATTTTTTTATCAAATGTGAAATTGGAAGATTGTATAGAATTCCTATTTTTTTATTTATTCATGTATTTTATTTAGTTTTTTTGTAAAGTTAATATTGTAAAATGATTGTATACATTTCATTGGATTGTTATTGGTATTTAGACTATTTCAAAGGATTATTTCACCCAAAAGTAAACAATTTGCTGAATATTTACTCTCCGTCAGACCATCCAAGATATAGATGAGCTTGTTTCATCAAAGGAACAGATTTGGAGAAATTTAACATTATATCACTTGCTCACCAATGGATCCTCTGTAGTGAATGGGTGCCGTGAGAGTTCAAACAGCTGAAAAAGACGTCACAATAATCCACATGAGTCCAGTCCACCAGTTAACATTTTGTGAAGTGAAAAGCTGCATTTTTATAATATTAGCTCCTTCAAATCTTTCCAAATCTGTTCCGATGAAGGAACAAACACATCTGCATCTTTGATGGCCTGAGGGTAGGTATGTTTTTATTTTTGAGTGAACGGTTTCTTTAAATCTTGTTACTTTTGAGCTTCCATGTAACCTTTGAAACTGATAAGGTATACAAAAAACTAAAGAAAAAAACAATCCTTTGCACATTTATTTCAAGACATCAGTAAAAGGATTAAAATGGGATGTTTTCCAAGTCATGTAAAAGCCTGAGACTGGTCTTCCTTTTCCTCTCATAGCTGTGACCATTAAGTCAACTGTCTTCAGGATTGTAATTCTCTCTCTCTCTCTCTCTCTCTCTTTCTCTTTTTAGTGTGTGCTGTTCTTGTGGACGTTGAAGATCAACCACCCCAACACCCTCTTCCTCCTCAGAGGCAACCATGAGTGTCGGCACCTCACGGAATACTTCACCTTCAAACAGGAATGTGAGTGCTTTGGGAATTAAGCATCTAGGAGTGCTGAGGGCTAAGTGATGTTGACTCGAACCTTCCGCCAGCCTTTTTCCTCAGTTTTCACTCATGTTCTCTCTTTGATGTCTGAAAAACTGCATTTTCAGCCAGCTGTCACCAGCTAGCACTTTCATTTATCGTGCAAACAGTATAACATTTTTCCTGCAGTTAAGAGTTCAAAATGTATTTGCCTTATTAGAGCAGGACTCTATTTTGTAGTGTTCCTTAAAGTGTATTTTTTTTATATAACCGGTGCAGATTTTTACTTTAACTCCTGACCATAACTTTCTTTAACTGCTTTGACTATGGCTAATGTCACATCAGTGCAGTTTTGTTGGAGTTGGAGGGTCAGTGTGGTCTCACTTATCATGTTGCATGAGAGAATCACTTTAGTGAAATGATAATACTTGTTTAAACTACATAAGGCAGCTGCTCATGCTGTGAAATGTATTATTACATCAAGTTTGGCTGGAACATATTTACTGTTTCAATCTCCCAGCATGCCAGAATCACACAATATGGTCACTGCCTGTTGGTGCCATTGCTGACAGGTTTGGAGTTATATTAAAAATTAAAAAAGTCTTGGCACTTCTGAGCTCTATCATTGCAATGGCTGGTTGTTTCTATTCAACAGTCCAAAACACTTTAAATAAAGAGCATGTATCCGTATTAAAACATGCCTCACATGCTCCGGGGGGGTGAATGAAGGCCTCCTGTAGTGAATGCATGTGTTTTTGTAAGAAATATATTTCAAACATAATAAACTTTTTCTACCACTGTCTGTCATACGTGGAAACTGTTCCGGCGGATGATGTAGGACATCAGCGTTGTGTGATTAGTGATGAATGCGGAGCGAGAACAAAACAAAACGTCGGCCATGAATTAGAAGCACAAAACAAGGATTTGTAAAGAAAAAATTTCAGAGGATTTCGATGTAAGCCAAGAGTAGACTGGTTTTCTGAAAACCATTGTGAGCCTAGCATATTTCAGAGGTGCGCGCGCAACACATACACCCTGCATCTTCCACCAGAATGCTTCCGCATTCGACAGTCGGCAGTGTAAAGTGTTTATTGCGTTTGAAATATGCATATTTTTCTTACAAAAATGCATGGATTTGCTACATGAGGCCTTAATTCATACCCCGGCGCTATGTGAGGCACATTTTATTACAGATGTGTGCTCTTTTTTTAACGTGTTTTGGACTGTTGAACAGAAACACCCGCACACTTCAATAAAAGAGTTTAGAAGTGCCAGGACAATTTTTAATATAACTCCGATGGATTTGTCTGAAAGAAGAATGTCATATAAACCTAAGATGCCTCGAGGGTGAGTAAAACACAGGCTAATATTCATTTTTGGGTGAACTAACCCTTTAAGAGGATTTGGCATTTCAAATAAATGTAGGTCTGTTACATTCTTATTTTTATTAGGACTACTATTATTATCAAGTCTTTACCCCTTTCTCAAATCGAGCCGATCTCAGATGCCTGTCTGTGTGACGTCACAAAAACAGGCCCCTCCCATGATCGTTTGATTGACAGTAGCGTTTCAGCACAGACAGGACTAGCGTCTTACCTCAGACCCGCCCTGAGTGAGCTGTCATCAGTCCACCATTGTCTCACTGCCGGAGCAGATATAGACAAGAATGACTCCTAGGTGACAGGGGTGTTCTGTTGTTGGATGTAATAATGAACCTAGCAGTCGTCATTTACTCTTGAAATCTGACCCGCTGAAGATGCAGTGGATTGCGTTTGTTTTTGAAGAGAATGCGCCCCTGTTCTACATAAATGAGTCTATCTTTACACCAATCATTCGTTATCCAGCTACACCCACAGAAGAAGGAGAGTATAAGGTGTTACAAATAATCTTTGCAAATTGCCTTTCCTAATAATGTGCTTATTAGCAAGTTTCACGATGAATGCGGTTAAAGTAACAGTCTCTGTGAGAGCAGTTCAGAAGTGAGTTGGGGGGGTCAGCAGAGCTTAACATTTTAAGGAAAATGCTACTAAACTGCGTGCTCTGTAAAGAGCTGTTTTTGACAGGGTGAAAAAAAAGAGAAATTTTAACCAAACTATGTTACAGACTTTCCGTTAAGCCCTGAAGAATCAACTTGTGGAAAATGGGCATCCTATGACCTCTTTAATAGAGCATTGTAGATGTCATATTTAATTTGCTGCCAAATATTCTGTGGGGGCAGAAGTGCAGTCAATTCATTTTGGCGAACTGCTGCGTTCAGCCAACAGTATTTGTTTTCCTTCCACATATTTCCAGTGGACGTCAATGGGTTGTGAAAATGCCACTTTTAGGACCTTAAAAATAAAAATGTACATGATTTACTCACTCTCAAGCCATCCTTAGATGTATGTGACTTTTTTTCTTTCAGACGAATACAGTCAGAGTTATTTTAAAAAATGTCCTAGCTCGTCCAAGCTTTATTACTCCGCACTACTCCAGAGGCGTGAATAAAGTCCTTCCGAAGCAAAGTGATGCATTTGTGTAAGAAGAATATCCATCCATTCACCTAGTATGTATATATCATTTTTGGGTGAACTATCCCTTTAAGACTTGTCCCTCACTTTCTAAAATGGGTCTCTACTCTCCCTAAGATCTATAGCAACCTTTTTAAGACTCGAAGAATATTCTCAATTCTGTGAGAGAGAGAGTTCATAAACAGGTTCTGTCTTTGTTTTACAGGCTTTACGTGCTCTGTTTTCTGCAGACAGCACTTTGTCCCTTACAGGCTAACAGACAGCTCTATTAGAGTAAGGTTTGTAGAGCTGCCAGAAGGTGTCCAGGTGTGAGTTATTAGTATGCTGCATAGTGAAGTGGATGGGGCTCATCTGGCTCACAAAGAGACAAACTCGATGAGCCGTTGTACACTATACACAGCATTACCTATCCTGATTTATGAGAGAGTAGTGTCTTTTCATTGTGAAGCATCTCATTAGCATTCTTTTACAATAATTTATTTAAAACCTTAATTCAGTGCAGCATGACCAGACAGGATAGAGACGCAAGAAGCCGTTTAGCTTCTTTTCTGGCTTGGGTTCATTCCTGTTACTTAAAAATACAGAAACATTATTTGTTATCCCAAAGAATATTTCTACACAGGGATTTCTTCTCTCTCATCTGATGTGGTCGAGTCGGGTTTGCATCTACTGAGCTTGGACCCCATCTGCCAGGAGGTTATTACAGGATTTCTAAAGCCACAGCTAGGAGATCACATGACCAACCTGGACAACCTTAGTTCATATTACTATGTAATTTCATAATTACTTATGTTTTTTTTTTTTTAAATGTTGTTAAAGTGTAATGAGAACATTTGTGGTAAACTAAAATATACGTTAATGTAAGTTTGAAACTTAATTTGGGTGCATTTAAAATAGCTTAACTTTCATTTTAAATGTGGTATTTAATGGCACACTATAGTAATAAGATGAAATAAGATTGTTCAAATTATATTTTATTGTTAAAACATTTTATTTAATATTTTTATCTGCTAGTACACTTTTTTTATATGTACTTTCAAAATGTATCTGTAAAAGTACACTACAAGAAGCATGTACAATACTTTTTTCATAAGGTTATCCCGGCCATGTGTATGGTCTTTGCTAATGTAATAGCACTGTGTACTTTAGCATATTATATTATGCTATAGTATATTATGCTTTTGCTTATTGGTAAAATCCTAATGACATTTAAATGAAGGTTCTTTTGAAGGTCTAATTTTATATCCCTGGTTTTGGTATTGGATGGGTCATTGGTACTAGTCTATTGTGCTTGAAATGAGCACTGTTTGCCATTAAGCTCATACAATAGCATGGGTGTTGTGCTCTGCATAACAAAGATGGAGGTGGTTTCATGCTGAATGTTCAGTGGAAGCCCAAGTGCTCTCCCAGCTGAACCCAGCTGTATTTAGTGGAAACCAGAAGACAAGACTGATGAGACTACTTCAGTCCAGATACTAAAGTATTTATAAGCTTAATCAGCAGCTGAATTAAGGATTCGCATTGCACTAATTAGACTCATTTGAATATAATTGAATAGTCTCTGCTGCTTTTGTGTCTGCTTGGTGGCAGGTCTTGTCACTTTAGGTAGAGTTATTACTGTCTGCCTGCATACAGACATGCTGGTTCTGACATCATGGGGTATTATTGTTTACAAATAATTTAGCATGGTTTTGATTATGACATTTACTGCTTTACTAAATAAATACTGTTTGTACTGATTTGAAGAGCAGGTCTATTTCAGCAGCACATGGAGTCGCTTGTTTTTGTATTTAAGTCCTGATTTGATAAATTCATTTGTAAAATACTTTTTTAGCAAGCAATTTACTGGAATGTTTTAAAGTACCGCTGCAAATTCTTTGTTGTGGGGGGCAGTAAAAGGTTCGAATTTTGAGTAAGGATTATTTAAATTGATTTAAAAAAAAGTATGACGTAACAAGACAAGACTATTTCAAATAAATACTGTTCTTTTGAACGTTATAATGATCATACAGTTCTAGAAACACCAACAAAAACAAACAACAAAATTGATAAAAAATGTATCCATCACAGAAATAAATTGGATTTAAAGTAATTATAAATTAATAAATTGTAATAATACAAATATTATATATATATATGTTTTACTGTATTTTTACTATATTTCTAAATAGCCTTTGTTTACATAATATACTTTTTTTTAAATACATTTGTTTTAATTGAATTGCTTATGGAAATCAACACTTCTAATTCAAACTTTTAATAAGATGTATTTAGACGCATACTTATCGTTATCATAAGTTATTTCAAAAAGTGAAATAACTTACACCATTGTGCATCAGGTGTTTCTTCGCCCACACGTCATGCATTCAAATCGTTTAATGCACAATTAGCAATTGATTACCCCTTAGTTATTTCTGATCTGAACTCTAATATATTTCTTCACAGGTAAAATAAAGTATTCAGAGAGGGTTTATGACGCATGTATGGATGCCTTCGACTGCTTGCCTCTTGCAGCTCTTCTTAACCAGCAGTTCCTCTGCGTACATGGTGGCCTCTCGCCAGAAATCAACTGCTTGGATGACATTAGGAAAGTAAGCATCTGCTCATGTCCTGTCCTTTCCTTACAGTTTTTTATTATTATAAAACAAGATGTGTTCATGTCTCTTTTTTTCTTTGTCTCTACACTGTATTTTACAGTTAGACAGGTTTAAGGAGCCCCCAGCATTTGGGCCTATGTGTGATTTGATCTGGGCCGACCCAGGAGAGGACTATGGAAGTGAGAAGACGGCAGAGCACTTTAACCACAACTCGGTCAGAGGCTGCTCCTATTTCTTCAGGTACTGAAGCAAAGCTGTATTCACCTGCTAGATCCCCCAGATTTTTGAGAAAAGAAGATTTATTCAGCATTATAATAACATAATAACATCTGTTTTTGTTTATGTCTATACATAAGATTATCGAAAAGTAGCAAAACAGTTTACAAGTTTAGCCACTCAGAAGTTTGTCTTTCTCGTTTGACAGTTATGCCGCAGTTTGTGACTTTCTGACAAACAACAACCTGTTGTCAGTAATCAGAGCACATGAAGCACAAGACGCAGGGTAAGTATCACTCACAATGTTTCATGATCATGAGATTGAAAAAGCTCAGTTGCGCTTTTGCTAGTTTAATCTTCTGATGTCAGTGTAGTCCTTCTGTTTCTGCAAGTAAAAAAAATATATATATATACCATCTGCAACTGCGGATCATTGCTCACTGAATTTGACAAGAGTACATTATCTAACAATGACAGAGAGCACTTTGTTTATTGATCTGTGCCAGATGCTTTGTTGTCACGCTGAGCTCGTCTACAGATTGTGTGTGTTTCTCTGTTTCAGGTACAGGATGTACAGAAAAAGTCAGACAACAGGCTTCCCTTCATTAATTACCATTTTCTCAGCACCAAATTACCTAGATGTCTATAACAACAAAGGTACGTAAGTTGATATGAAAGTATGTTGGCCTCAAATTTCGTACTTTTCATAACCTCAAACTGTTCTCAGACCCTGAAACAAAACCTAACCTCATTATTACTTTGGAAACGTAACTCTCGGCCAATTTGATAAAGCATTACGAGTGACGTAACTGAATTCACAATCAACTTGGCAGTCCCACATTCTCAGCTAATAGGAATGAGTTTTTCTTTACTTATTTAAATAATTTACAATAGACTTTTGACTCATATATTATGATACAGTCCAAAGCCTGTGCAAAGAAAAAATATGCAAATCTGCAATAATTATTGCCTTATACGGACTCTAAAGTGTCTAGAAATGTAGAATGGAAAGTATTGGTTGACTGTTTGTGAACCTGTGTGGAAGCCTATCAGGTTACTTTTCTTTTTTGTTGGTTTTCATGAATGTGCATGACATCTCCCCTTGTGTTTCCTTCTCAGCGGCTGTATTGAAATATGAAAACAATGTCATGAACATTAGACAGTTCAACTGCTCTCCTCACCCGTACTGGTTACCCAACTTCATGGATGTGTTTACGTGGTCGCTGCCCTTTGTTGGTGAGAAAGGTATGTGTCCAAATGCGAGGGTTGTGATTTGTAGGGACTGTTAGACTGAGATGGTGAGTATTTGACATGCGGAGAATGACCTTGCTGATGACGTGTCTTTGGTGGCTGACCTTGTCCTCTCAGTGGGAAGAATACAGAAAAACTCAAACCTGAAACATCATATTAACGTCATTCTAGCGTATTCAAGGGCACCTTTTACAAAATCATCTGAGACTTGCTGAGTCTTTACATGGTTGTAAGCTATATATATAAAATTAATTATTTTTTTATCACGTAAACTAGGAAGTCTAGGAATATTGTACCAAAGAAACTACATAGATATCATGTAAAATAGCAGCTTATATTGCAGCTCTAACATGGACGTTTGACTTCTTACAGTGACTGAGATGTTGGTCAATGTCCTAAACATCTGCTCTGATGATGAACTCATGTCAGAGGGAGACGACTTGTGTGAAGGTAAGGGTGTTTTTGTACGCTCATGTAGTAAAAAGATTAATTAAAGTTTAGTAAGCTGACAACTGGCTTATATACTGATTTCCTCTTGCTTCATGTTCAGTGACTTCATTTAATGCAGAAAAGTTTTAATGTGTTTGCTGAGAGTGTGTGTGTAAGCGTATGTATGTCTGGTTATCATCAGCGTAGACCACAGGTCCTCAGGAGTGTCCAACTCTCATTCTAGTGGTCTAAGATGCTTTCCCTGGAGGTCTGATGTCTGCTTATGTCATCGTATGATACTTCCTGCTCAGACAGTCCGTTGTGGAGAGTAGAATTCACATGGTGGTGCACTCATATAAAAACAGTATTGTTAAGTATTATTGCAATTTAAACTAACATGCAATGCAATGCATTCTTTTACATGCAATGTATAGACTATGTAGGATTGTGGATTCGCCTTGTGTAATTATTGAACAGGAAACAGATCTGCTTAAATAATTAGAGCAAAGGCGTGACACTCTTCTGCAAATACTCTCAAGCCCATGCAAGGCTTACAAAATGCTCTCTGAAGCTCTTCAGGCACACCTTGTTGTCTCATTTGAGTAATTCCAAACAGTTTAGACCAATGCAAGTTATCATACGAATCTAATAATGCAACTGTTGGCTTTTAAAAATGGTGGAGATGACAGCATTTTCCCTGTATTTAGAATGAGAAATATATTCAATTATAAACTACACAGTGAAGCACTGATGTTTTCATTCAATTTTCTTATGAATAAATGCTAAAATAATAAATATTGCCCAACTGAATAATAATTAATAATAATGGTAATAATGTAAAGAAAATTGTATTATATTCAAATTATAGAATTGCTTAAATATTAAGACTTTGCTGAGTTTTCATCTTTACATGGCTGTAAGCTATCTGTCTGTCTGTCTGTATGTGTGTGTGTGTGTGTGTGTGTGTGTGTGTATATATATATATGTGTATATATATTTATATGTATGTATATATGTATATTTGTATATATATATGTGTGTGTATATATGTATCGTAATTTTCAAAATAAACGATTATTGTTCATGATATCTGATTCTCAGTATCTCCACATTTTTGGTTCCCCCTCCTTAGCTGGTTTGGGGGTCAGAGCTCCTGTGGTGGGACAGTGTTTGATGCTGATTTTTTGTTGTTTTGGAGAAGGTGGAGCTGCAGCTGTCCGTAAGGAGGTGATCAGGAATAAGATCCGTGCCATTGGGAAAATGGCCAGAGTCTTTTCCGTTCTCAGGTCAGTCTGCATACAATTTTATATATATATATATATATATATATATATATATATATATATATATATATATATGTGTGTGTGTGTGTGTGTGTGTGTGTGTGTGTGTGTGTGTGTTTAGATATTCACTGTGCTGCTTGTATAAAGTGTTTGTATAAAGAGCAGGAAAAATGTCCTTGTGCATTGAAGTTTTGTTTTAATGCCACACGCACACACACTTTTCCTCCATTAGGATTAATGAGCTGGCATCAATGAGTCATCATGCAGAATAGCGGCCTAATTATATTAGACGTTATTCCAGATGAACAATGTCAGAGATAATGGAGGAACAGAGGACATCTTGAAGTCTTTTGTCTTTGGTTTTCTGAGCAATATTCAGATTAGGCTGGCACTGCAGCAAAGTTTCAAATTACCATGCATTTCCTCTTTATCCCCCAACCCCACCCTAAAATTGATTGTGTCATTTAGTTCTTTGAAAGCAACCCTAATACTGTGTGTGTGTGTGTGTGTGTGTGTGTGTTATGCCTCAGGGAAGAGAGCGAGAGTGTACTGACCCTCAAAGGGCTCACCCCAACCGGAACGCTACCTCTAGGAGTGTTGTCTGGAGGCAAGCAGACCTTACAGAATGGTAAGTGAGCATGTTTGTAATGGTAGGTTAGTAAAGTTGGTTTCCAGGCCTCTCGTAGTGGATCATCATCGCCACATGTGACCTAGCACTGCTCTCATCACCCTCTTACAAAAGCAGAAAGTACCAGCATGCAGCAGCTAGAATGAGCTTTGGCATGCGAGACTCTGATGATGATGTGTCTCTACCCCTCATGCTGAACTGCATCAGAGCTCATAGCGGCAGATACTGATGAAGGCTGTGCTCTCCATCTCCACTGTGTGAGCTTTTCTGGGCTGTCCGACTGCTTAATATACTTGCAGTGCTAACTATAAAATTATTGCCCACACCCCCCGCCGCTCAGATCCTTATTGCTGGTCTTTTAAATGGGTAAATCTCATCCTAAAACCAGTGTCTTATATAATCAAAATTAAACTATTGTTAGGACCATTAAATTAGAACTTTTTTCGCATTGAAACATTTTAGTTAAGTTAAATTTCACGCAAAAATTATTATGCAAAAGTTTTTGTTTCTTTGATGGGAGTATAAAGCTTTTAAACGTTCAAATTCAAAAGGATCGCTACAAAACTTTTCTTCATGTTTTTGATAGTCTCTTATAGTAAAGGCTGCATTTATTTGATGAAATATATATAAAAACAGTATTTTTTAAATATATAATTTAATGAATGTTTTAAAATGTTTGTTTTAAAATGTAATTAATTAATTTCATGGCAAGCCATTACTATTTTAGAGATATATATATTAATTTTTCTTGGTGAATAAAAGTATTAATTGAAAAAAATCTTACTGATACTAAAACTTTGATAGATATCTAGATAGATAGATAGATAGATAGTCATGAGCATTTATGGTGGGAAATGTTTATCATTAAAATTTATTGATTAAAAAAACTTTAATGGTCTTAAAAATAGGCTTACATTTTCTTAATTAATATATTGTATTATTATACAAACAACACAGTCAAGCTTTTTTCTTCACTATGAACACCTGTTACATCCTCTTGTCCACCTTGAACTACTGCAATGTTTACACTGATTATTTGTCTATGTGCTGTGTAAAGCCCTTCCCCGAAGGCTCACATTAAGCCATGTGATTTAGCCACCTGCACTACAGAGACTGAATCAAAGAGCCAATCAGATGCTGATTGTCATGAGAGCCACATCATGACTCTCTGGATTGACCTGTCTGTCTGAGTAGATGAATCTGTTGGCGAGGTGTTCAGCACTAAAGGTCATTAAAGGCCACTAGGGAACTTTGTGCAAGTGAGTAGTGATGGAGTGAGAGAGGGAAATCAGAGGTAGACAGTGGGTGGATGTCACTGTTTGAAGTACATACATATAAAAAATTCTGTGACCTTTAAGAGGCTGGCTTCATTGTCCGTGTGGGTCAGACATCAAGCCAGCCAGACCTGCAGAACAGAAAGGGATATTAAAGAAACCAAAGTTGTTGACCTCATCTTCCTTAGAACAATAGGACATTTCCAACTATAACCATATAGTCTGAAAACAATATTTTATTATATAAAAAAAAAAAAAAAAAAAAATATATATATATATATATATATATATATATATATATATATATATATATATATATATATATATATATATATATATATATATATATATATATATTATAGTTACATTTTGAAAAAAGGGGGAATACTTTCAGGATTACATCGATTTCATTTTAAAACTACATAAATCAGTATTTTGGCATAATAACACTATATACTATATAATAACACATATTAAGCACAGCTTGATTAATGACTCTTCTCCTGTTCTGAACTCCAGAAAAAAAAACAAAAAAAAAACGTGCGCTCGTTTCCACGGACACGGCCCAGATCCGCTCTGCGACTGTAGTTCCCGCCCACTGAAACCTCACCTGGGCTGGATCCATGTTACAGCCCTGAAACGGATGTGACTGTGCAGATTTGCCGGTTTGAAAACCGATCCGGATCGGAATATTTTGCTGTCTGGGATGTTTCACTGTTAATGTTATTGTTAAATAATTAGGCCAAAAATAACATGGCATTCAGTTAAAGAGAAAAGTAATGAAAACATAACTGGTATATTATTTGTTTTGTATTGCTTTTTACGCTTATTTCCTCCTTCTATTTAACGTTTATTTTTTTGGCCATAAAACACAGGTGGCTGTGTCTTATCCTATCGGTGATTAATGTAAAATAAACACTAAAAAGAAGACTATTTTGTGAATGCTGATCGTGGACTCATTGGATACTATGAAGAAGAATGTTTAAAGGGGGGGTGAAATGCTTTTTCATGCATACTGAGTTTTTTACACTGTTCAAGAGTTGGATTCCCATGCTAAACATGGACAAAGTTTCAAAAATTAAGTTGTACGTTTGAAGGAGTATTTTTGTTCCCAAAATACTCCTTCTGGTTTGTCACAAGTTTCGGAAAGTTTTTTTCGAGTATGGCTCTGTGTGACGTTAGATGGAGCGGAATTTCCTTATATGGGTCCTGAGGGAAGAGCGGAAGAGCGCGCGCTCCCGTATAGCAGAGCACTGAGAGCACAGACATTTCACTGATCAGAGCGATTCGCGACGCTCTCGCTCTGATCAGTGAAAAGTCACAAAAGAATTGTGTTTTTGGTTGCCAGGGCAAGACAACCCTGCACAGATTACCAAAGAAAAAACATCATTAAGGGACCAGTGGACGGAGTTTATTTTTACAGAGCATCAACGGAGTTGTGCAAGTGTTTTTGTTTGTTCCCTGCATTTCGAAGATGCTTGTTTTACAAACAAGGTCCAGTTTGACGACGGATTTGCATATCGTTTATTTCTTAAGGATGATGCAATCCCAACGAAAAAGGGTCACGATCGTGTGTTGGAACCGCATGCGGTGAGTAAAACTGCTTAAAATATCTCTGCCTCCTTGTTAGTCCGTCCGCCTCCCATGCCGGAGACCCGGATTCGAGCCCCGCTCGGAGCGAGTCATTGCTGCTGCTGCTTTCCTTCAGTTTCAGCCTCTGGATCTGATTCTGGATCATAAATAAACGGCTGAATCTGACTGTAAGCCATGGTTTGTTTTGGATGATGGTTTTTCCCTCACGGTAATGTCACAGTTTCCACATGCTCTCAATGCAAAAGCCTACTGGTGCTCATGATTCTTTAGCTCCGCCCACACGTCACGCCTCCAGCCGGTCGTATTTTTCCGGGAAAAATCGGTACAGACTATCTTTCTCTTATGAATATAATAAAACTAAAGACTTTTTGGAGTTATGAAGGATGCAGTACTACTCTATATGTACTCAAGATTAACAGGATATTGAGTGAAAACGAGCATTTCACCCCCCCTTTAATAAACAGAAATGAATCTGCCGGTGGGGGCGGAGCCACAAATGCATGTTAGTTTACAAATCCGAGGGAACGGATTGCGAAAGCGTGCGCACGGATTATGAATTCGTGGGTACCGATTCAAAACAAGGGTACGGTTTACAAAATCTGAGCGCACGGATTGGGAATTCGTGGGCACGGTTTGTTAATCCGTTGGTACGATTTGTTAAACCGAGTGAACAGTTTATGAATTCGTGAGTACGGTTTATAAACTGAGGGGAAGGATTGATTTTTTTTCTCCTACAGGTGACGTCCCGGGCTCCGTAGAATGCACATTGTCTTCATTACCTATGCCAAATGCTGCCAAAAGACTAACTGCAATTTTTAACAGGGTTAAACTTTGCAGTAATTTTGAATCCTACACTTTTAAAATTAGTTTTATATTTGCAAAGAGAGAAAAAAAAATATTTGTATTCTCTATTTTCCTTTTGAAGAAACATTTTCCATTGTCTAAAAATTTTTCTTATTATATTTTCCTTGAAAAAAAAACTTTATTCTCTATTTTCCTGTTGAAGAAACATTTTCATTGTCCTAAAATTCAGTTCTTACTATATTTGCTTGGAATAAAAATGAATTTGTATTCTCTATTTTCCTGTTGAAGAAACATTTCCATTGTCTTAAAATGATTTCTTCTTATAGCCTATTTTCTTGAAAATTAAACAAAATACTCTGTAATACCAATACCATGCACTAGATGTCTGTATAGTCCTTTACATATATATTAATTCAGGGCTGTGAAATTCTTAATTAATAAATGTTTTTTAAAAAAAATTATATTTGACCTTGAAGTAATCCAGAAGTAATCTAAAAGTAATCAGTTACATTAATTGGATTACGTTACTGGATACTTTTTTTTATGAAGTAATTAGTAACTGTAACGGAATACATTTTTAAAGTAACCCTCCCAAGCCTGTGTGTGTGTATATGTATATATGTATATATATAGAGAGAGAGAGAGAGAGAGAGAGAGAGAGAGAGAGAGAGAGAGAGAGAGAGAGAGAGAGAGAGAGAGATACACACACACATAATTATAATTATATGTTATGAAAATATATGTACAAATATAGTTAATATAAAATAATAATATAATTAATTTAAGCGTCTGTGTCAGTATTTGTGTATCTTGTAGTATTAACCAATATTGATTGATATGCAAGTCAGAAATTACACCTAAATGTATGTAGATGCATCTGAAGGTGTATTTCAGTGATACTGCCCTAACAGTCACTCTGATTGTAAAGAACTAATAGTTTTTTCCTCACTAACTGCTCTGTGCACTGTTTATGTTACTGTTGGATTCTTTAACGACTAATATGACTGCATTGCTGTGGTGTGTGGGGTTAATATGCTTGGGATGTGATATAATCATACTGATATAACCTCTCTCTCCATTCATTTTGGGCTACTTCCTGCTGCGCTTGCTAATACAGCCACCGTAGAAGCAAAGGAGGGTCAAGGTACGCTAGCAGTACTGTGTCATCTCCTGCCCCTATATGCTGTGCTTTCTTCCCCTTTGTGTCTCTTTCTTGCCTTGCTGTTCACCTCCGTGTCTGTGCGTGTGTGCGTGTGTGTGTGTCTAAAACGAATCATGGAAAATCTGTATCCTTGCACCAACTAATTGAATTGAACACAGCGGTTCACGTTTCATAAAGGCATTTCTTTCCCTTATGAGATTCAGACTTTACAAAAGAGCCTGAAATGACCCCGGGGCCCAGACCGATAATTTTTTTTTTTTTTTTAATGATAAATGATGAATCCATGCAGTGAGGGAATGAGGCTCTGCTTCACCTCATTAATTAGCTGTTGCCTGTTGACCGTTAGTCCCGGCTCTGGCTAGAGTGTGCTAATTCCCATGCTGCCATGTGATTGGCAGAGAGGCCAAGACCTTCCTCCACCAAGCATTTTCAGATTATAATCTCATTACGACTATAGACTGTCTGTTCCCGTTCACCTGTAACACTCTCGCCCGCTGCTGTAATGTACGGAGGCTAAGCTATTGTGCAGACAAACCCAAACAAACGCTCTGGCGTGATATATTAAGTGTGCCAGAGCAAGACACTCGAGTTGCTGACCTGATTTCTAAGTTCAGCTGCATCTCCATTTTTACTGGTGTTTGCTCTGCCAACTGGAAACGGTCATGGTTCACCTTGGCAGTTGCCTGGTGTTTTTAGAAATGCCATTGGGCGTAATAAGCCTGTTAGTTGTGCAAGATTCAGCTTTCCTGTTCATGCATGTGGTTTGGTTAAATAAGTTTTCGGCTCTTTTGTGGTTTAAAGTACGTGGGATATGTAACGTCATATTTCTTAAGAATATTGAAGTGACACTTCATAGCATTTTTTTCCCAGGGTGTTGGAAATAGTGCATTTTCTTTCTCTCTTTTTTGCGCAATATAAATAAAATGTCTAAAATGTTACATATGACCTGTGATAAACACAATACAAATGAAACGTCAAATTATATAAACATTTGGTGTAGCGTATCATGTAACATGAATGTTTGATTTTAATTTAGTCAATTTTATAAAGTACTACAATTGCATTTCCTTTATGGTTAAATCATTCGATGAAAAGACTTTTGATCACTGCGAATGCCCAAAAGTAAACTTATTTTAGTAAATGGCATACCGTTTGCCTCAAAATGTTGTTGTTGTTTTTTTTTTTTTACCTCATTTTCCTTTATTTATTTATTTTCCTTTTTCCCCGGTAGCCATCCAAGGCTTCTCTCCTACACGGAAAATCCGCAACTTCGAAGAAGCTCGTGGCCTGGACCGAATAAACGAACGGATGCCTCCTCGCAAGGACGGCCAGCAACCTGACGGTACCACAGTTAAAGCTGCCAACGAGAAAAACGGCACTGACAGGAATGTGTAAAGGGAGATTTTGCACTTTTCCTCTCCTCCATAGCATTGTCTCCTTTCTCTGCCACGTTCTCCACAAGACAGACCCCTCAACTGCTGGATCCTGCAGAGGAGGGCCTGGGATGTGGAGAGGAATCATTCCACAGACATGGAGAGAAATCACTTACAACGAAGTACAAACACGAGATTTTATTTATTAAACAAATTGTATTAGATGTACTTGATAGCAACATGTTAAAAGTTGATTTGAAAGTGTGCAAAAAAACAGGTATACAGTCACAATGTGTCAACCTTTAAACTGCAGCTTTGTAACTCGAGAGCAGAGATGTGGGTTTAAGATGCTGCACAGATCAGATTTAGTTAATCCCAGTTTTATAATATTGTATGTCGCAATGTATTTGGCAAGGGATGGTGTGACTGAATATACTGATGCATGTTATCAATAAGCATGTTTGTAAGGGATTATATTAAGACTAAACAAACCTAAAGGAAATAAGTTCAACTGTAGGTTCATTGAAAACTATTTTATATCTATGAAAGTAAAACTTTAATATTACTCCGTTTCAAGCGAGATTCAGACTAAATGAAAATATTAGCTGCTTTGGGTTCCATGTGTCTATTCCTACTTGGAAAAACTAGCATTTTTATGTCCAAGTATAGCCAGGTGACAACACATGCAAGCAGCCATAACATTGATTTAAACAGAAGTTGTTTGATTCTAAAAACAAAGCATGTCTTAGAAAAGTAATCTTACTTCTGCATCTGTACTTGAAAGCTATTTCATTCTCTTTAGAAATACCTTTTGACAGTCTCTCAGGCTCACTTTCCATCATTTCTGTCTGCCACTCTTCTCTTTTTGCTGTTTCTTAAAGATGATAGACGAGTTATTATATACAGTGAAATCCGTTAGTATAAGCTCATGTACACTTGTAACAGCCAATGTGGGACGTGTGAAGATGCTTTGATCGACTCGAAAGCCAAAGTCTTTTTTTTTTGTTGTTGTTCTGTGATGAGTTCACTGCCAGAGCTCTAACCATCCCTAATTTAAGGTGTGATGGGGAGGTAATGAGGAATATTGCACTAAACACAAGTCACTGTAAATAGAGAACACCTACATTAATATTGAGTATCCTCTCTTTAAAGAATGTCCTCCAGGTCTTCACTTTTGCTCGTACAGACTATCGATTTCATCCAGTTTGTGCTTGAGACATTAACAAAGCATGCCGAGCTCGACAAACATGTCACAAACTGACTTGGTGGTTTGTGCTGTAACACTATGTGAGGTTTTCTATTACATGGCTGCTTGTTTTAACAGGTTTATGGAATGTTGTATGTCTCCACCTACTGCTGAGATACAGAACTTCAAGAGAATATAGAGGAAGTGCGTTAAGCCTTTTAATGCACGTTTTTTGTTCATTTTACCAGGAGCAGCAAGTTCATCTGGTTTGAAAGCAGGTTTAATCAGGTGTTTGCGATGGTGTTGAATGTCTGATGCTATGCACATGAGAAACCCACCCCATTTTCTGGAAGCATTTGAAATGTACGTTTTGGACAACAGTTCATTTTGTAAAAAATTGCGTTTTATTTTGACCAATTGTTTTTTTGTTTTTTTTTTGATACTGGACTGGTTCTTCACCCAAGACGGATTTATTTTCATTCCAAAATCGAATTATATGACCAATATGTTGTGCTCCTCTTTAGATGTTTGAATTCAGCTTTTATGACAAATAAATGTGATTTCAGTGCAACCTTCAAAATATAGCATTTTCTGAAGTGTGTGTTTTGCAGGATCGAATCAGTGCAGTATGTCTGTGGACTCTAAAAGGAAAATTTATTTGCATGCATTTCAAATGATACCAATGGAGGTACTGCGATTAAGCAGCTGATGTGGAATCAGTTCTACTGTTTTCCTAGAATGGTTTAACAGGGTTCGAGCTGGTCTTGGTATACTAGCAATGTGAACTTCTAACCGACGAATGAGGAAGTTTAAGTTTGCAAGAGTTGAAATGTTGAGTATTAGGCCTTCATACTCTCAGAGAGTCTGTTTATGTTCCGATATAGCATCATTAAAAATACAATATGGGGATTTAATTGAACAACCATTTTATCAAGAACTTGTAACACGAGGGTACCATAAATTTCTTGATATTATGTAGATGTATCAGTTAAGAAGACGAATAAAAACTGAACTACAGTGGACCTCAAGTTTGGTCATATTTTCTTGATTTTTAATCAGTTGGTTAAAAAAACAATAATCTAAATGCGATTCAACACGCAAATATATACATTTACATTGCATTTTACAAAATACATTTTCATGAATAGAAAACGAAAAAGTAGTAATGTAAAAATTTTTAAAGCATTTAAAATCAATTTTTTTATGCATAAAAAAAGACATTGACATTGCAATGAAAAACTAGAAAAGAATCAAATCTAACAGAGATGGTGAATTTACAGAGGGTGTGAAATTTTATAAACTTTAGAAAGTCAGTTTTCTAATGTGAGTTTTCTGTGGAAGTGAGTCGACTATTTTTGATGACTGAAAATCATAAAAATCTTCACTATACAGAAGGTAGGCTCAATTCTACAGGAACAGACTGTACAAATAAATAAAGTGAAATTTAAAAGTCTAATTTTCGGTTAAAAACAAAAAAAATTCCTCTTGTCATTTAAGGAAAATCTTTTATGTGCTGTAAAATTCATTTAGGTGTGTTGGTCTCATATTTCTGCAAGGCTTATTTTTTCTCTTGAAAAGTTTCCCAAGCCTCAGGCTGGTAACACACTATCCAGTCTGCAGGCGCTGGAGTGTGCTGGAGTGTGTTCACTTCTTGAGGTTTGACAGGTGCTAGACATCACACCCTTGGAGGAGGTGGTCTAAGGGCCTGCGAGGGAGAGAATTAACAAGGCTCGAAATATTCAGAAAAATGGCTCTTATGTTTCTAAATTAATTATAATGCATTCTCTTTTTTTCTTTTAAATAAATGTATATTTTTCAAATATAGTCTCTATAATTTCATCCAAATTTTCTTAGCCTAGGGAAGCATAAAGGTATAAAGTACCCAAATTCTTCCTTGTTTTTAATAGAAAAATTCTACACACTGAATGCTGTTTAGCAAACTCTTAAGGCTATATTTTCAGTAAATGAATTACAGTCTGTTAAACTGTAAATAATATTTCACTAGCAATTTCTGAGTAAATTGCATTTCTTCAGTCACATGGATTACTTCATTTTCATGATCATTTTGGAAATCTACTGTGAAATCACATCTACTGTTGTATGTAAAAATAAAAAAGTGCTGCATGTATGGGTTTCACAGAAGACAGTAAGTCATAATTGATTTAAAAAAACGTTAGGAATTTTCATTTTAGGTTGATTAACTATTCCTTTAAACACTGATGTTAACATCCATCATTACACATTATGTAGAGTCAGCTTAGCTACCTGTCGTGCACTGATGAAGTCATTATGCAGAGCTCTGGATTTATCTGAAGAGGGTGGAGGTGGAGGAGGTGCTGAAGGTCTTATTGCCTGTAGAATAAACAAGAAATCACAAAAAAACTGATAACACTTTCATATTTCCTTTGGTAAAGGGTGTGATTGTTGTGAAATGAGATGATAAAATTTCATCAGATGTGACTGTAAGTTACCGGAGTTGGTGTCGACTTATGGCTGTTGTCAGGGATGTCCACAACATGAACTTTCTGCTGCCTTTGATGGCTATTAGAAAAACGGCAGCATTGATTAAATGCACTTGATTTATTGATTTCCTCCAGTGTATAAGTGTTGGTTTCCTATACTCTTACCCAAATGAATGTGGCGTGCTCTTTTTGCGCTTCCAAAAGAAGATGGAGAGTCCAATTAGAAGTATCCCAATCAGGATACAGACAACCACGATAATGGCTATTGTCACACCTAGAAATGCAAAGAGGCAAGAAAAAAAATCTTTGTGATCCTCAAAACTAAAAGAATATGAGCTATTTGGAATACAGTTCGTATCTGTGGTCTACCTTTAGAAGAACCTTCACTTCCTGCTTGTGTTTCACAATCTGGAGGCAGCCATCCAGATTCACATCTGCACTCCTTTCTGTGGTCACAAACCTGTAGCATATATACTTACATCAATTATTCTAAAACAAGTTACAGCTTCTGATGTACTACATGTATGGTATTATATTAAGAGCTGAAAAATAAATAAATATATATATATATATTAATAACATGGAAATTTCCCCATAGCGGAACAAATAAAGGTTTATCTAATCTAATCTAATCTATGTTTCATTTTATGAGGAAACGAGAAGTTAGTCTTCGAGAAAGGCATATTTTGGGTCATACCGCATGTCCTCTGCACTTGGCAGAGCAGTTTGTTGCTTTGTAAGCTATCTCTAGGTCAACACACTCGTTCTGGTTACAAACCTGAGAAAACAAACACATCATGAGTGTCAAATTGTAATGCTTACTGATAGCAAACCTATTAAATTTCTTTTTTATTAGAGGTGACTGAAGGAGTTCATTGTTACTGAACTACAAGGAAGTTTGGGAATAACTGACATGTATCTAGATACCAGTCTTACCATTCCTTCCCCACATCTGGTGCCAGTATCGACTTGACCATAATCGCTGTTAGCATCGCCGTAGAATGTGGCTTTACAAGTGCTGAATTGTACTAGCCGTCCATAATTGGGATTTCCATTTCCGCCTTCACAGAACAGTTTTCCACACATCACATCTCTGCAGATAAACAAAAATACGTGTTTGATCAGACAGTGAAGGGATTTGTGAAGGAATTAATGGCTGGACCGATAAATGTAAAATCGTACTGTTTTTGGCATCCAATATATGTATTGCCAATGCGTTTGCAGTAGGCGTAGTATTCCGCTCTTGTGTTCTGGTTATAGCAATATTCTCGAGCCAGCACAGCAGCTTCATTGATTGGAATAAAAAGAAAAATTAGCACAGTCATATGGGGCTCAACACTAATTTTTAAATTTTTTAACACTGTACTCACTTGGACCCCACATTTTAATGCACTGCTCCTCTCTCTGTGGGCACTGGCCATTGTAGCAATAGCCTTTCCCATTACTGCAAGGGATTCCATTGACTGTAAAGACATCTTCAGGACACATGGCTGATTTTCCAGTGCATGACTCGGGCAAATCACAGTCATCGTTTTTCGGACGACACACATGTGCGGCTGACATGATCTGATGGAGAGGAAGAAAAACATTTTGGTAGTTACCAGTAGGCCTATAAATGGATGAGGTGTTGACATTTCAAAAGACATTAAAAAAGTTTAAAATGTGACATACGCAAACCCACGGAAAAGCGTAATTTGATTTTATTAATTATTCATGAGAGGCAACGCCCCTCGATTAATTTTCCTCCAATCACTGCCTGATACAGGAGAGCGGCATTCAAAACCACAGTGAAGCAACGTTGAGACGCACTTTCAGCGAAGTTTGGTAAGTCCGTTTTTAATCTGTTGTTTTGTTTAATCTTTTAATCTCCAAGAACATGAGACCTTTAGCAGCACGTATTCCATTTCCACAAAGAAAGGCAATGGTGCCCAACTCTTTGAATCTTACCTTACAATTCTCACAACAATCCCCAGTTGCACATTGTGAGCCCTCTGTTAATTTGCAGGTGGTGGCATTGCAGCATGGGTTTGTACACTCCTATGGGTTGTGAAATAAAGACAACGATTATGTGTTTGCTCTGGGAACATAATAAATTGTATTTTAAGTACTAGTTCTGAGAATTTAGAAAAGCTCTTGGAAAGACATGTACATGCCAAACAATGAATTAATGAACATTCAGTAAAAGTATGCGGTCCATTGTACAAAATGTCTGGCCAAAAAGAAGAGATGAGTAATGTAGGGCATGTATAAACCGATTTGTAGAAATAAATACATGCATTGCATCATCTTAGTTTCACACTGCAGTGATAGATTTCCATCTCCTCCCATAAGCACACCAAAACACCAAACACAACACTAATTTAGTGATCTGAGGTCAAATGTAGAGTACAGCGTTCTGGAAAACATTCCTGTTGAGAATTGTCTGTGCATGTCTTGACATTATCTTGACTCTGACAGAATAAAAATGTGACTTGTTGGTTATATTTTAGGGTCTTCCAATGTCATTCTAAATGTACATTTTTCAGTCCCTTTCAACAAATAAGTTTGTTTCTTACTTTTCTTTGATATTTTGAGTTACTTACTTTATATACATTTGTTGACATTTTTCAGACATTTAAGAAACCTTAGTCCGCTTACCTGCACTGTTCCACAGTCACATTGTTCTCCTATCTCCACAAATCCATTTCCACATACAGGTGGCTGAATCAGTTCCTTTGGTTTGGGCATGTTCATAAGACATTGTGGGACTCTGTTGTTCAGGAAGTCTGTATAGCTACTAGTACTGCAGCTGCTGAAGTGTTGAGGGATGAAATAGCTGCGGAGATATGGAGCAGTGATATTTGCTTGGAACTTTTGGTTTGACTCTCCATACATTTCAAAATATAACATTACAGCAGAAGTTGCTTGAAAACAATAATAATACGCTAATGAACTGGTACACAGTAAGTACCTGAGAGCAGCTGTCATAATGCACGTGCCATCAGAACAAACGCAGCTGCTGCTATCATGACTCATGCCCAGATTGTGCCCCATCTCATGGGCCATAGTAGCCCCCACTGCTATAGCGTTAGAGTTGTGATCCTTTAAAGAAGAATAAACAGTTAGTATTTAAACTATAGGTCCATGCTTAGCATTGACAAAAAACATAGATTTTTAATTGAAATGGTAATATAGTCTATATATTATGATGAAGTATTAAGATGAATTTAGCACCAAGTAAAGAAAAAGGCATTGCAGCAAGAAGAGATACACCACATCAAGACAATATGGTAAAAAAATATTTTCTCTTCCTCCATTATTGTGAAATTATTCACTTTTAAAAACATGCAGATGTAGGCTATTTGTCTGCATTTGATGAATTAATTAATAAAACGCCCTAAATCCACCTTCATACTGGTTTTCTGCATATATTCCCCTTTTTATTGCAATTTTATCCCATTATTTATTTAATTTCATCAATGCAAGTTTCATTACATATTTTTTGGCAAATTTGTTTGCGACTTGTTATGAGCGAATATTAATACCTGCACAATCCCTGTTGAAAGACCTCCACACAGAGTTCCAATGTAAGCTAGACCCACAGTTGCTCCATCAAAGTCGATTGCACTGAGAGAAGGACAAAAAAATCAATGTTTAATCCAAATTCAACAGATCCTGCTGGTTTGCATTTAGTTAGTGGTTAAAGTCTGGTTCCAGTTCCTAAACCATTTAAGTAGAACAGTTTGAAGCAGACAAAGAATTGGAGAAGTTCTGAGCTGATTAACAAAATTGTATTTTCCCCACATGAGAGCTGACCTAAGGAGCTGAGCGTTGTCGTGTTGCTGTCTCGTTACGAGTTCGCTGTTCCTCCACTGGGTAAAGCTGTCTAAAGTTGTTCCAGCAACAGAAGAAACCGTTATCTTATCGCTATCTGTCCAGACCTCAAATCCAGTCAGAGCGATGAATGTGTTGATTTCTTTATATGCCTGCAAACCAAGAAAAGGGTAAAAGAAGAGAATTGTATGTTATTGTATACTGTGTACAGTGAGGTCCAGAAGTCTGAAACCATTAGTGAGTTGTTTTTCATGAAACATACCTTTTTTAAATGGCAAATTGTATTATAAAAAAAATCAACATAGTACAATAAGCTAGTTGTTAAAATTAGTATTTTGTATGCAAAATACTGACACTGATTCGTGAGCTTATTGGAATCTTTGAGCCATGTTGTCTTGCGTGATTTGCTTATTTTGTGTTCAGTGAAGCAAGGATGCCATAGACCGTGTCTGTCAATAAATCTAGAAATCTTAAATATTTCTTACTCATTTTATACCATTGTCTTGCTTTTTTTTAAAAAAGCTTTTAAATTGAGTTCAAAGCTCAGGTTTTTAGCTGTTTGGACTTTATATATACATTTTGTACTAGTGCAACACTATAAATAGTTTTATCTGAAGTACTAAATCAGTATACTCATCAGAAGATCTTTAGTTGATCTAGTCATGTGATTAATTATCACACTCAAGAATCTTTATCATCACAGTTTGTAGTTGCAATATCCTGTACGATCTATAAATGTTGGCATGCTGGATTTTTTTTGATAACATATGCATCATCAGTGACTCACATTATTGATGTAATTGATGATCTCAAATATCCTCTTTCTTAACTTCTGAAGATCGCTGTCCATTTTCTTGTACTGAGGGGGAACAAAATATTGAATGATGAATCCAAGCGTCACTCAATCACATTTCTATTAGGAAACAGTTTGAGAAATCTGTTAGCATCAGTGTTTTTAAATGTACTGTGACAAATTTAGGAACAGTTTGATTCTATAAAAACCACAATGCTGAACAAGGACAAAATACAACGCATGTTGCTTTATGCCAAAGATTTTATTTTATTTAAATTATTTTGTATTAGAATGTCATATATCATCTGATACTCACAGAGTACCCAAAAATGAATACATAAAAAAACCTTTGTCTGTGAATAATTTTTAGATTAGTTATTCTTCATTAAGTTGCATTTGATTCCAGGTCTTACTTCGCGGTTGTCTGCCACAAGGAAGAGCTCGATATATTTTTGTTGCTGGAACAAAGTTGGCCCCTGATCGAGAGGAAGCAAATAGATGGAAAATAAAGAACAGATAATTATATCAGTGACAATGCGAAATTTAGTGCATGTACTGTACAATATTAAGTTAATCTGGGACATTTTCTGAACTTCAGACTTCTGCAATTTATTGCGATCGTCTCTTTAACTTTGCAGAACAATGAATAAGACTTTATCACATGACCCGTCTGAATGTGGTTTATCGTTGTGGTTTAACTTTAACTTTGCTTTGCTGTTTTTGTAATGCTCAAGTAAATGAATAGGCAATCTTACTGAGGAACGAGAACGACTTGGGAGAATGCGTGGAGGAGCGCCTTCCTCTCTCTCGTCCCAAGTAGTGTTGGTGACTCCACACACTCTAGGCGTCTCTTCATTTACATCTCCATACTTAAAGACAGCATGGTCACCATCACCATCCTCAGACAACGGCTCAATCAGAAACCTCTGCTCCTCTGTTTTGAAATAGCCTCTGTGAAGAAAACTCATAATGGGCACGGTGTCTTTTGTAATTTCTTTTGGCCTTGCTACAGAGTGAAATCAAAGCAACTGGCAAAAGATGTGACTTAATCAAGGGTGCTTGGGCAACCATGTGTAGACTGCGTGCCACATTTATCCAAGCAGAAAATGCAAGTCATGCTGTAACTTCTGTTCACTGCAGAAAGGTAAAGAACGTGCTTGAGGCAACAAACTGACTGAATACAGTATTACTAAAAGCAGCAGAGATTGTAGAAAGAAGCTTTTTAAAGCAGAAAGAAGCTTTTTAAAGATGTACTTTTGTTAAAGCAAGTTAATGCGTCATTGTAAAAGTTAAGAGGAAATGTCTATTAAAATTGTGTTTCCTTACCGTAATCCATCACAGGTGCTCATGCTGACCGATGACTTGCTGTCATTGACTATTTTCCCTTGATAATAGCATAAATCCTATGGAAGAAAAAGAGTATTAAATAAATCTCTCACTCTTTGGATTATATGTGATGTATGTCATATGTTAGTAATCCTGCTTGTGGTATACCAGATCCTCAGGTGTGGTCGTGACAAGCATCCCATCTTCAGTGTAAAACGTTTCGCTATAGTCTTTCGTCAGTAGGCCACTGTTGACCAACACACATTTCGCAGATCAGTAACAAATGACTCATTAATGGACAAATCACAATTTGTAATGTGGGAACTGATGGCATTAAAATGTTTGACTTTGACAATGGGGAACTTTTTAAATGACAACAAGCGGACATGCAAAAAATGATGACAGAAGAGTCACTGGGAAGACAGACTTACTCATTTTTCTGGAGGTGCATTTCAATGTCTCTACCACCCAGCGTCATAGCGTATTTCACTGTGTCAGGTCTTGACTGCAGGGGATGAAAAGAACATTTAATTTGATTAAAATATTTAAACATGAAATTTAGAGGTGGGTTGATGGGAACTCACCTTTGAGTCTCTTTTTTGTAGTGCATGTAATCTGATTGGTCGGACAATCTCATACACCTTTGTTCCATCTAGTTCAGGAATGTGACCGACTACAGCAGATTGACAAACAGAGGGAATTATAGACGCTGAATCACATGTTAGTCATACAAGCCTACAGTCATATATATATAGCATGCGGATGTAGACTTTTAGATGTCAGAATTATTCTTAATGATCCAAATATTTTAGTGAAAGCACAAGTGTATAATTGAACCTGATGGTTTAGGTGATAACTGCCAACAGACTTATCTGTTACTTTAATCTTATGAGCAAAATCGGTAGACAATAATCTCTGTCCAGGGCGAAATAATGGTAAGCTCATGTTCTTGTTTTAAAAGTAGCAAATGTTTGATCAGTTTAGCAAATTAGACTCTGTGAAGAATATATATGCTATTTTTTTAGGGTGTAGCTTCAACATCAGCGATAACACTGTGCCTCATCTGATACAAAGCAAATGCATCAATCAAAGTGTGTGCTGTTGTTATTGAACCTGAAGTGTTTAAAGGTACAAAAGTACAGATGGGATGAAAGCTGTTACCTTTTCAAAAGGTTTCAAATATGTATTATACTAATATGTACATTTAAAGGTATATATTTATTTTTAGTTAAAGGTTATATATTAGTCACATACTTAAATGCACTGTAGGGATAAATAAGGGACAAAGCTGTAATAATAATAAAACTACCCAGTAACAGCTAGTACTTTTTTTTCAGCCCTTTCATGTAATCAAATAGTCTTATATGCCCAACAAATTACAAGGAGATTAAATAAAACAAAAATAATTGACAACGGTTCATAATAGTTAAGTACTGAATTAATACTGATGCATAATATGCTTGTTAATGAGCCTTTTTATTAATAATACTATTTATCATACTGTTTTGATATTGGTTTGGCTGTATTTTGTTATATTTACATGTAATACGCAGACAACACGATCTAACGTGTTACCAGTGATTTCATATCAATTACTTACTTCATGTTTCCCTGGGAACATTATCTTAAATATGCAGTAATGATTTGACCTGATGTAAAACAATACTGTTTTAAAATAATATAAACTAGTGCTGTCAAACGATTAATCGCATCCAAAATAGTTTTTGTAAACATATGAGTGTGTACTGTGTATATTTATTATTTATACATACATACAAACACATGCTTGTATATATTTAACAAAAACATGTTATGTTTATATATTAGATATATTTAGATTAGATGTATTATGTTAACAGAAACATTTATTTTGAATGTGATTAATCACGATTAATCGCTTGACAGCACTAATATAAACAATACGTTTGATATAAATATACCTTTATCTCACACAGGGCAAATACTGAATTGCGTGATTTAACTGACTTAGTAAAGGATCAAGATAAATACCATGGATCTATACAATTAAAAGATAACACATACAATGTACAGTCTTTCAATACACAACCTCTTTGATTTAGTCAGCGCAGTGCAGTATTACAGCTGAAGAGTGCACAACAGTGCAGAGATAATAGGTTAATCAGTCATTGTGGAGCAAAGTCACTGGTGTATCCAGTATCTTACCTGTGGGATCAAGTGAAAGACACAGAGCCAAGATCCACAACATCAGATGTCTTCTGGCCATTGTCAGTGTACAGAACAACTGAAAGAGGATCCTTCGGTTAAGCAAAGTTTTATAGTTCAGATGAAGTGTTGTGTAGTCTCTACACATGCACTTTGAGGAAATGACACAGAGGTATATAAGTTTAGTGACATGCTTGGACACGCCCCTGTGTTAAAAGAATGCAGGAAATAAACGGACAGATCTTGACGTAGTGATACTCACTCTTAAGTGTTGACAGACACTATAGAAGGATTGTGTATGAGTGTTCAATGGCTTTTTTTAACTGCTCCATAAACTGATCACTCAAGAGACATTTGCTTGTGTGTTCAAGAAAATCTTGCCTTTTTAACATTCACTAGTCAAAAAAAAAAAAAGAAACACCTCTAATGAATCATCCAGTCAAACAAGGTGAGGCAGTCAAACAGGTCTGTTATTTTACACCACTGTACACATGATTGAGACACAATCTGATACTCATTTTCCTTTTTCCAAATTGTTGTTATACTGATAGGTAAATGTAAAATGCAAATAGTTTGGTGCACATTAGCAGCTAATTGAAATGTTACTTTATCTAATGTACAGTTATAAGACTTGAAGGCCACTGTCTCTTTTCTTAACACTAAAACTAAAAGAGCTTCAGGCTGCAAACAGGCAAATATATAGGCTTTACCTTGGAGGTCCTACTTTAGTGAAACTGCAAGTGTTGCAAACATTACCAGACACAGAATATCTAATCACTTGCTTTCATGTACATACAATTTGCAATGCATTTGTTATCAAGATATATTTTAGATTGTTTACACAATTTATTCAATTAAATCTTAAACTGACAAAGAATGATTTGGATTTATATACTGTACATTGCATGCAATGTAATGATTAATTCTCAAAATGTTACCAGCTGAATATAGAAAGCAAATTGCCTGCATTTATAGATGTATAAAAGTGTAGAGACAAAAACATAAAGCTGTGCAAAATACATTGCCTTACCTTCACTTTGTTGCTCCTCGTGCTGTTTGGCTTTAAGTTTTATTCAAGACTTGCAGATTCATACTTTTTAATACTGTTTGTGGACACTGTCTGATCGTATTGTGAATTTCAAAACTGCATCTATCCTTTCCTTTTTTTTTTTCTGCCTTTGGGTTTTTTCTTAAAAATGCCAGTACATGAAAATGTGTAATGTGAGCCAAAAATAAGAAACTACTTCCCTGTCATCTCTGATTTGCTTTTCCCACTGAAATGCATTCTTGCTCTTTTTCTAATACATAAGGTCAAGTCAAGGACAATAATGCAGTTATTGTGCCTTCTCCTGACGCCTCCAACAAAGCCATTGTTCGCTTGTCGGAGTGGAGAAAGCATGCAGTGTCCATTAGGGCCGTATGTTTTGCAAACTGGCCCTTTTCTCTCGTCCCTCATCTCCTCCTGCTCTGTCCTACTGTGACCTAATGCTTAGCTTTCTGTTCTGTCATGGATCTGCACTTGTGTTTGTGAGAAGAACTACTCATAGATTGAGATCTGGTAGATGATACTGATCATCATCAAAAACCAATATGTGGTCAAACCCTGTAGCTTCTGGTAAAAAATGTATTTAATATTCCCCTGTGAACCTGAAAGGCTTATGTAAAGAAAGACTGTTGACACAGTCAACATTCAGATCCTGAGCATAAAAGTGTTTAAAAGACACGCATTTGTCAATACACTACTGTTCAAAAGATTTATGAATTTTTCGAAGACTGTTATGATCACTAAAGCTGTGTTTATGTGAAAAATAAATAATATTGCAATTTAAAATAACTTTCTAACGGAATATATTTTGTGATGGAATAGCTGAATTGTCAGCAGCCATTACTCCAGTCTTCAGAGAGAAATATTTATAATATACTTTCTGTAAAGTCCACATGAATAGAGCAGCCTTTGGAAATTCTAAGAACTTGTGCAGGGTAATACTGTTTGAGACCGAGTTTTGAGTTATGCAGAAAATATGATTTCTATGTTAAAGCACATCCAGAGAATTGTTTGTTTCAAGTGGCGTGCATGGACCCGCAGAGACCTTCAAAGATCATGTGTCCACATTCCTCCTCTGGTAACAGTTACAACATGTATTTGAGCTGCTGAACGCATCCACAGATTCATGTGCTGTTTCATGCCATAGACCAGTTGTACATCTGTCTTAAGATTTTAATGTTTAGTGGAAGCATATTCAAAGAAGAACTTAATATGTGATTCTGTTGTTCTTTGAGTGACACGAGTGTTTTCCAGAATATCAGTGTATAAGCTGCTAGACTTTAAGGTTGCTACATCCCTGTTCAGTTTGATAGGTTTTGGGATGAAGGTTCTCGAGTTTGTGTGAATATTTTGAGAGAGATAGATCTTGTTAATGTAATTCAAATTTTTGACCACTTGGTGGCAATGTCCCCAAACAACTCAATGCCAGGTTGCATGCATAATAGTCTTTACTGAGATTTATTTTTAAATCAGATTTCTCTCTTTCTTTAAGATGTTACCTCCCTTTCAGTGATCATGCTTTTTTTCACAAGTGTTTATATACCAATTTTTTAAAGGTTGCCTCGGAATAATGTGCTCTGTTGCCAAATCCTTAAAAAAAACCCGTTGCTGCCACACGAGGGCTTTCTATGCAAAAGTTTAGCAAAATTATAGATGCTTTTTTCAACATAATGGGAAACCTATGAAATGCACTTCTCAGTTCTCCAGTATAAACATTTGTGTTTCATTTCTTGGTCTGTTGTCCTTCTGCATCACCCTCCATAATAACCGATGAAAGAACTTCTATAAAGAGAAAAAGAGACCGGCAGACTGGTTATGTGATTTGTTTAGTCTTCTGCCTTTTAAGTTTTATAGAGATTAAGTGACGGATATCTCATCTCGCAGATGTCAGCTTTTGGATGATGTAATTGCTTTTAAACTTATTAATATGATGTCTGCGGCTTGTTTTACTCATAATGCAGTCCAAATGTCTCATTCACTGTTTATATGTATATGTGGGGAAAGTCTTGTTATTGTTTGTTTAATCTGGGTAATATGATAAGGCTGAGTGTGTATTTCTCTTTTTGGTAAGATGGTCATATTTTGGTATACTGTATATAATGCAGTCCATGTTCTGTGTATTATTCTGTTCCTGTCTGTGAGGAAAATGAGTTGGCATTCAAATGTGGCACTGTACACAGGCAAGATTGTTTGCATATATCAAACAGAACAACAGCAAAGCAAAACAGTGCCTTTTGTATTAGGGATACTTTTTATACCTGGCTGTACATTTGTTGTGTGTATTTTTTACTTTGTACTGCTGATATTACCTGTGACCTGCTTTCCCATTGTCTGTGCTTCTGATGAATATCCAAGGCTTCTCTGAGTTAAATCATCCGCAAGACCGATTCCTTTCTTGGTGAATGTTTTAAAGCTGCTGACATGCTTACCAGGCCTTGTTTTCCACTCACTGCACAGAGCCCGCTCTAGGCGCCCATATTAAACCCAATTAAACCATGATTTCTGAGGATAATTTGAGCAGGGCACTGAACAAAAAGGAAGACTGGATGTTGCAATAGTACAGTGGAGAATAGGGGTTAATTACATTTTTCTGTCCTCCTTTTTTTGGGTTTGAGTGAAACTTGAGGGACATTAAACTCATATCTGTCTCTGAGATGTATTTAATGCACATTTTTGTGTGTGTCTGTGCTTCTTGTTTACTAATTTCTGCTGATATAGATGATATATAAGTTCCAGTGTCTGTATCCTGTATGACTCAAGTGCTGTTTTATGAAAAATATGTTCAGATTTGCATTCACTTGCAGATATCTTATATATCTGCAAGTGAAATATGAACATCTACAATTTTCACAAAAAAATCAGCCATTTGCAGTTCTTTAAAACATTTTTTTTACAGCAGTGGAATTAATGCATTGCCAGGTTGTTGCATAATTTATATTGCAGTATTTATTTATTTATTTATTTATTTGAAAGTGTGTAGTAAGATGTGTGGTAAAGTGTGTAGGCATTTCAAATTCATTTATATATTATTAACAACAGGTTGTAGAATTTGCAACTTTATGACTTAATAGTGTGGTTAAACACCGCCTCCACAGAAGATCAACACCTGCTTCTAAATCACTGTGTTTAGCCCCGCCCACTGATTCAGGCATGTAGTGTAAGTAATGAGAGAGACAAACCCAGGTCTATGCAGAAACCAAGTGATAAAGTTAATTTGATTAACTTTATTTTTAATTAAGTTCCAGACAGCATCAGTAAGAACTCGATCCTTTGTTCACTTCATTTTTCCGCAGATTCGTTTACAAACATGGCACAATCCCACACAGGATTTTCAGAAAGATTGAAACTAAAAGATGGTTCTGTGCCGACTATATTGGATCTGACAGTAATGTCACACCACACAAGTTTAATGAGTATTTATGTGGTTTTAACCTAAATCATAGCAGCGTCCATCTATGAAGGATATAGGCTGTCAATCATACACAACTATTAGCCAATCATAGCATTGGCCGTTTACCTCTGAGTGTACAATCCGCCATGCCTATTCAAACAGAGAGTTCTGATGAAGGGGGTCAAAACTAGTCAGAAAATAGCCTATTACTTATAAATTATGTTTTTTTTAATGTTAAACACCTCTTTTGAGCAGATACAGGTCTGTAATGAGCATTAAAACAAAGAGCTTTAGGTTATGTACAACCATTTGACATGCTCAATGTCCAAACTAGTATCTTGGCATGGGCTTGGTATTATTAAGTAACACAGGAAACAGCTGATTGGGGTGTGAGTTGTTAGGTCAGAGCCTTTTGACAGGCAGGGAGTTGCAGCAAATTTCTCAACCTTGTTCCCCAGCCAGGATGAACAATAACATGCGGACTCTTCTTTCTCTTTATTTTTTGGCTGTCCTCCTATCTCGCCCATCATAGTCAGGTCAGTTTTATTTTAGTTAAAATAATTTTTTTTAAATTTTTTTATTAGGTTTATACATTTTAGTTTCAGTTATAGAATCTATAGTTAAGGAATCCACAGAGGAATCAAGTGAACAAGTTTCCATCTAAAATAAGTAAGATCCCACACTTGTGTACACACAGAAATCCCAACCTTGGGAAACACCGCATTAGTTCAGGGCATCTGCCACTTACTGGTTCTCGTAAGCAGACAAAAATATGTCCGGTAAACTCTACCACAAGGTTTGAAAAGTAATTCTTTGCCCATGCAAATGATTTCCTGTTTGGACGGCAGTATGTGGACACAAACTACTATGCCCTCAGCAATAGGCTAGTGCTAATCTCACTATAGCTAACAGGAGTCATGGTTTACTCATCGCTAATGAGGATCATATGGAGAATGTTTGTTAATGTGGTGGTGCAATGACGCAGTTTGCTTACAAAGCATGCTCTGCTTTTGTTTGTGTCTGTGAAACTATTACGTTTCTGTTAGTTTCCCGTTTGTAATTTGAGAGCACAGATTCTGAATGATTTTTTAAGAGTGCGTCAAGCTATTTTCGAAGTCAACACATACTTTGCCTCAGTTGTATTTTGGCAATGCTTCTGCTGTCCCACTTTTACACTGTTGTGGGGACAGTGGCTCATGGAGACCAGATACTATGGTGACACTCTTACATTATACAGTGTAATCACTCCTGGTAGTGTTTACAACACAACGAGTCTCCAAAGCAGTGATAAAAAACCGTAGCAGTTGTGATGCACCACAGAAGTTCTTTTTTAAAATAACAATAATAATGAAATAATTCTATCCATCCCACCATTTATAAATAATAATAAAAAAAACTACACTAAATTACTTAATAAAAAAAAATAATAATAATTCAACAAAATAATATAAAGTTCCATTCAGAGGAAATGGTGGTCAGTGATTATTTATTTATTTTTAAATAAATGTATAATTGTTCAGCAAGAGCACTTTAATTAGATCAAAACAGACAGCAAAGAAACATACGATGCATATAGGTTTCTTTAGATTCTATAGATTCTTTTGAACTTTCTATACTGAGAACATTCTTGTCAAAGAATTGTGAAAATCAGTCAAAGCTGTCCACAAATATATTACACAATTCTCGCAATAACCTTTATTTTAAATATTTTTTTATTCAGTGATGGAGACGGGCTTCCAAACATTGTAACACACTGACTGTTTAAATGCTCTTCTGTGGTAATGATGTCACCGATTCTGTAAATGGAGCTTAACCCAGAATATTCCTGTGAGTTTTATTGTTGTTTGTGAGTATGAACAATTTGCTAAGAACTATTTGCTCCAGGACAGGGTGATGTAATATAATGTACTATGTCATTGTCAGCATTGTTGTCCTAAAGCACTTATCTGCCTATAACCACTTCATGGTTACTCCACAGTAAACATAAGGATGAGCCGAATGGTCAGTACAGAGCAATCGTCTCTTGGTGTGAGATATTTAAGCAAGTGAGGGGCTTTGTGGAACAGGACACCGAAACCACCCAGGGAGAAAGAGAGAGCTGTCTGTGCCTGACACTGTGACCTTAAGCTATGGCTAACGGTGCTAACTCAGATCGGCCGGTGAGGACACATGGGATCCGACTGTTGTCTGACTTCGAGATATCATGCTCAGTGAAAACAGTGGTTGAAAGAATGAGAGAGATAGGGAAACAGATACCTAGGGCAAGCGCTGGCAGATAGGGAAGGGGTGTTGCTTTATCCGGTTCTGGCTAGTTTAGTGCGTAATGCTGCCTGGGTGCCTGTGTAGGAGCAGAGCTGATGTAATCCTCATGCTCGGGCTTGTCCCTGGATGCTGAGCGTGCATGTGGAAGTGTGGGGAAACACAAGCTTTCAGTCTTGGTAGTGTGCCAGTGTCCACTCTAGTGTGTTCGGTGCCCTTGTTGACCATTCTAGTTATGTCTAGGTTATGTAAACCGGATTATTCAGTTTTTGTTTTTGTTGTTGTTAGAATTGCTTTTTTTTGTATATACATCATTATGGATTATTCCAGAATCATTTGAAGCTTTTTTTTTTTTTTTGGTTCTTTCATAAATCATAAACTTTTCAAATAATAATTATGATTTACGAAAGCAAGATACATTTTTTTCTCATGTGGTGAAAATAGGTTTCCATACATTTGTCTTAGAATTCCATTTCAGAAATACATTTTTTTTTTTTTTTTTGACAGAAGTGAACTTAATTTTTTTCTGTAATAATAATGATAATAATTATTATTATTATAGGAAGTTAAAAACTTAATGTACATCAAGTAAAATGTGACCCTGGACCACAAAACCAGTCTTAAGTCACTGGGGTATATTTATAGCAATAGTCAAAAATACATTGTCAAAATTATCGAAATCATTTTTCTTTTATGCCAAAAATCATAAGGATATTAAGTAAAGATCATGTTCCATGAAGATATTAAGTAAATTCCCTACCACAAGTATCTCAAAATGTCATTTTTGACAACTTAAAAGGTGATTTTCTATTTTTTATTTTTTTTTGCACCCTCAGATTCCAGATTTTCAAATAGTTGTATCTCAGCCAAATATTGTCCTATCCTAACAAACCATACATAAATGGATAGCTTATTTATCCAGATTTCATGTGATGTAATATATCTCAATTTGAAAAAAATAAAATAAAATTGACCATTACAACTTTGTGGTCCAGGGTCACAAATAGTTTATATTTGGCAAATTATGTAGGCTTTTTGTTAATACATATCCCTCAAATGAGGTTTAGGAATGTTGAATGGGATCAAATAAGTGTATGTGAAACAATTATTATGTAATTAAGTTATTGTTCATGTTTGAGTAATATTATCTCCAATGGCTTTTCTCTTCTTATATGGCCAGGATATTTCCTTTTCCGTTGTGATTTCAGTCTGAATCTTCGCCAGGAAAAGACTTGGAATGGTATTTGGGCACGATTTAACAGAACTGGCAGGCTACCAGCCATAGTGCCTTTGGTGGTAGATGCCGGTTTAATGACTTTTTCTTAAGAAGCTGCCCTCCCGTGCTGATCAAACTCTGGTTTTAATGTTTATGGTGGTTCCAGTCAAGACATCCTGTGGCTCTGTGGAAGAGTGTTGTGTTAGCAGCACAAAAGATTGTGGGTTTGATTCCAGGGAACACACCTGTATGTACTTAATGTAAAAAATGTAAAATAAAGATATGACTAAAAGTACATGGCTGTTTAAAGGGGGGGTGAAATGCTCGTTTTCACTCAATATCCTGTTAATCTTGAGTAGACTATAGACTATAGAGTAGTACTGCATCCTTCATAACTCCAAAAAGTCTTTAGTTTTATTATATTCATAAGAGAAAGATAGTCTGTACCGATTTTTTCCGGAAAAACACGAGCGTCTGTTGGCGTGACGTGTGGGCGGAGCTAAAGAATCACGAGCGCGAGTAGGCTTTTGTGTTGATAGCGTTTGGAAGCTGTGACACCGTGAGAACAAAACCAACCAAAACAAACCATGGCTAACAGTCCGATTCAGCGTATATTTATGATCCAGAATCAGATCCAGAGGCTGAAATTTAACAAGAGCAGCATCACCAACGGCGTCTCTATGTTGGTATGTACTGAAACTGTATATATTTGCTTATCAGTTTTGGAAAATGACTAAGTTCCACTTTATCGTCTTTTTTTTTTTTTTTTTTTTAAGCTGTACATGTGGAAAGTGCAGTTTGATGACAACATCGCATGTTGTTTACTTGATGTGCTTATGCGCCGATAGCTAAGTTAACAACACAGAGATATTTGAAGCAGTTTTACTCACCGCCTGCGGTTCCAACACACGATCGTGACCCTTTTTCGTTGGGACTGCATTATCCTTAAGAAATAAACAATGTGCAAATCTGGCGTCAAACTGGGCCTTGTTTGTAAAACAAGCATCTTCGAAATGCAGGGGAACAAACACAAACACTTGCACAACTCCGTTGATGCTCTGTAAAAATAAACTCCATCCACTGGTCCCTTAATGCTGTTTCTCTTTTGGTAATCTGTGCAGGGTTGTCTTGCCCTGGCAACCAAAAACACACTTCTTTTGTGACTTTTTGCGACGCTCTCGCTCTGATCAGTGAATGTCTGTGCTCTCAGTGCTCTGCTATACGGGAGCGCGCGCTCTTCCGGCAGAAGTGCCCTTAGGACCCATATAAGGTAATTCCGCTCCATCTAACGTCACACAGAGCCATACTCAAAAAAAACTTTCCGAAACTTGTGACAAACCGGAAGGAGTATTTTTGGAACAGAAATACTCCTTCAAACGTACAACTTAATTTTTGAAACTTTGTCCATGTTTAGCATGGGAATCCAACTCTTTAACAGTGTAAAAAACTCAGTGTGCATGAAATAGCATTTCACCCCCCCTTGAAAAAACTGTTAGACTCCAACTCTTTGTCTATTACTGTAAATGCATCAAGCTCAGTGCCAAAACTGATTACAAACAACATTTGAATCCCAGAATCAGGCTGTCATACAAAATGATTACCGTTAATCTCACATCTTCCTGTAAACAGCCTCTAGCAGGCATGAATAAAATGTGCTATTTGTGAGTCTGTGGACAAACAAATGTTGAGCTATTAGATCAAGCTGCATAGTTGTGGGTTTGGCTGACCTGTGGAGGAACTGTGATTGGAATGGTGGTGTGTTCAGCTCTAATTTTTGTATAGTATGACCTGAAGAGGAGGAATGGCTAACCGCACACTGATCCACTCATGACTTAAAATCTTTAAAATGATTTGTAATTTAAATAACATCTCTAAAAGTTGAGAACCTTTTGAATGAAAGATTTTGGGAAAAAATCTCTACTTTTGACTTTGACAGTTTGTTCAAATGCTGCATCTCTAAACACTGATGCAAATGATAGTATAAAAACAAGTTGAGTAATTAAACTGGAATCTCCTGCCACAGACGTTCCTCTGTGAGCAGATTTGACTGCAATGCCCGGATGCCATTATACAACTGTTATTATAGCAACAGAGCTAATGCTTCTGAGAATTGTGCTAAAGGATTCTTCACAATGTGTGTGCTGCTGAGTATGCATGTTTATGTTTTACATTATGGTTTATACAATTTACACAATATGGCAACAGAGTGTTACAAATAAATTATAAAACATGGACTAATCAAATTAAAATGCATGCATATTCTAGTTTGCCATTATTGATAATTTTATCCATTTATTTGGCCAAAAAAAAAAAAAAAAAAAAGAAATTCAGGCTTCAACTTCCAAACTGCAAAGATTGTTATTGTAGTGAATTAAATCAACAGAAATGAGTCTTTTAGACTAATTCGACATTTATTATGTACTATGAAATAAAAATACTAGGCCACTTTGTTTGTCTTTCTTGTTTCAAACTTTTTTTTATAGGCAAAAATAAAATTATGATGACTGCATTACAACATTTGATCAATGATTCATTGTCAGCGTATAAAAAATTTAATGAAGTTTGGTCATGTGCTATGTATGTCTGCTTTAGCATATCAAGTCATCTGCTCCAGGGACCAGTGCTGTCATATCCGACAAGCTGAAGACTCTGGCCCCACGGTGCTTAGTTAAGCAAAGCATGCAGGAAGGGATGAAAACAAAGAACAACATTCTTTACTTCATATAGCACACTGAGGTAAATGCCATTTTTTAAAAACATCTTCACAGCTGCTTCCTTTGAGTTTTACTATTCAGCAGCAGTTACATGCAGGGAATACTTCGTCATTGTTTGTGTTGTTGCATGATGTCATTCTCTACAGAAATGAAAACAGAAAGCTACATTTATAAAAAGTAAAAAAATGGAATCATAATTCCAGACACAATAGATCTTTGCAGTTAACATGGCAATCCTGATCTCCCGTTTGAAGATTTATTGTGCTTGTCTGCAAATCGCATAATGTCAGTGGAAACAGAACAGTTAATAAATTGTCTTCATGTGCAAAACTACTTCATTTTCATCTTCTTTATTGTGCACAGTGTTTGCCTCTCATCTGCTTTGAAGTTTTATGGGCTTCAATACAGCCAAAAACCGACTGGCAATGTAATCAGAAACTGATGGGTGTTCATCTCCATAAATTGAATTTTAGAAGTTTGATCACTATGGTTTATATTTTATATAAGGTAGTTTATTTTATTTTTTTATTTATATATTATTATTTATATATCAATTTGTTTATTTAAATAGTTTTTTTTATTTTATTTAAAACACATTTACTGATTAATGCACGTCATGGTATGGGTTGTCGGGGTTAAGTGAACATATAGGGAAAACTGGGTTTACTATTTTAATCAGCAACTGGCTCCAGGCGTTTGCAAGGAGGGAACTACTTTTCCTTCAGGCAGACAAGCTGAAGCAAACTGTTTCTCTGTTGTTTCTGCTGTTTCTCTTTTGGTAATCTGTGCAGGGTTGTCTTGCCCTGGCAACCAAAAACACACTTCTTTTGTGACTTTTTGCGACGCTCTCGCTCTGATCAGTGAATGTCTGTGCTCTCAGTGCTCTGCTATACGGGAGCGCGCGCTCTTCCGGCAGAAGTGCCCTTAGGACCCATATAAGGTAATTCCGCTCCATCTAACGTCACACAGAGCCATACTCAAAAAAAACTTTCCGAAACTTGTGACAAACCGGAAGGAGTATTTTTGGAACAGAAATACTCCTTCAAACGTACAACTTAATTTTTGAAACTTTGTCCATGTTTAGCATGGGAATCCAACTCTTTAACAGTGTAAAAAACTCAGTGTGCATGAAATAGCATTTCACCCCCCCTTGAAAAAACTGTTAGACTCCAACTCTTTGTCTATTACTGTAAATGCATCAAGCTCAGTGCCAAAACTGATTACAAACAACATTTGAATCCCAGAATCAGGCTGTCATACAAAATGATTACCGTTAATCTCACATCTTCCTGTAAACAGCCTCTAGCAGGCATGAATAAAATGTGCTATTAGAAAGCTACATTTATAAAAAGTAAAAAAATGGAATCATAATTCCAGACACAATAGATCTTTGCAGTTAACATGGCAATCCTGATCTCCCGTTTGAAGATTTATTGTGCTTGTCTGCAAATCGCATAATGTCAGTGGAAACAGAACAGTTAATAAATTGTCTTCATGTGCAAAACTACTTCATTTTCATCTTCTTTATTGTGCACAGTGTTTGCCTCTCATCTGCTTTGAAGTTTTATGGGCTTCAATACAGCCAAAAACCGACTGGCAATGTAATCAGAAACTGATGGGTGTTCATCTCCATAAATTGAATTTTAGAAGTTTGATCACTATGGTTTATATTTTATATAAGGTAGTTTATTTTATTTTTTTATTTATATATTATTATTTATATATCAATTTGTTTATTTAAATAGTTTTTTTTATTTTATTTAAAACACATTTACTGATTAATGCACGTCATGGTATGGGTTGTCGGGGTTAAGTGAACATATAGGGAAAACTGGGTTTACTATTTTAATCAGCAACTGGCTCCAGGCGTTTGCAAGGAGGGAACTACTTTTCCTTCAGGCAGACAAGCTGAAGCAAACTTTGACCTGAGTTAAATTTAGTTTCCCCATTGTTAGGATTGATAAAGTACACTCAGCTTGTGTTTGAGAGGGCAGGACTAGGCTCTCAATCCAAAACTTCCTTTACCGTGTCAAAAGGTCATATTGTGCTCTATGTGCAGGACTATGGAGAACACTCTGCTTATATTTATTACATGTTCCTGGCGTCTCTTTCCGCACATTTCCCATCCTCCTTGACTCCAGTCATAACTGTTATGCCAGCCTGAGAAAGACTGGTTTCCTGTTTCGCAACACACTCACAATGGATGCCAAGTAACGGCATTCCACAAGATTACTGCATCAATGGCACATTTTTGGGGAGTCTCTGGAGGCCAAATAAAATGCCATTCCAGAACCTGGTATTTTTTTTTTTTTTTTTTACAGATTCCATAATGTTTTCCACAATGACGGTTCAAACGGAACTGCCCTAACGCTAAACCAGACAGAGAATAAACAAAGTGCACCAAGATGTGTGTTGAGTTTGGTTTATACAGAGCTTCTTATTATTTTTGCTGTTATCTGAAAAGCCCTCAGCAATTTAGCAATCATCAGATAAAGTGGGAAAGTGGCTATTTATGGCTGTAAAACTACAGAATAGACAATGTAATAATATAGATGTTTGTTTCAAAGACTTGTATCAGTCTACATTAAAATAGGTCTATTACATCATCCATGGCATAGTTAGTAAAGAATTGGTTATACAGGTTAATACAGTTAATAACACCTAATTAGAACACCATTGTGAGGACACCATAATTATTTAGAAATATGATGAGAGTCAAGTGAGTTTTTGTCACGAAACTACAGTACAGTCATTTGTATTGTTTGCAGAGAATATTATTATGTATGAAATAACCAATGAAAAAAATGATGGGGTTTGTTAAATTTGTGACATTATGGTATCCTTACTGAATAAACGAATAATAATAATAAAAATAATAATAATAAAAATGATCACCAACATTTTTAATGCGTTTTTTTATTGAGGTCAAGATTTTATCAGATTTTAGGGTTCCCACATCTCCAAAATTGCATTCCTACAAAAATGTGGTAAGATCTAAATTAAAAGTTATTATCTAATATTTCTTAAAGGTAAACTCCATATGTTAAAAATGCACCCCCCTATGAGATAAACGTTGCGCACTCATGTCGTCAGCGCTCTCATCCATAATTACTGGCATTTCCAGAGCTGGAGTCATGTTGGCTCCAAACGGGAAGGCGTTCCTCGGGGCAGGCAGCGCTGATGAAGTCATCTCCGTAAGCGGAACCTGCGCTGTCGCTCTATAAAGAGCATGGCCTCACTGTCAACTCCTCACTCGACTCACAGCCACCAAAGCGGCTAAGTCTGGTCAAGTTGGCGACTCTAACGCTGCTAAACAGCACCAAAGCCGCAAGATGTCGACCGACATGTACTCAGAATCTCGCCGGGTCTGCCCTTCAATCCATGGCAACAAGTTTGACACGGCGAACCGAAAGCGAGCGGTGGCCAACATCTTCGAGAACGTCAACCAGGACAAACTCATGAGACTCTTCCAGAAAACTGGGGACATGAAAGCCGAGGAGAGAGTGAGAAGCATCTTCTCCTTCGCACACGACCCCGAAGAGACGGCCAAAGCTCTGATGGCTCTCAAGCAGAGGAAGAAGGACAAGTTCCTGCGGATCGCGGGGATGGTGCGACACTTTCTGAAACTGCGTTGAGCGACTTCTCGCGTTGACCTGCGTTTGCATGGTCGTTTATTTCAGACTGCCGGTTACATTTACAAGCTGGCGATAACGGACACGTCCAGAGTAGTCGAGAAGGAACCTCACGAGATGAAGGAAAGCCTCGTGAACGACACGAGTCCTTTCATGAAGGATGGGGATGCACGAGATCTGGAGCCGTGGATGCGCTCGGTCTGAAGGAATCCCGCGGCGCGAGCTCGCAGAGCCCCTCGTGCATCATAACGTGAAATAAATGTCTCGTGAACTCTATGCATTTTAAAAATGGACATTATCACGAAATTCTTCGCCTTATAGGTGTATTTGTTGGTGCACAAGAACTATGAATGGAGACGGAAGTTATATTGCCTGAAAACTGCCTATGCATTGTCTCTATGCCAGTTTAATATTGTGATGTGTTAACACTCAACGGCCACTTATTTATTTGTCACAATGTTATAACACCAGTTATGCATTTTTCACAATATCATTTTCCATTGTTTATATAATAAATTATTAACTAAACATTTGGACTCTCTTCTCTTTCTTGACTTTCTTGAAATAAATTGTGGGTTCTCCTGGACCCATTGGTCCATATAGAACTGATCCCATGTTTCACACTCAAAAGGGTAAAAGCTGTCACTGGGGTGGTAGTCTACTCTTTAAAAAGGTACTATTTTATACCATTAAGTTATGAACCATTAGGGCTAAATTTGGTACAACATTGACACTGCCTTGCTTACAGTAGAAATTTTAAGGTACAGTATTTAAGCAGAGTTTGACATTGCTGTTGTGTTTAATCTAAAAACTAGTCATGGCATAGTGTAACTCAAAAACCCAGCAGTCATCCTGAGAGATGTAAAAGATATTATCTTCAACAATACATTTTTTATTAGCTCTCAGGTGTATTTGTTTTTTAGCTTTCACTTTTTGGGCTGTTTTGCAAGATGGTCGCACCTGTCACTCACCACAAGGTCCGGTTAACGTTCATTCAGGCTTGTCTCCTTTGCTTTGCAGATTAGTAGACCGGCGAGAACCAGTTTCTGGTTGATTCAGCCGTGTTTGTTAAAGGTGTATTACATTACCATGGTGTGTAGATAAGAAGCTTTACCAATCTCTTTAGATCCTCCTCTGTGTTAGTTTTTTGATATATAGCGATAAGTAATTTAACAAATTCAGGTGTTTTGTCAGACTTTTGGCATGGTTTAGGATTAGGGATGGCAGAGGGGAAGATCAGTGGATGCTAATCTTAATGCTCTGATAGGTCACTGTACTGGCTCAAACCAGTTCTGATGCTGGGAATGCGTCATCTGACATCTGACTACCTGGCGGTCATGTAAGGTAACAGAGCCCAACACCTTACCTCTTCGTCTTCGCTGCCAAGAGGGAATTTCCTGTGTAAACATTCACCTGCAAAAGGTGACTGTTGGAGAGACACACATAAAAGTACATAAAACTTGATTGTTACAGGTTGTGTGAAGTGTGACCTATTATTATAACCTTCGAACTAGAGCAGCTGTGGGAGTTCAGTAACACAATGAACTGCAACATGATATTTTTATAAGACAGACTTAATGTTTGAGTTATTCACTGTCAGCTTGCATCCAATTTTCCATTCAAGCAAACCACAATTTATTATTATTATTATCATTTATTTTTGTTAATTAATCTGTCAGCTTTGATTTTCATGTTTTTTTTTTCACCCTTTTACGGTAACATGCTTGTTTAGGTCTACTATGGCTAAATATTTAAGCCAATTGTCCTGTCTGTCTCGTGTGCTGTATGAAATGCTTGACTCATGATTGTCTTCTCTCTCCCACCCATTTCCTTTCTTTCACTGTGTTCAGGGCAGGGGACTTTGAAGTGAACAGACTGTGTGGAAGCAATATGTGCGTGTGTGTAAGTTTATAGTGACAGGAGGAGCAAGGTACTGACAGCAAAGCTGCTTTTATCAGTTTACAGAGGAGTCAGGCCTCTCCGGTACAAACCGGTTCAGAGACTGACAACTGATAAAGGAACCAAAACTGCTTGTGGTGTTGCATCAGAGTTAGTGAGGAGGAAAAGTTCATTTAGACGAACAAGAAAATAAATTCTAGTAGCATGTGGTGGTCTTCTGAAATGGAGCTTGTTTTCCATATTAAATCCATGTGGATCATACTTTTGTTTAAATTAACACACTACTGAATGGATTTAAACCAATCACATAAAATTTTAAAGTTTACATATAGAGTATAAACCATTTAAAAAACCTTTTAATTAATAGCTGTTTAATTTTACTATTAATATTAATACAAATTTGGTGCAGGTGTATTTCATTTTTATGCCATTAGGCCAAAAAAATAAATATATCATATATATATCTGGCTGTAACATTAAAATTCATTCGTAGCTTGGCATCCTATTGGTTATTTTTTGGTTCACAGTCCAAAAAATGAGGTGTTAAAATTTTCACTAATTTTAATTACAATAATTTTGGTTTATTTTACCTAAAAAAAGATCAATATAAAAGTGCTAACACTTTATGTCTGTGGTTGTCACAAAAGCAGAACCAGGCAGCTTTTCAACGTCATCACTCAAATGCCTCCGTAAACAAGTTTTCCTCTGCTGACTGGTTAGAAGTCTAGTTTCTCTACCGGTCATGTCACCAGCCCAATCCAGCTGCTGACAGACTCACTTCTCTACACGCGAGTGCCCATTTACGCCCATTGTGACCAGGTTCCTCTATTTGCATCAAATAGCCTATAATGACAGTGATAGGGAAACATCCACCACACTGCGGGAGTTCAACAGACGTCAGTCAGGATGAGAAATGGCTGTTTTACAGGAAAGAAGGGCTTACAAGTGGGGCAGGCGATAAATGGTGTGTTCAGACTGCTTTCCGCTATGGACGCAGACATAAGTCTCTGTTTCCTAAACCACATACTTTATTTGTAAGTCACTCCAAGCCTAGATGGCACTGGGTGAGAGATGCTCACATAGTGATGAAAAGCCCTTTGTTACCAATGGATGAATCAATTCTTTGTGTTTGTTTTTTTATGTGTATGTTTACATTTGTGTGTATTCATGATACGTCAGTGTGGTACATTGCATCTGACCCCTACAGCCCCGGTGTCACTCGAGACCAGCTATGCTGACTTACTGACGCAAAGTCCACATCCCAAACAAAATATCTGGGACATTTCAGCCATATTTCTGCAATTTCCTGCACACTGAATTTCCATCACTAGTGATGATTTTGATTTTTGCTGTGGATAAATGAAAAAAAAAAGTGAAAATGAAAATAAAAAATTGCATACAAGACAATGTTTTTAAGAATGAAAGTTAAGTAATTAAGTACATTTAAATTACACATTTTTCGTACGCAGAGTTCATCATTAATCAGTACGAATTCTTGTCCATGCATCTACACCATACTTCTCAAAACTGGAGTCAGTAGGATTCTTAGAAAGAGAAAGATTTGTACTTTCATTAAAAAAGAATGCCTTGAATTGATCAGAAGTAAAGACTTTTTAATTCTTAACATTTTCTTTTTCAAAATAACTTATGTATTTTTGGACATTCTAGCTGTTAAATATTTTTTTTCCACCAATTCCTTGGTAAATTTTTCTACCAAAATTTTTCCAACACTGCTAATAATAAGAGAAAATTCATATTCATATTATTAACATTTTTACTGTATTTCTTTTTAAATTTAAATAAATGAAATAAATGCAGTCTAGGTGAAAATGAGAGACTTCTTTTAAAAACATAAAAGAGTTAAAGCTGCAAGCAGCATTGAAAAGGCCCACGCACACGTGCTCACCACCTCTTAGGAAAACAGAAAATGGTCAGCAATATGCATTTTAATTGATAAATATAGGGAGGATATATCGAAGTATTATTTTGCATGATTTTTTGAACAAAGTGCCTAAGGCCCTAACAATCATGGATCCCATATTTTTGAATTATAGTGTCTACAATTTATTTTATTGCATGAGGCATAGATAATGGAATCTATCTATCTATCTATCTATCTATCTATCTATCTATCTATCTATCTATCTATCTATCTATCTATCTATCTATCTATCTATCTATCTATCTATTTACATTTACATTTACATTTACATTTATTCATTTAGCAGAAGCTTTTATCCAAAGCGACTTACATATGAGGACAGTGGAAGCAATCAAAAACAACAAAAGAGTAAGGATATATACAGTATTGTTCAAAATAATAGCAGTACAATGTGACTAACCAGAATAATCAAGGTTTTTAGTATATTTTTTATTGCTACGTGGCAAACAAGTTACCAGTAGGTTCAGTAGATTCTCAGAAAACAAATGAGACCCAGCATTCATGATATGCACGCTCTTAAGGCTGTGCAATTGGGCAATTAGTTGAATTAGTTGAAAGGGGTGTGTTCAAAAAAATAGCAGTGTGGCATTCAATCACTGAGGTCATCAATTTTGTGAAGAAACAGGTGTGAATCAGGTGGCCCCTATTTAAGGATGAAGCCAACACTTGTTGAACATGCATTTGAAAGCTGAGGAAAATGGGTCGTTCAAGACATTGTTCAGAAGAACAGCGTACTTTGATTAAAAAGTTGATTAGAGAGGGGAAAACCTATAAAGAGGTGCAAAAAATGATAGGCTGTTCAGCTAAAATGATCTCCAATGCCTTAAAATGGAGAGCAAAACCAGAGAGACGTGGAAGAAAACGGAAGACAACCATCAAAATGGATAGAAGAATAACCAGAATGGCAAAGGCTCAGCCAATGATCACCTCCAGGATGATCAAAGACAGTCTGGAGTTACCTGTAAGTACTGTGACAGTTAGAAGACGTCTGTGTGAAGCTAATCTATTTTCAAGAATCCCCCGCAAAGTCCCTCTGTTAAAAAAAAGGCATGTGCAGAAGAGGTTACAATTTGCCAAAGAACACATCAACTGGCCTAAAGAGAAATGGAGGAACATTTTGTGGACTGATGAGAGTAAAATTGTTCTTTTTGGGTCCAAGGGCCACAGGCAGTTTGCGAGACGACCCCCAAACTCTGAATTCAAGCCACAGTACACAGTGAAGACAGTGAAGCATGGAGGTGCAAGCATCATGATATGGGCATGTTTCTCCTACTATGGTGTTGGGCCTATTTATCGCATACCAGGGATCATGGATCAGTTTGCATATGTTAAAATACTTGAAGAGGTCATGTTGCCCTATGCTGAAGAGGACATGCCCTTGAAATGGTTGTTTCAACAAGACAATGACCCAAAACACACTAGTAAACGGGCAAAGTCTTGGTTCCAAACCAACAAAATTAATGTTATGGAGTGGCCAGCCCAATCTCCAGACCTTAATCCATTTGAGAACTTGTGGGGTGATATCAAAAATGCTGTTTCTGAAGCAAAACCAAGAAATGTGAATGAATTGTGGAATGTTGTTAAAGAATCATGGAGTGGAATAACAGCTGAGAGGTGCCACAAGTTGGTTGACTCCATGCCACACAGATGTCAAGCAGTTTTAAAAAACTGTGGTCATACAACTAAATATTAGTTTAGTGATTCACAGGATTGCTAAATCCCAGAAAAAAAAAAAATGTTTGTACAAAATAGTTTTGAGTTTGTACAGTCAAAGGTAGACACTGCTATTTTTTTGAACACACCCCTTTCAACTAATTGCCCAATTGCACAGCTTTAAGAGCGTGCATATCATGAATGCTGGGTCTTGTTTGTTTTCTGACAATCTACTGAACCTACTGGTAACTTGTTTGCCACGTAGCAATAAAAAATATACTAAAAACCTTGATTATTCTGGTTAGTCACATTGTACTGCTATTATTTTGAACAATACTGTAAGTGCTATAACAAGTCTCAGTTACAGTAGGTTAACACAGTACACGTAGCATGGGATTTTAAATACTATAATATAAAAAAAACAGATAGAATAAAAAAAGAATAGAGCAAGCTAGTGTTAGAGGTCTTTACACACACACACATACAATTGCATAATTAATGAAAAGAAAATAGAATACAAAAAGATTAGAAAGGTAGTTAGATTTTTTTTAAAGAATAGAATTAGAATAGTGAGTGCTAAAGTTAGAGGGTCAAATAAAGATGGAAGAGATGTGTTTTAAGCCGATTCTTGAAGATGGCTAAGGACTCAGCTGCTCGGATTGAGTTGGGCAGGTCATTCCACCAGGAGGGAACATTTAAATTTAAAAGTCCGTAAAAGTGACTTTGTGCTTCTTTGGGATGGCACAATCAAGCGATGTTCACGAGCAGAACGCAAGCTTCTAGAGGGCACATAAGTCTGAAGTAATACATTTAGGTAAATGGGTGCAGAGCCAGGGGTAGTTTTGTAGGCAAACATCAATGCCTTGAATTTTATACGAGCAGCTATTGGAAGCCAGTGCAAATTGATAAACAGAGGTGTGACGTGTATTCTTTTTGGCTCATTAAAAATGAATCTTGCTGCAGCTTTCTGAATTAATTGTAAAGGTTCGATAGAATTGGCTGGAAGACGTGCCAAGAGGGCATTGCAATAGTCCAGCCTGGACAGAACAAGAGCTTGAACAAGGAGTTGTGCAGCATGTTCCAAAAGAAAGGGCTTGATCTTCTTGATGTTGAATAAAGCAAATCTGCAGGATCGGACAGTTTTAGCAATGTGGTCTGAGAAAGTCAGCTGATCATCAATTATAACTCCAAGGCTTCTAGCTGTTTTTGAAGGAGTTATGGTTGATGTGCCTAACTTGATGGTGAAATTGTGATGAAACGATGGGTTTGCTGGAATTACAAGCAGTTCTGTCTTGGCAAAAATATATATATATAGAATATATCTACATCTATCTATCTATCTATCTATCTATCTATCTATCTATCTATCTATCTATCTATCTATCTATCTATCTATCTATCTATCTATCTATCTATCTATCTATCTATCTATCTATCTATATTGTTATTTTAGAAAGTATGTGCTTTACACACCTTTTGACCTGTTTTGTAAAATTTGTTTCCTTGTATTTTTTGTACCATCTGTTATTTAATCTGAATTGTTTTTAAAAATCCACTGGAGAAAATACCCATGTCACATCCTTACACAATGCCTCAGAAAATATGATCTGAGATAGAACATCTGACAAAAACATTGTTCTCCAGTCTTCTATTAGTTCCTATCATTTTAGTATAAGTTCAATGTTATATCTTTAGGTTGAGAAAAGTAAATCTGCATGCAACATTCAAATTCATTCTTATCTTTCAAAGTTGTTGCTTTTTTATATTATGCAATATAATATATACAACATATTAGACTATAAACAATATAAAATATAGAAAAGAATAACGACAGTTACCCAAAATAATGGATTAAACTCTTGCATTTAATTTCCGTCTGATTTTGCTTACACCCAAAATTCTAAATCTAAAACTGATCTAACATGATTTTATTTGTATGTTCCAGATCAATCTGAAAGAAGGCCATTATTTGCCGCGTGCAATTACATGCATTGTCCTGTATTGCACTTTGACCTTGTGTTTCTGTAGGACCTCGGATAGACTCATCAAATGTGTTCTCTCTGGAGGGGATCTCCTCTCTATTGTTCTTTGCCTGTGGTGTGTTCTGGACAGAGGAGTGAAGCCTCTTCCTGTGTGGATCTTTTGGCTGTCCCCGGGGCAGGGCGGTTGTCGCGGCCAGCAGACTCTCTGTCTCGCTACAGTTCCACTGACCGGCCTTGCCATTGTTCAAACCCTCCTCTCCTTTGTCCTGCTCCCCTCTCCACCTCTCTCCCAACTCCCAGCGTCCTCCTTTTTCTCTGCAGGTGTTGAGAAGGAAGCCCCCTTGATACCACACAATGGCAGAGCAACCCTCCTATTTATATATCCATTTCTCCTCTTATTTATTTATTCTTCTATGTATTTTTGCTGAGTGCTCTTGATAGTGATTTACTTATAATGGGCTAAAACTCTGTTTACTTAATATAGAGAGACAGGCATTTTTTTGTTTTGTTTTATACAGCGAATCTTTTCTTTTTATAATCCTTTATAATCTTTTCATTCCTTTTCAACGTCTCTCCCTCATCTTACTCTTCATGGAGAACTGGAGAAATCACCTGTGGTTAACAGCTCCTGATAATATTATTCATCTGTATGGGCTTTACTCTTATTACACAGAATGAGGGAGTGTAGTTAGACACGTCACAGAGTGTTTCATTGTTTCTTCAGGACAAAACCGATGACAGTTAAAACACCGTTAGACTGCTGTCGTGTTAATCTTTTAAAGACTTTTGTGCTTTCATTTTGTGTTTGTTGGCAAAGAGCACTTTGTCAAGCACACAGATTCTTAAGCCTATATTCTGTAGTGTCTCTCAGCTTAGTAACAGAGAAGGTGTGGACAGTGTTAAATGTAATGGATAGTTTAGGTTTGGACAGATTCATGGGAATTCCAGAGCTTCTTAGAGATCTCAGTAACTTGCAATATAGAATCCTGGTTAAATCATAGATGTCATCACTTTTACGTTATACAACTCAGAGAGGCTATCCTTTGGCCCTTGTTGCGGGGCTGTGTTCAGTGACTCATTGAGCGCTGTCTGAGGAACCTGGTACATGCTGTGCTACTTATTTATCCACAGTAAATGATTTCATAGTACATCCTGTCTGCAGTCATCTAAACGTCTGAGGATGCAGCTTCAGAAATGACACTCACTTAGGTGACTTCTTGTGACCATATCAGATGGCATGTCTACATTGTATAACATCTCATGCAAGTGGAAACCAAGACAAATGTACCTGCAAAATGAGGCGTATTTTTTTTATTTACATTTTTTATAAAGCAGTTATTAAATGAAAAATTTAATTTTTGTAAAATTAACACTTTACAATAAGTTTTCATTTGTTAATTTACGTATACAACATTGGAATCAAATGTATCTATAGACCTTAGCTAACTAAAAATCAACAGTTTTATTTCTATTAACTTACATCAACAAATATTACTTAATACTGTAAAAAATGAATTGATTATTGTCAGTTAATGCATTAATTGGCTCTTTTAATAAAACAGAAAATACTTTGTACAAAATACAAAATGACTCAGATAATTGAAAAACACATTCTCCTCCACTCTTGATAGCTGCACACATACGTAATTTCAGTACAGGTATGTTTCCATGTAATGCCTTAACATTGAAAATATCAGTGTGTAACATTCAAATTCTTAACCTGGAATATGTAAAGGATTTCCCTTGATGTGCACCAGAATCAAGATCCGGGCTAATAAGAATTCTTTCATTATTTAAGGTGGACTTCGGGAGAACTACACAGCTGGTCTCTGAGTTTAATACAGGAAAACGATAAAGGAAGCCGATGCTGATAAGATCCTTATGTACAGCGTTTGAACCTCAACGACTGGACAGGAAGTGAAAGGAGCCTGGCGCTGTCACCTTATTCCAGTTAAGTTCTGCGCCACTCTGAGGCCCTGCAAATGCTCTTAACTTCCTATACGTGATGCTATCGCACAGACTCATTGTTGTAGACTCAGGTGAAGCCATTATGATAACATCACAAAGAAAAGCTTTCATAAATTGTCAGCTATTGTGATCCTGCCTTTGTGAAGTACTCGGCTGTTTCCTCAGTGCGACTTCGGAAAGATCTAATCAGCGTCGATACTGATTCTGAGTAACTCTTCTCTATAAACTCTCACTCCCTTCACTTTCCACAATCTTTTGTCTGAGTTTACAAGCTGTTTTTGTCATTTATATAACTTGTGATATATTTTAAGAAATATTATGATGTCTTTGTATTTTCTTTCTTTGACTCTTTTGCACATTTCATCCATCTGGGCTTTTTATCGCTGTTGCTGTATCTATATTCATTTAAAAGAAAATGTCAGAAGAGAGTGGGAGGAAGGAAGAGAGAAATCAGCAAGTAGGAGAATGAATGCCAGAGATGAGATGGATGCTGTAGTTTGGGTGATGATGGTGAGGCATCTGGCAGGACAGGGAGGGCACATGATGAGAGTATGACCACTGCAGTGGGGAGGATTAGACTGGGTGACCAATGGGAAGTGAACCAGGTCACATCAGGGGCACCTATAAAACAATGTGACCTAAATTGGCACCAGCTGACAAAATTCTTGTATTTATTACCGGAACATTTCGAAGCCCTCCCAGACAGGTCAAATTAGATTACAGTTTCAAACAGCACAGACCCATTGTTTAACATTACTGTGAAGGTTAACTTCTGGGAGAAAGTAGGAGAGATTAAAATGGTCATACTGTATGCATTTTATTCCTCGACTTTGTGTTCCTGTAGCTCAGACAGAAGAACAGTGCACTGAAAAATGCTGAAGTCATGGATTGATTGATCATGGAATGCAAGAACTGATCAAATGTGTGCTTTGAATACAGTCTGAGTTGCGCTGATTTACATGCATCTGTCAAATAAAAAAATCTGTGCTGTTTGAAGGAATTTTCCATCTAGGTTTTTCACAAGCCGTTTTGACTATATTTTTAATTATGTATTGTGTTGTGTTTTAGAGTAAAAGGAAATGGAAAATATATCTGTAAACTTAGCAGATAATGGCCAGGAAGAAAACAAACAGTATATTTCTGGGATTTCTAAGTTTTTTTTAGAAATGTGTAAATGTGTGAATGACTCAGAGAAGCTTTACTACTAGTTGTGGCGTTGTTACTGTTAACTAAATACATATACAATCTGAATTAAAAATAAATAATTATATATATATATATATATATATATATATATATATATATATATATATAAATCTGATAATAATAGATAAAATAATAGATAAAAAAAAATAAATAAAAAACTGTACTAATCCTGAAATAAAAATAAATTACAACTACTTGGATAGAGACAAAAGCACAAAACAAAATAGGTAAAATAAAACAAAAATGATAAACTACAATTAAAAAAAAATAAAAATAAAGGCTTATTCAAAATATTAATTAAAAACTATAGAAATAAAACTAACATTGTAATGGATGATATTACTTAAAAATTAGTAGATGTACTAAAAGTCCTTAAGTGTAATAATGGAGTTTAGGATTTCACACATATCTTAAATTATCTTTATTTTTTTACTAAATAAACCGAGTGTTTCTCGCCTGTTATTCATAATAACAGCCCTGTTCTGATTACATAAGTCTTGAGTGCCTTGTTTCAGTAAACTTTCTGTTTAGTGCCTGGGAGGGGTCCCAGCATAACAAAACCTTGACTTCTATTATTATACATAACATCAACAGAAAAGACCACACTGAAATGATCAAAACAACAGACGCAGCCCTAACCACCCAGTGAAGCTTCTTGAAGCCATCGGAGATCCAGGACATCTGGCTGTGTGTTTCTAAGCAGGAGTCATAGTATGAGTGAGTGCATGTGATCTGGGCCTGGCCTGCAAAAGAACCGGTTTCAAACCTGTTCAGCTTAACCGTAGCTATAAACCAGGTCAGTCCAGCGAGAGTAGAAGGGAGAGGACATGGGCTTAATGCTGCTGTCGTCTGGTATCTAAATCCATTAAGCAGCTGAGCTGTCCGAGCCGTGCACTGTCAACTCCACTTCACACCCAACCTGTGCTGCGCTGTGCACATGAAACACAGCTGCACACACACCAGCGCCTCTTGATACATTTGACAAGCCTGTTTGATATTGCACACCTGAATGAGAAAAAAATCGAAATTGTGAGACAGTCCAGCTTATAGATTTCCTCCAATCCCCTCTATGCTAGGGAAGTCTCCTCGTGACTGAAGCTTTAGGTCCTTACCTCAGGCTTTCTCCTCTTCCTACTGGAATCTGATTAGCTGGGTTGGAATAACCTCTCTGACTTTAAAAGACACTTAAGTAATAATTAGTATTATTATTACTTATCGGATGAGAACAAAACTTGAGATGCATAATGACATTAATGTCTTCTGTAGAGCTGCTTCATAGTTGAATCGACATTTTGATTTGGCGAACTGCAACATTGAACTGAAATGAACCAACGCTGAACTGACTAGAGCTGAATACTAACGCTTGTCTTGTTAGAGCTGCTTTACGGCAGAATTCGGATTTGTCTTATATATATGGCATCACTGATCATGTTCCTTTCCTATTTAATATTGTAAAGATGCTTTACAACAATCTCTACTGTATGAAACACTGTAAAAATAGGTGACTTGACTTTTACGCTGAGATTTTAGGATTTAAATTTTACTGTAAACTCGACTAGAATTCGATTAGTGTAAACAAGTCTTATATCAAAAAGGCAAATGGTAAATTTGGTAGGTGTAATTGCACATTTGACAGAGTGGAAAATGGCTGTAAAGTAGAGCAAGGGTTACTTTGAATAAAATGTACTAATAAATTGAGATTTATAGTTGATAGAAATAATTTTTAATTAAAGTTAATTAAGTTAAAGTTGGATAGGAGGGATAGTCTTAACCCTGCCTTGACCCACATTAGTTCTTTCCTAAACATGCATTTGTATCATACATCTCAGAATATGTTCGTCCACAGAACTTTAAGATCTTTCTTATCCATTACAAAAACAACAATAAAAATGTTACTACATAAACTGGACCCCACACAAACTTGAGCTAAGTGTAACTAAATCACCCCAAGCTCTTTAGAGAGCAAGTAAAAAAAGTTTGTTTAACAAAAGAGTGTGGCGGTGATCCAGCAGGGGCCAAAAATAGTGTCCTCAGATTATTTATCAAACTGTTCATCTGTTTTGTATAGTCTATTCAACTGAATGTGCCAAAATTACAAGTGCTATTTGTTTATGTAGACTTTGTAGAAGGTCAGCAGGCACGTGGCGTCTGCTAAGAACATCCAGAAAGCATGTCTTTCACTGTGTGTTTGTGTGTATGAAGAGGAGAAAGAAAGAATAAGCATGCATAGCTATAAGGTTAAGAATGTGCTCCCTAAATGTGTTTTTGTTGACCTGTAAAAGAGCATACACAAACAGAAAAGAAAGGAGGGAAGTCATTAATATTTTAGGCAGGCCGTCCAAAATAAGACTGATCTTTCATCTAATCGGCATGCATCTTTAGTCCTGAATGTTCATTAGTGTTTGTGTCAAAGTCAGTCAGTGCTGTTTCTGTTCTTTTGTTCTGCTATTCTTTTGACTGCAATCAAATGAAATAACACTTGCTGCTTCTTGACTCCTTTTGAGAAATGGTGAGGGGAGCCATCTAGTGGATGATCAGAACAATTTTGAATCAATAAGTACAGTATATGAAAATGTTTTACCTATTTGTTGTAAACTTTCAAAAATGATAAAAATGTTAACTGATAAAAATGCTGCAGTACTGCATCAGCAGTATTCTCCATTAGTATTTTACGAAGCTCTTTTATTGTATAAATTAGAGCAACTCCTTTTTTTGTGGTTGTAAAATAATGAAGTGTAAAGTTCCCTTTCACAAGATAATTTCTGACTAGAATTGATATCAATAAACAGGTGTTGATTATGTTTGTGATAGGCTAGTTTTGTCAGATCAAGGGTCATGTTTTATCTGGTAACCGTGCTCCAGCTAAATTAAGCTCTACGTTTAGATTATAACAAATATCTGTCCTAAGAAACAGAAAAGTAGATTTTAAATTGCCATTTCAATGCAAAACAAGATAAAACTTTTGAAGGCACCATAGACATATACTATATTCTAAATGTAATGATGACCCCTGAAATAACTGGTTGCTAAAATAAACTGAAGGCTGACCTACAGTGTTGTTAAGGTTTGGCTTGTTAGCATTTATTTGTTAGCCCATGAAGATTTCTTGAGTGAAAAAAGTGAAAGGAATATAATTTTGCGTGTTATAGCGGCACCTAGTGTCTGGAGAATGTGACTGCACCCACTTGCTTAACAAAAGCTTGAGTATGGCATGGGATTTTGGGACCAACCTACTCAGTTTGCTTTACATGCTGTGACACCCTGAGACATTTTTAGAGCAGAAAACAATAAGGAGATGAAGGTCAGTGGTCACTTAACATTAAATGTCAAAAATCCAGTCCACACGTCATAGTAACATAAACAGAAGTTTTATCCATCTTTTAATTTGACCTTAGCTCACTTCCAGCACTGCAGTAATGCAGTTCTTCAACCCCCACTCCATCTGTCTCCTACCATTAACCTCAGCTTCATTTTGCCCTCAGCAAACGAGACATAATTGTACATCCTCCCCCTGGTTCAGGTCACCTAATCAGGGCAGCACTCTAAAACCTCCCACATCTTCACATCTCTCTCTGCACAAAACAAGTGAGAAGACATGACTGCGTAAGTGGCCGGATTACAACAATCAATGACTGAACAGCAATGGAACAATTATGCAGTGACTTTTAAGGGTTGTCTTTTTAGTGCCTCTAGCTCAGACAACCGAAACCAATGGTTCTTGACAGTTTTGCTTCAGGACCCAGACTTTACATTTGACAAACTATGTTTATCCTTGTTGCACGTGAACCTGTATTTAGTTATCTGAGTTGTTATATTTATTTTTTTACATTGCTTATTTTTATTCATGGTTTTTAAGGATCAAGATGATGTCACACTAGTTTCTAAAAAAAGTGATACATTTGATGATAGCTGATATGCCTATGTACATTTACATTGCATTAGAACTTAAAATTAGAAATTAGAAAACTATTAAAGCAGTACAACTGTCAACACTAGTTACAGAAAGAATTCAGCGTATTAGTAAAATTTCTGAAGCATCATGTGACCGAAGACTGAAATAATGGCTGCCAAAAACTCTACCAATTCAAACCTTTTTATTATAAACATTATAGTAAACATTACAGCACAGTAATGCACATTTAACATTGTATTTTCCTGTCAGAACAGATCCACAACCTGTTTTTGACTGATATAAGAGATTTAAATTAAATTAAACTGAGTGCCACAAGGCAAATGTGTAATATCCAGGGCCTGATAACCATTAGCTATTAATCGTAAATTTTGGATAAAATTGTCTGCTCAATGCATACTGTAAGTTTAAGTCAGCCAGCATGGAGCATTCATACATCTAAGAATGGTATACATACAGCATGCATTCAGTATGTACTGTAAATGCAGTGTATTATTTATTTATTTATTCAATTTTTGTGGGGGAGCTTGCTTTAAATCATGAAACTCAATCAAACCTTGCACAGGGATGTGAGGTGAATGTAAAATGTGCTGCATTTAAAGCATCTGTACATGTATCCATTCACCTCTTCATTAATGTAACTTCCCTGATCATCACTTCTGCTGGTAAAAAGTGCCTAGGTGGGTAGAAGAATGAAGTTTGCACTTAGTTTTGAGGGGTAATTTTTCAGATAATAATCTAGTCTCCTGCTGATTAATTATAACAGTAATTCATCAGTACATTAGTTTCAGATTTTCCCTCTTGATCTTCAATTCGGCCTATTAAAATACCATTGCACAGGCAGGCAGATGAAGACTTTGTTCAGTTTGCATAGTGCTGGGGGATAATGTTTCAGATAATAATCTAGTCTCCTGTTGATTAATTATAAAAATAAGAGGATTTAATTTCAGACGCAGAATACCAGGATAAGTTCATGCCAGGAATAGAATTATTATTATTTATTTATTTTTACTGAGAATATGATTGCCTCAGGTTAGACTTAAGATTGTTGTTCATCATGCTTGAAACTCCTGTTTACCAGTAATAATTGAACAAGAATGTTTGATTTTTATTTTTCCCCAAACAAGTCCAAATTCAGATAGTATCTACTTGTAACCTCAGGACAGGAATTGGCTATTGGATTTCTGAGGGCTGAGGAAATGTCAGTTCAGTACATAGCTACTATAACAGTGTGTAACATTGTAGTTGTCTTCTCATTCCCTTCCTGTCTCACTACAGTACATGTTTCCAAAATGTCTGTGACAGTAGCTGCATTACCTCTAAGTCATCATCCTTTGAAAAGCAAACAATGTGTTGACAAAAAAATCATTACAGAAGCACTGTTTGCTTGTTCCTCTCCTGTGTATCAGTTTGTGGTAAAATCTGAGGCAGCCCAGAGGCAACAACAAACAGTCAAGACAGCAAATCTCAGAGGAAGAGAAAGTTGTTGACTCGAAATGTCTAAAATCATCACCTTTTGCTTGTACACTACTTTTACTAACTGTGTGACAGCCTTGTGCAATATATTATTCACGATCTGTCTGTCTGAGAGATGCCTTGTTTTGTGTGGCATTCATTGCTGTAGTTTTACAAACAAATCAGTACCCTACGATATCATTTATTACTCTTACTCAGCTTGTGACAATGAGACGCTTTGTTTAGCAGAGCAAATATTCATGCTTATATCAGAAGCATTGCAGACAGTTGTTAAATATAATATGCAGTTGCAACTGTTTTATCTTCTGATTTTCTAAAACAACACCGGTGCTGGCGCTGAGTTAATTTAGCACAGATGTCTCCCTTTAATAAAGATGACTATTTGATAGTAATATTATATGTGATGGCTGGGTGCCTTACATTAGCTTAAACTGACACAGTCTAAACATCTTTTAATATACTCGGGCACATTAACAAGCATTTGCTTGCTCCTCTTTTGGGTTATAATGAAAGTTAAGATCAGTATTGCATTCTGTGAAGATCATGGTGCTTACACTGTATGTGGTGTTAAAACACCTCTGTGCCTGTCTTTCAGCTTTTGACATGCAACTTTTGATTTTCTGTGGTAAAACAGGCTACACTGATGAATAGCCTTAGCATGCTAGTATGGCAACATCAAAGGTTTTCTGTCATAGTTTCTTGACCTCTTGACTGACAGCAGAACTTTTCACCAGATCAATACTTTGTCATTGTATTTATCCTTGTCACTGCAGAAAATACATGCTGTGATGCAGTATATGAGTCAGCGACCCACTTTTATATTCAAGAGAATGATGTGCACATTATGGTCAATTCAAAATGCTATTAGAAATAAATGTGAGCATCCCAAAAGGATCATAAACTGTGGCAGAGAGAAGAAAGTAATTCAAATAGATTTGAATTCAAAATATATCTGAATAAATGAGCTTACTGAAGATGTGCTGAAACAGCCTGTACTGTACAAGATAGTTACAATTTAAAGGGTAGGTCACCCAAAAAAATTGCTATGAGTTCCTTTCCTCTGCTGAACACAAAAGATGATATTTTATATTATTTTATATTATTTCTCTCTTCTGCTGAACACATAAAAATATATATTTGAAGATTGTGGGTCACCATACAGTTCTGGTCCCACATTCAAATCCAGGCCTAGCATTCATTTATTCATTTTTTCTGTTTGCTCTTATTTGATTCCATTTGATTTTATTTAAGCAAAAGAGCAGCTTGACGTTTTGTTCCTTGGGTAAATATGAATTGAAAGTGACATTAGGATGGGTAAATTATGACAGAACAATTTGACCACCCCTCCCATAATAATAATAACAATTAATAATAATTAATATTTCATTATATATCCATCCCTCCTTCCTCCCTTCCCATTTATTCTATTCCATCTTTTTTATTTAATTCGATTTTATTTTATTCAATATACAAGCAAAATGGCAACTAAACCTGACAGCCAGGGATCATAATGTATTCTTGTCACATTGGAAGGAGCAGCTTTGATATTTTTGTAACAAAAGATTAAAAAAATTATATGAATTGAGTATGACATGAAGGTGGGTGGGTGATGACAGAATTTTGTAGTACAATAATGTTGTTGACTGATCAAATGTATGTTCTTTCTTTCTTTCTTTCTTTCTTTCTTTCTTTCTTTCTTTCTTTCTTTCTTTCTTTCTTTCTTTCTTTCTTTCTTTCTTTCTTTCTTTCCATTATCTTTTATAATGCCTATATATATCTTATATATGTGGCCTAATGGTTAGAGAGTTGGACTTGTAACCTGAAGGTTGCAGGTTCGAGTCTCGGTGCTGGCAGGAGTTGTAGGTGGAGGGAGTGAATGAACAGCGCCCTCTTCCACCTTCAGTACCCATGGCTGAAGTGCCCTTGAGCAGGGCACTGAACCCCCAGTTGCTCCCTGGGTGCTGGAGCAAACAGCTGCCCACTGCTCCGTGTGTGTGTGCACGGTGTGTGTATTCCCTTCTCCCTGCAGTGTGTGTGCACTTGGATGGGTTAAATGCAGAGCACCAATTCCGAGTATTGGTTACCATACTTGGCAAATGTCATGGCCTATATCTTATATATTTTATTTTATATTATTTGATCATATTGCATTTTATAAATTTTTTTTAATTCCATTATATTTTATTTGACTAGATTTGATTTTATTCAGTAATTTAAGCAAAATTGCAACTAAACCATGGGTAAAAGTGATGAATTAAGTGTGACATGAGGGTGGGTAGACGATGACTTCACTTTTAGTGTAAAACAGAACAAATAAAGACTTTTTTTTACTGATAATAAATAATAACTTTAGCATAATAATATTACAATAATTATTCAACTTTGAAATATTTTAGGAAGTTGCATTTAAAATCCACTTCAAGTCGGTTTGAAAAGTCATGATGTTCTGGCCTGCTGCTGGCACTTTTGGAGTTAGTGTAAAATGCTCTGCTCAATGGGTTCCACTGAGAATAATGTGCAGAGCAGCCAGATGGGCCCCTACAGCACATAAATCAAGATTAATGGCCGTGCACTATTGACTGCCAGATCCATCCATTATTTAAATTTTGAAAAGCCACAAATCAATTGTCTCTATGTAGGGGGAGGGAAGATGCTTATACACCACGCAAGCTTTTTATTCCTTTTGGATGTCTAACATTTCGACAAGATTTATTTACAGGATGCATAACATGACAGGAGTTCTGCTACTTTGCAGCAGAAAAAGGAAACACTTTCACTGCTTGTGAAAATGTGTGTCTCCCGCAAACTGTGCAATTGTGCAGGGGCTTTCTCTACTCTAATCTAATCTATAGGAATTTCATGACTGTACATTATATTGTAATTAGGTTTTACCTAGTAACTTTTAGATTACCTGACCAAAAATTTGTACATTATATACTTGCTGAAAATATTAAAATTTAAATGACCCTCAAAGGTACGGTACGTGCGTACACCCGTAAATCTCTAATGCTGTGTTTGAACCATAGTTAATCAATTATTTTAAAACCTGTATTATAGGTTTCATAGCCAAGCAAACTGCACTTTATTGCTCTCATGGTCATTTAAATCACTAATTCTGACTGTGGTGTGCTGTGTAAAACAGAACCATCTGAAGAGAGAATGTGCATGCAATCAAAGGCAGAAATTGCTATTCCCAGAACTATGAGTCAAGCAAAGGTGAAAAAAAGAGAAAAACCTGTGGACTAACACTTGTGTTTTTGCTTCACCATCTCATTTAGCACGCTTGGTAGATTATGCTGAATCTTCAAAACTTGATTAGGATGCATGTGACACAACATTTCTCATCTTGATCTGCACTGCAGTCGCTCTGCTTTTCTTCTTCTCTCTCACTGCAACTATTAATTTCACAGTCTGTGTAGATAAAAAAAAAAAAAACCTAATAAAATAAATAAAATGGAGTATCTGTCCTCTTCTCAGCAGTGCATGTGACTAGTTAGTGATCAAACACGTATGCTAGAAAGGAAACTGGACTGTTTCTCATTGAATATGCAGTCCTCAGGAATATATAATCGGGGGCTACTGGTCTCAAAGGGGGGTCTGACTGAACATTCTCTTTAATGTCTGTTTGTAATTCACTTGTATGGACATTGAAGATTGACTCAATGTCATTAGCTGATGCATATTTCCATTTTTTTTTTTTTTTGGTGCATGGAGTTTCATCTAACATTAAGAACTGCACTCGCTTCAACTTCCTATTCATACTGCAGAAAATATTAACATTTACACAGAAAGTCACTTATTAAAGACTAGTTCAGACATATCTGGCATGTGCTGGTGTTGTGTTGGTCTAGTCATAGCTGGTTGACCAAGGAAGTCTTGCTAGTTAAGTTGATTAAATAGCTTGTGGAGACATCAGCACACCAGCATCCCGTACTGGTGTTTTTTCTCAGGGTCGTTGGTCTCCTTTCCCTTCATGTTCTCAGGGATTGAATTTAAATGCTGTTTTCTTTATAAATTTCCCCCTCAGCATGTATAATTGTATTTCAATTACTCAGGCCTTGAGATCAATGGAAAGGTGTTTTAAGTCGCAGCCTTTGAAGTGAGAGCTCAGATATGTGGGTATCAGCGCAGTCCCGTTAGAATTTAATAACCCCACCTTTCCTGGAAGACAGAAATGAGAGAAACATCGGCCTAGAATAATGGAGCACTACTGCAGGGATCTTTGAGACTCAACATACAGTACTGTCCCCAAAGACTAACAGCACAGCAGAATATGACTTTACATTCAATCTCTCGCAGAAAAACGGATTGTATCTGCTTTGCCTTACTGGGAATACTGTTTTCTTGCATTTTATATGGGCTTTTGTATTAAATGCACTTCATTTAAATTAGATTTAGGCTATTTTTTTTCAGTTTAGATGCAATCATTGTTTGTGTGTATCTTGCATTTCATGCTTTAACTTCCTTGTTCTTTTTTTTTAAGAAAAAGGCAATGCTTTATTTTATAGCATTTGCATTATATGGTACGACTTTAAAATTTTATTCTGTTCGTTAACATTAATGCAATAGGTCTCATGAACTGAAAATGAACCATACTTCTACTGCATTTATTAATCTTGATGTTAATTTTACATATATGTTTCATGTTGTATAAATTAGAATGTAACATATAGCATATAATTCATGAACATTATTGTAAAGTGCTACCCATTAACTTGCTTGAAATCCTGATAGTGCCGGTTTAGTTTATAGTGTCACCGACATAAAACACTGTTGTAAAGCGACATTGTTTAAAATAAAGCATTTTAGGTTTACGATTAAAACTGGATGAGGAAGTGAGGGGTTGTAGGTAATGGAACTTTAACTGACCTCTTCAAGTGTGACATATTGAAGGTCAGCGCACATAAAATTTCTCAAGCACAATTTTTGAAGGGGACACAAATAATCCAGCTCAAATTTTACTTGTAAGGATATGTACTGTATACGCAGAGGAAAGCCTTACTATTAGAGTAGCATGGAGACCATGCCAAATTAGACAACTTTAAGCCGTTGTGGTCACGCCAACAGCGTGTCAGCGCTTGTGTCCGTTATAGAAATTACTATCCATCACAGTGTTTTCCAGTGCAATTGGGCTACTTTATCACTGTTGTCACGGGTTGTTTTTCATGTCAGCGGGTTAAAGCGACCCAAATAACGTTTATTTAACGTATAGTTCATGCTAGTTTTAGGTTCGTTTTGATTAGCAATTTGGATGGGTTTTGTTGTGAAAACCTGGCAACCCTTTCTGCCATGCAGGTTATGTTATTATTATTGCTAACATAGCGGAGTCATCGAAAAAATACATTGGCATCATGTATTAAAGAGAAAATAATCACTTAATTCGATGTTTAAGTGAATAAAATGTCCTTGACAGCCTTTACTTACTGGAGATCCACAACTATTGACTTCTCTCTCACCTGACTTGTGTGTGTAGGTAAAGCAAAAGAGGAAAGCAGGCATTTGGACCAAAGCATTTGTGTTGTTTTACAACTTTGTTATTTACAATACACAGCGTGGTTTTTAATCATAGTTTTAGTCCGGACAACCCTCAGACAACCCACCCACCCCCCGGGATTTCCGCCTATGCCCCTGCTCCACCTCCCTTATTCACGTTTCCCAAAAGAAAACATTTCCCAAAGTTCACAGACAAAATTGCATTCACAGCAAACATTTACGTGAATCAATATAATTCCTGCATACTAATTTAAGAGTTTAGGAGGATTTTCTCACAGTTACCTCTCAGTTTAAGTGTGTGGATCAGCTGAGCCATGCCCTCCATGCTTGTATAGGTCATCATGAATGTTTGATGCAATTATCTACTAGCAAGAAGGAATGGGAGTGCAAGGAATAGTCAAGTCCCAAATGTCGTGATTCCACTGTGAGAAGAGCCTGGACAGAGCTTCTATATGAAGCCTACTGAGAGAACCTGTCACCTTTCCAACAAGTTTTAATTCACACCACTGTGAATGTTACTGAGAGAAGGAAAACCAAAGCTAAGAAAGAAATAAAGAGGTTTTTCTATTTACATCACCATATTTGCTTCCTGTGCCACATGGTGCTGCCAGTCAGTGAAATCTAGTACTCAGACAAGATAAAAACATCCAGTTTGTTTCATAATGTGTTTTAAAGTGTGATTTATACTGTAGTAATTGCCGAATCACTCAGCTGCTGTCAGATCTCTGCACTGATTGATCTCAGATAGGATTAATGGAATTGTCTGCTTGCAAATAAAGTGTCTCTCTAGCTTCATCTCATTTATTATCACTCTGCACTGCTTCTTCTAAACTGCCAGAAGTTTCTTTGTCATAAATCAGTTTGTGTTTACATTGGCCAGATGAGTCATTTTAAATAAGTAGACATTTACTGGAAAATTAATAGGTTTCGGGTAACACCATCACTAGGTATAATGTGGTAAAAATGATCACAGAGGCATCCATAAGAACAACATTATCTTAATCACTGGCAATAAAAATTTAGTACATGGGTGCACTGATGATGCAGGAATTATTTATATTATTTGACTCTTTCTAAATGTATATTATTTGACTCTTTCTTCACCTCTGTCTCATCACACACAAAAAAAGCTTCACAACTTTTAAACTGCAGTGAGGGAAAACCCCCACCAATGTCAGATCACCACCACAATGGCACATACAGTACTAGCTTCCTGGCATTATAACTCATTACAACACTGTCTTTTTCTGACACAAAACTGCCTGACAGGCTGTGCAAAGGAAAGGCTGACATAAATGTCATTCAGAACAATTACTGAAACAACCTTCACATCAAATAGAGCTAGGAGTGGCTGAGTGGCCCTGACCAGCTATGACCCATTGCATAACAGCATCCTAGGGCCTACAGCTCTTTTAATGTTAGGAAAAGAAAGAGAGACAAAAAGACAGAAGGAAAGATAAGGAAATTAGAAAACTTATATATATATATATATATATATGTATATATATATATATATATATATATATATATATATATATATATTTAAAACTTGATTTATACATTTTCTCTGTTTAGGAAATTAAATAGTAAATGGTTGATTGACTGCTAGAGAAAACTAGTATTTGCATTCTTCTTTATTCTTACATGCCTTCTTATTTAAGGATCCCTGGCATCAAAGGATTTGAAAACCCGTCTTAATTGTTTCTGATCTCTTCTTAATATATGTTTTGTTTTGTTTTTTAAAAACAAATAATACATTGTAACTTGACCATTTAGCTAAATCTGATATTTTGTTTCAACTGCAATAAGATCCACCAACAGGTTCTATATGGACCTGGGCCTCAGCTATGTAATGTAGCAAACTTAATAAGAGTCAGTGTTCATCTATTCTTCTCTCACATCTAAAGACCACCTGATACTTGACAGGGCCTGTTCAAAGGGTCCAATAGCTCATATCAGCTATCCAGCATGCCAGCCGGTCAACTAGAAGCATGTCAACATGTTCCTTCCACATCACTGCTGGGGACAGTAACACAGCACCAATGCTGAGAGGAATAACTGGGCTCTGGAGCCTTTGTCCTGTATTATCCAAAGGTTATGTTATGACCTCGTTCTCTTAAAGCACACGTGACTTTAAAATACATCTGAAACAAGCGAATAACAAGCAGTTGTAGGCTAAATGATACCAAAACTTTCAAACTGCTAAAGACAAGCTTGGTCATTAATCTATTATTTGTTCTATTATTTGTATTATTATTTAATAAATAATATTGTATATAAATAATAGTTTTTATTGATAGTATTTAGTTTTGAGAAACGTGTTCATGATGGTGATTTTAGTTACGTATTCCACCATTTTTTAGTTTTAATGCTGAGTGACATTGAAAGAGACTGATACAGGGTTGTAATCAAGGAAGTTATTTTTACTTTTAACAACATCTTGTAAGATGCAGCCAACAAATCCACCAAGCAGTGCTGTGATCAGAAATTACCATAAAAAGATGAAAGGATGGTATGACAAAGATATCGCTTTTCTTTGCGGACCATTCGAGAGACACTCAGAGCTAACGGCAAATTTCTGAACATCTGGAAGATGGATCCAACTGAATTTCTTGTGGCTCTGTTTAGTGTCTTTTTTACGGGTTTAATTGCACAACCTATGTAACCCATTTAAACATATGTCAATGTCTTGATTATCACCATATGAAATTGTTTAGATTTAGAAGTAAATTTGTTGTAGCTTCTTTTGTTTTTGCCTCTTGACAGAATTAAAAAGAGTTAACATTAAAAACATTGTTGTCAACAGCTTAGCATCTTTGTGAAAATTAAGATAAGGAGAAAGCTCACTATACTGATAACCAGTCTGATTACATTTAACAGTATTGTCCTGGACTGTGATACATTTAGTCATAGACTAAATCAATCACAACTCCAAGTGAAACAAGCCATTATACTAGCCTCCGTTATTTGAACAGATAGAAGCTCCTTTCCCATAATGGTTCAATATTGCGGTGGAGGAAAGAGGGCTGATGTAAAGCTGCAGTCTGAAAAGAAAGTTGCAGGGAGGACTGAAGTGAGACATGAATGTGAATGGATGTGACCTAAATCCATTACAATAACACGCTGTAAAATAAATCTGTATCTCATAAATGTATTTCATGTATCTCATAATGTGGCTCCTTAATGGCCCATGTCCTCCCTCTTATTGCTGATGCTGGATCCTACTGAAAAAAAAAACAGAGACCGTGTACAGAGACACTCACTGCTGAGTGGAAAAGTAACAACCATTTGAGAGCAATCCCAGCCAAATGCAACCACCCTCTTTTATGCAATCATAATGCAATTAGAGGAGATTTATTTCTTTTTGATATGAAACATGTTAATGGGGCCATTATTTGTTATGCATCAGTTAAATGGCTTTTAATAACTAAAGCATGAGCATATGGCATCTTAATTTCAGTGAAATTCAGTTTGTGGAATTCATAATCACCCGGCCAACATGACACACTAATAACATATTTTTGTGTCACCATACATATTTACAGTATCTGTAGATTACTGGAGAGAATCCAGATGTGAATGAAGGGCTGTGAACCACGGTATGAGTCTGGTAGAGATGGAGCATCTGTTTTAAATTAATGGTAGATTTCATATTAATGAAAATTTCCTCTTTCTCTGAAGACATATGCAAATCTTGCCCTGATATGATGAGGCGCAGGTTTATTCACAGAATATTATATGCTGGTAGTGAAATTACAGCAGGTCAGGTGTAGCTGATGCTGACTACTTCTATTATTCATGAAAATGTTCAATTTTAAAATGTTAATCCCGGTGGGCATTTGAGTGTCCAGCTGGGATAATTTACAAAAACTGCAAATGTCCTTCACCAAGGTCAAAAGCCCTCTATAGAGAATGCTAAGCCAAATATAATTTTACATTATACATTTATATACTGTCTGTGTGTGTCCTATTAATGTATGTAAAAATACATCCCACACAAATGTTTCAAAGCTCTGCCTGGGCTGCCTGCAACCAACCTTTCCAAAGGAGCTGAAGTCAAACAAGTTACACACACTGTATCTAATTTAACTCAATAAACCAACATTATGCCATAATGTTTGGTAAAAATACTCCAAATTAGTCTTTAATAACGCTTCCTACAGTAGAAAAATCCATCCTTTGTAGTCCTCTCACATTCAAAATCCACTGACATACAGTATTTGTTTGTAACTGTTTGTAACTGTTTTTGCTTGTAAACTGTGTTTGATCTGTCCATATTTCTCTCCTGATTCAGATGAGACAACTTTTCATTGAACAAAGCAATATTAGAGGGCACGTATTCAAGCCAGAAGCAACTTTTTAAGTTAGGAATGTCCTAATGATTGATTTGTTTCTTACAAACACGCAGCTTTTCATTTTTCACAAGATGTTGTCATGTGGATTGCTTGTGAATTTTTGTGATGTTTTTATTAGACTCGTTTTGATGGTACCCATTCATTGCAGAGGATCCATTGGTGAGCAAGTGATGTAATGATGAATTTATCCAGATCTGTTCCAATGAACAAACAAACTCATCTACATCTTGGATGGCCTGAGGCTGAGTCAATTTTTAGCAAATTATCATTTTTGGGTGAAGTACTCCTTTAAGGCTTTGTGACAGTATAACTAGATGGAGGTGTGATAGAGAAGATGCACTAGATATATATGTGCATGAGAAATTACAGTTTTTGCAGCATACACTATACTAGGATTTTTCTGATGTAAGTAGACCTTCATTTTGCTGAAAAATAATGATTTATTGTGTCTCAAAGATTCATGACTTAAGGAATATGAGTGAATTATTAAAGTCTACAAAACCTTTGTTCTGTTACCCTGTGCTCGATGTTCATCTAAGCACATACAGTAGATGCATTAAAGTATTGAAAAAAATACAGATAAAGTGAAGTGGAATTAAAAATATAGGCTATGCTTTTAGATATGTAAAGTTCTGAACACCAGCACAGCACAAGCAGCTCGAGCTGACAGCTGAAACTTGCACATAAATGATGCTGTGCAGAATTATGGCCTTCATAAATTGAAAAATTAAAGGTTGCGATTGTATTTTACCTTTAGGTGACTCTGTTCTTGAATGCTAAGAGTGGAATACTTAAGCAGACAGATAGCTTGACCTTGATTTGAGGCCTCTATTATACTCCTGCAATAACAGCTTGTGAAATGTCTTGTGCTCTTCTTCAATTAATCCTGATATGAACTGGGATATATTATACAGAGATCCACTGCAGCTTGAGTTTGTGCAAGACTGATCCAGCAGGGATGATGGAAAGGGCAATGAGGAGAAGGAAGAGCAGTTGCAGTCTGGAGTAGCTGCTGGCCTTCGAACTACTGAATAATGGATGAATGGATTTATTTATTCTCTAAAGCTTGAAGAAAAGTTTCATAGACTAAGCTGAATGTTTTTCACTAAGTGATTATGAGTGAGTAATGCGAGTTATGAAATCAGTGCAGAGGAAAGAATTCTGGATCATTTTAGGGTTTTGCACTCATGATTTATTTGGTAGCGCTGAACTTCTGTGGACTGCCAGTGTAGTCTGGTCTGCACAGCAATTAAAACATTTTTCAACCAGAGTTACTTCTTCCGTACGCTAAAATTCAAATGATGAAATCATGTTGACTATGGTAAAAACATTTCCATAAACTGCAATACTGTAATTAAAAGAAAGAATAACCGAAATAATAAAATAATCAGCAAAATACTGTAATTTTATTTACTATTTTAGTTAGCAACACATAGTGGTTTGTTCCAGAATTAGTGTTTTGAGTATATCTATTGCGTAATGGATTCACTCGTAAAGACTGGTTGCATCTGAATATGCACACATCCCTACAACATAGAAGGTAAAAAAGGGGGTGTTTTGTATTTTTACAACACCATATGCAAACTGTACATGGATGACCAACTATCAGCAAAATTACAAAATGTGCATCCAGTGCATCACTTTACCATCCAATGAGCCCACAGGAGAGGAGTTGTGAATGGCAGTGAACACCACAGGTCATGTAATAACGACAGCTTGATGGATTTCATCTGGATGTCATTTGTACCACATACACATTCATACTATAAAACATACATTTTATGGACGAATCGGTTTAATGAGTAACTCCTATTTAGGACCGAAACAAATTTATTACTAATATGTGAAGTAATTGTACAAATTTAACACAAATAGTTAAATCTTCATGTTTTTCAGACATGCTTTCTTGTTCTCCATCACAAGTAGCTAAAAGTGAACACATGATTGGTTCTTCATTTACATAATTTAGCAATTCAGCTTCGTAATGTTGTTGTGCAGAGCATTTCATCCTGAATAAACTGTGGTCTGGTGGAGCATTAAAAAGATTATTAATGCATGTTAGAAAGCCACAGAACAAAATATCTGCTACTCAGGACAATTTAGTTCCCTGTGCTTCCTCACATTACGAAATAACTACCTTGTTGATGGTTTTTGGAGTTACGGACAGTCATGGAAAACCTTGGGGGAACGGGGTTAAACTAAGTCTCCTGAAGGCGACCCTGAGCTGAGTATATTGGTGCCAGGGTGAACGGCTCTGGCTCTCAGGAGCTGTGTGATGCTGACTGGCACAACAGCAGCAGAAACATTGCTCCGGTTTAGCCTCTGACTGCCGGCTCTGGCTGGTGGTGGTGAACTAACATACACTGACAGACATTCCACCCCCTCTGCCCACAGCATAGTAATGTCAGAGATGAGAGAGAGAGAGAGAGAGATTGAGCTGTTTACAAACACACACTCTAAAAGCAAATAACCACTATACTGCCGCAAAGGATAGAACCGCACAGGGGCAATGTGGGAGACTGTCCGGATGGATGTACCTTGACAACCTGGACGTCTCCCACTGGCTAAAGCCGGGGCTTCAGACATGCTAGACCTAACTGGAACAGACAGCAGCTAATCTATTCCGCTCTTTCCTCTTTTATAAACCTACTCTATATGACTCATTCCATTTACGCTCTGTGATTACGTATGAGCATTATGGTTCGTTGTTAAGCATGATTTCCGTGTAGGAACAATCAAAACCAATTTTTCTGGATAAGATGTGGGTGTCAATAAGTATCAGGTGTCTTGTCGGAGTCTTAAGGCAGTTTACATGATTGGACCAATGAAATATCCTATTCTGTATGGAGATTATCTACAAATATGCTTTTTTGAAACTTTTTTTCTGAAATTGGTTAATGATCACGCAACACGGTTAATAAATATATATATATATATATATATATATATATAGTTATATATTAATTTTTCATCATTTTAATAATTGTGTTATTTAGATGTTTTATTTTAAATCTAATAATTTTAATTTGACTTTTTTATGATTTCATTAAATATAAGCTCTTTTTATCTTTGCAACCCCCTGCAGTTCCCTCACAACCCCTCTGGGTTTTATTCATAATGAATTTATGCATAAAGGGAAAAAAATATTAATGAATAATTAAAAACTAGATTCATGTTCATTTCTGATGGCTTGGATTTTTCAGAAACTTTTTAGGGAAAAAAATGAATTTTAATAGCATTAAAGTTTTAAATGGAAATTGTAATTTACAGTGGAAACAAGATTCCAAAATTATTATTTTTAATTTATATTTACCGTTAGTTTTCACCTGACCAAAGAATGATCTTTTTCAAGTTTATTTTTCTATTTGCTAGAAATATTTTTATTTTACAATAAATAAAATAGCGCTTTTCACAGTACAAATGGTTGCAAAGCAGCGTTACAGAAAATAACGTTTATACAATATATTGAGTAGTAGCTTATCAGTGGTGACTGTCAGTTAATGTACATATGGCCGAAATTTATGGAAAAATCAATTAAAGACGTAATCTAACAGACAATCAACACTATTAACACCAATTATTATATGTTGCAATCAAACATAGCAAAATTAGGTATAATCATAAGTGACTTCCATCACCTGGTATCTCAGGCCATTCTTGTTGCTATGCACCAGCAGACACTTTGGGTCTTGTTTTCAAACTACCTGCTCACATGCAGTTATTTGGTAGTGAAAAACCATCTTATGGTTTTGGAAGATTGTTTACATTATGCACATTATACACAGTCACAGGCATTCACTGTTGACTTGCTTTGACTTCCTGTTATTTGTTAGCTCTACACAATGTGGATATCCTATGAAAACACATATGTGGAAAAACAGATACTCCGATTGATACAGGCCTCCTATGGATCTGCTTTTCCAGCACAAGTGCAAAGAAGAGGTTCTTGGAGCAATGGATTATTTATGGCTTTGGTGAGATGCGGTCTATGGGGTCTAAAAGGCACTTACCTGTATACCAAAAATAACAATCGGGCAGACTTAGATAGCTCTGTACACCTGAGTGAGACTGAAAGTCAGGCCAGTCACAGCAGGACTCTTTTGGGATGGACATGGCTGCTTTCTTACACACTGTCATTCTACTTTAACATCTTCACACAGTCAGTTCACTTTTGGGAGAATTCTCCATTAATATTCCATTATAAAAATTTCCTCATGAGCAGAATTAATGACTTGGGCCTTCTGATGAGGTGCTGCCATTGCCGGCATCACTTAATTAGAATAATCTATCTCTACGGGTCAGAATGCATGAAAGGGGGGCACAGCATTGGAATGTTTCATTAGAAAAGTTCATTAACAGATAAATAGCTTTGACTCGCAAAGAGTCTGAAGGTGGAGAGGTGCTTGGAATGAACATGGCTGTCTGAATATCGGTCCTTTGAGAGGAAAAGGAGGATAGAAAAGAGTAACAGCTGATTGTTTTTTATTATCAAAGGTAAAGTATCGGAAGCAGAGCGGGGTTCTGGCAGGCAATTTCATGTCATGCTGCAGGATAATTAGTGTCAGAAATGGGACGTCTAAATGTTAATTACATTTGATGAAGGCTTATGCTCGCTGCAGAGTGAATTATGAACCTGTGCCACTCCTTGCTGCTCAAATTGGGAAATAATGATGTCCCACCGAGAAATAAACCACTGAGCATATCTACTGTGCATTACATAACAAAAGAGGTTAGAAATCAAAACAGTGTAACGGAAGTGATTTGAAGTGCCTTTTATTTTTGTTTCAGACACCGTTGATCACATGACCCAGAGCACAAAGAGGGAGAGAACAGGAAGTTGCTCTCTTAAAGGGAACACACACTAGTTCCAATGAAACAATGCATAAATTGATACTTCCATCTTTGTGAAAGAGCGGTGATTGTTTGTGCACTGAATTGCTCTTATATTAAAACCTCAATATACATTATGACCGATTAAGTCCGACCACACTTGGCTAAATATGTCATGTTTAGATCTAAAGATCTGGCCTTGATAAAAATGTTTTAAGAGTCATTTAAGAGATTTAGCTATTTCTTGATTGCAAGAAAGAATAAACATGGTCATCTTTCTGTAATAAGGACCATTATCACTAAAGAATTAACCCTGTCTGGTGTCTTTATCACTTTAAAAGAGTTTGTTTTGTGATAATGACGATGTAACTGTACTTACATCTACATGTTTTTGTTTTGAGGTGATCTGGGTTGAAATGACTCTATATTTCTCACTTGTAGAGACAATAAAGAAACAGACTATGAGCACAGAGCAAAGAATACCTAAATGAATGGACAATATGCAGAAATATTTGACATTGGAATGCAAAAACTGACTAATCAGAATTAAGTATTTCATAGAGCTGTGCAATAAAAGGTCATAAATTCAGTTTTAAAGTAAATCTTCCAATTGTTACTTTAACAGATAAAAATACAGGTAGTGCAAATGAATAATGACCTTTGAATAACTATATTATATTTTAAAATACCTTTTTAAAGGATTAGCTGCTTGATCTTCTGAAGACTTGTATGACTTCATTCTGTTCAAAACGTCAAAAATGTATTAAAAACCAGAGCAGAAATCTGAATAGGCTCACATTAGCTTACAAATATTCTCAAGCGCCCATTCATCATACACCTATCTACAGATCACACATACACACGACAAACACATCTAATACATTTTGTTTCATTAGAACCCTTCCCCAAACGCCCATATTTATAGACCAAAAACACATAGATATTTGTATAACGTGTATTGTTCGCACACAAACAACAAATAGTGCATTAAAAATGAGAGACATATAGAGTGCATTCTCTTTTTATGCTAAACTCTGTTATGTTTTTAACTATTAATTTGGCAGATTTTGGACAAATATTGCTTAGCTGAGAAAGTGACAATGAATACAGTATTCAGTCATGCACACAACAACTGACTGAGATTAGCTATATAAACTTCTGGCGTGAAAACAGAATAAGTAGCGGATGGGTGCCACTGGATGAAGTCACATCTCCTCAGAGATTCAGAGTCTGATGTCTGTGTTCGAGTCATGAGGAGGAGAGCTGCTGTAGAGGAAGGGTTCAGGATGACTAAAGGCTGACTTTAAGAGGATCTTCTTTTGCAGTCAAGTCGAGAGTAAGACAACAGCGTCGGTAGGAGAGAGAGAGAGAGAAAGGGAGGACAGAATAGAGGCAGAAAATCCTGGGCAAGCTGATCACAGCTTGTCTGACATCAATCCAATCATCTTGTTTTTCCTGTTGGTTCACTGGACACACAGCTGATTTTTTAGGCTGGAAAGAGAAAAAGAAGTTTCAGAAGATCAGGTGATCCAATAGGATTCTATGGTCACTGCAGCTGAGAACCACTTCAATGTAGAAACATTTAAATGTTCACTAAGCCTGTCATTTCATCCGAAAACCTTTCAGGGGTTGAAGTGGAATGGTGTTTAATCCGGTGTCTCTATCTGATAGGTTTAAAAGTTAAAGTCTAAAGTCAAAACACTGTAAATGTACTCCACACTCCACACAGAAGAACCCATCCATTTCCCCCTTTAATGACAGGGCTGTAAAAAATTTGGCTGGAACAAAAGATGATAATGTGTTTTGTAGACACATGAGGGTGTTATGCCCTTACACATAGCCATAACTCTGACTTTAATGCTCTACACCAATGCAGCTATAGAGAAAAACAGGTTGAGATCTCACAGTAAAAGATAAAAGGGAAATTATGCTTGAGGCCTGTAATTTGCCAGCAGAATCATTTCTATATCTTGTAAACCATGTTAAAATCTCGTTAAATATTTACACTGAAATATTGATAAGTGACTATCGCCCTTGCAAAAGAAAAATCTTCAGAAGGTACACAGTGGAAAATTGCTGTTATTTGTCTTGTGGTTGTCAGTAAATATTCTATGGCTTTGAACTGATTTTGTACCTGGTAAAAACTCACGGATGGTCAACAACTCACGGATGAAGCCATTACATGTTGTCTTCTAGTATTCTTGCAAGTTTCAGGTGTCTAAAATATGACACTATATTTCATTTTCCGGATAATTCAAGGGTTCTTAAAGACAAGGCTCGAAGAACATTCCTTAAAGTTAGAGACTTGAGGGCACTGTTGATTTAACTAGCAAGAACAAGACGCTGTTATCTACAGTACCCAGATGTTGCTTACAACAGGTTGTCACTCTAAACTCACCAAACAAGATAAAGGCTTGGTCAGCAAGCTTAAGCGAAGTGATAATGAGCTGTAAAAGCTATGGAGGTGGTATAACAAAACAGAGGAATTCAGAGGTATAAAACTATTATTAAATGATATCAAGAGCCCTTTTAACCTTAAATTCAGACTGCTTTTAATCAGCCTTGACATTGTGCATCTCTAACAGTGTGGATTAATAAATGGTTTTATTTGTTTTGAGACAATGACCCTAAATAGGCTACTAGATCATATGAACACTGGAGTAGCCCCAGAACATGCTACGATAATCCACATAATTTTCTGACATCAATCCAACTGAAAATCTGTATTTTGTAATTATAACTAATTTTTTCAGCTCTCAAGGCATCAAGGAGGTTAAATGAGAGACTTGCACTGTATGTGATATATAATCATGAACCAAAGTATGGCAGGTGAAATGCATTTGATGAAGAATTTTTATTGTTGCTCATTAGGTTAAATTAAGCACATGGTTAGAGTGGCACTGGAACTGATTGCATGGAGCAATAACAGCGCCAGTTATAGCACTTCAGGCTTTAATTACAACCTTAATCTTTGATGCACCATTGTTGCAGCCAACGTAATCCAAAGAACGGCCACAAAACCCTGCGAAAACACCACTTCATGTGACATTTCGAAGGACTGTGCTGAGGTTCAGGTCACTTGATACAGTGAGAGCGAGAGGACTGTTTATCTTTGCCATAATGAAATACCCCAGATGCCTTTTCAAAGGACAATTTGCATTTCAGGCCTCAGCACTAAAATCATCCTTCAATTCCAAATGCCAGGCCTCAGAGGGTTATTCACATAAATTCTGCAGTACAAAATCTTTTTAAACCAGCCCAGCAAAATCTAGAAAGACCTCTACAGTACTGTACTTATCCTATACTTACTTATATATATATATATATATATATATATATATATATATATATATATATATATATATATATATATATATATATACTTATATTTAGTTTTCTATCGCCATCTGCGGTTGAAGCGTTTTATTCATCAGCTCTTCTGCATGGATGATCTGGTGGTTTGAGGTACACACATGATTGCCTGTGCTCACCATATCAGAGCAGATTTGTCATTTTACACCAAGACCCACTGACTTTAAGAAGAAAGTCAGTCCTAAAAGACTTGGATGTGAAAAATGTTGCCTGAGCAAGTAACATAAGCTGCCAGTACTCACTCGATAATAAAAAAAAATATTTTCACCTCAAAAACGCATGTAGTGTGCATTTAATGTACAACAAAGCTAAACCCTGGATAGGCAATGGTCTCAATGGAACTTGTCAATAAAGTAAAAAAAAAAAGCAAGATCAAACAGATTGTGATCACACACAGGTGTATATTTATCCAGTTGCTGGGGCAGTTCAGAGCCCATGTGTATTTCGATGTGTTTTTATTAGGTTTTATTGCAATTTGCTTTTTTACCAGCAGCCAAAAAATCCAAGCAATCAAATCTCGTTGTTGCATTTTTCACAAAAAGTTTCACAAAAGTAAGCTTTATCTTACTTTCAATGTTTCTGATTACTTAACAGGTCAAGCTCACAAACTGACCTTTACTCAGCAGAAATCATATAGGCCTTGCTTCATCATAAGGTTGTCATACAGCGTTTGACTTGTTGCCACTCCACTTAAAATAGCTGTATTAAACATGCCATCCGTTGTTAATAATTTAGTGCTGACATCCCAAATTAAGCCAAAAGAAGTAGCCTGGAGCAAAATTTTACATAATAATCTTCACAGTTTTAGATCCCACATTCAAATGAAATTGTTGTTGCCAAACCAACGCTGACCTCCATCCACCTCCTCCCTCCCACCTTCCATTCACTCCTCCCTCTGGTGTTGTTTTCAAGTGCTGAACTGAAATGTGACGGAACGGTCCAGTTTTCGCCCGTGTGGTGTTTTGTGGTTTCACTTACAAAGCAACTCAGACAAATACATTTAACAATATTCTTTTCTTTTTTCAGTTTTGTGAGTGAAATAATGTTAAATGACACAAACCTTTCATAAAATGTCACGGTGACATTGTACTTTTGATTCTGAGGCCTTTCAGTTCCTACCAGAATGACCGCTGGGTCATTCTTGTGCGATTTCAATTATCCAGACCTTTGAATGAGCAGGAATTGGGCAGTAGGACCCTGAAAGCGAGTGAGCTGCAGTAGTGATGATTCATTCTTCTCCTAAGGCAATGCTCAAGCAGCTTCCCTATTATGCTTCTGAGTGGAGGGTGGGTGTCTCAGGATAGAGACTTCAAAGAGTCATGGTCTGATCTTCTGCAATCGCAGCTGTGTTGTAAAATGGAGGAAGCACTTGGGGCATACAATTTGCATAGAAACTGTAGGATTGTATATGTTAAATGGTACTCTTCATGTGTAGGGTCCTCCGAATGGATCAGCCCACTATAGTGATACTGTACCATTTTACAGTCATTTACTGTATATATTAAATAGTCAACACTGAAATAGTTTTTAAGAAATTAAAGATTGTTTTCATTGAGACAAAATATAAGATAATATTTTCTCCTAAGTGAAGCTTTATGTTGGATAAAGAGGCTGTTTATTTGGGGTTGGTTTCCACAGACCAAGATGCTTATTTAGAAACTTTAAAGTCTAAAATCCAAGAGGCAATCCACTGGCAGAAATGACATATAACCATTTAATATTAACAATTCATAATAATGAATAAACTGAACATTCTTTGGGGAACTAAAGTCGGTTATCTTTATTTTTAAAATTGAAGCTCATAGTTAACTGTAGAAACACTACCTGTAAATGAGAGGAGGTAGAAAATAATATGTCAGAGCCATATCTTCATAAGGTAGTACACAGCTCTTGTCTAATTTTAGCTCATGTCAAAGCAAGTTCAAGTTCTTTCTCTCTCTCATCTTTACTTCTGTTTTAATGTATTTTCCAAAATGAGGCAGAAAGCCCATAAAAAGAAACCTGGGCATTCTGAGGTCAAGTTTTCATCTGATATTCCCCAAGACAACCAATTGTGTATAAAAGGAAAGAAAATGCAAAACAAACCCACAGATTGACATGCTGATGGGAAACACATTTACTCTTCAAAGAAATAATGAAATGGATGAATCAACCGTGTCTGTATAAAACAAACAAGTCTATACAAAGTGTGGCTTTTCAAGATGAGGTACAATGTTTAAGGAATAAGTCATCTGAAAATGCTACATCAGGTTTTTCAATGTCACATTTAAAGCCACTTTTCTGTAGGTTAACTGGTGGATAGTGACACGATCAACACTAAGGTCAAAGATTTGAGAGAACACATAGACCGACTGATAAAATATATTTGAGTTGCTATGAATAAAAGTCCTGTCAAACCAATAAATGTTAAGGCAGAGTTGACGAAGCTCCAGCATCCGTGTGAGCCTGTACAAAGGATAAGTGGCTTGGAGAATGGATGGGAGGAAAGAGTTCACTCAAAACAGAAAATTCTTTGGACCCCAATGACTTTCATTGTATAGAGAAAAACAAAGAAGAAAGTAAATCATACAGGCTTGGCATAACATGAGTAAATGCTATATTTTATCCTTTTAATTTACAGCTGAACCAGGAACTTTGAACACAGCCACTATTAAACATTTGTATTCTCCACATTGTAATTTGTCAAGAAAAGTAGCGCATCTAAGTTAAGTGGAGAAGAGAGTTTTTAAATTCATCAAATTGCTCTCATTTTCCCAAAAGACTATAGACATCCGATATGATATAAATCATGTCAATGCTACTGAGTTTTGGAAAAGCTTTTGTAAAATTAAGAATTTACTGTGAAAAGATATTGGGATTAATGAGACTTAAGAACAGTGTGACACTGAAATATTGTTCACCTAAAAAAAAAACTAAAAAACTTAAAAATAAATAAAAAGCTCCATGCTCCACTTCTGTGTCTGTTTTTATCTTCTGTCACACAAAAGAAGTCCTCATCACAATATGATGCCAAAAGCAAACAATTTAGTTTGAAGACTGTCTTAGGCTATTTGTTCAGACTGTAACAAAATCAATGCTTCATGTTTTATCGGCGCTTGGAGTGTAGACATGTTTATTTTACACCGAAAAATCAAGATTACCCTAGGGAGCTTACTTCAAGTGTGAGACAAACAAATCAGCCAAGATGGTGTTTGGAAAATGGGGCAAGCGAGATTGAAGGCAAATAGCTTGTTGCAGACAGGATGAGAGTGAAATCAAAGAGCTGTGAGGTGGCTGCACGGAGACATATCCTCCTGGCTGTAATGTTGCTGCGCTGAAGAATTGAAGGGGGAATAATGTGATGGACAGGAGAGGGACCCAGATGAAAGAATTTCATTAACCAGCAGGGTTAAAAGCAGCGGTTGGGGTAAAGGATGGCTGGGGGAGGGGGCGGTGATGAGAAGTTATAAGGCAGGCGTCTTACAGTGTACCGTTCAATGTAATGAAAAGCACCTTTAATCATCACTTCAGCTGGGATGTGTTCTATGGGCACTTTCATAACCTTTAAGTTGTTGTTTGTGACGGCTAGTAAATTGAGATTTATAGTCATCATGTGTGGGAGTCTGTTGAGGCAAACATTTACAAAACAAATTAATAATGACAGGGTTTAAATAAAAAGGTGTTTGCGCGACAAATTAAGTTAAAAGTAAACACACTTTTGTACCAAATTAATACTGCAATATGAAAAACAGTCAAAGCTGAGGGTCTTTGTTATCGTCTTTCTGCAGTTGATAACATGCTCTGAAAGACTGAAAAATTTATTTTGACTGAAAGTCAAAATAAATCTGTATTATTAGGTATTACTATAAAACATTTTTTTAATACTTAAAGGCTACAAGGCTTTGTTTAAAAAAAAATAGATTTCATTGTGGTTAAAATTTGTAAAATCATACAATTTCAATGGTATTTGTGCCAACTTTTATACATTTTTGTGACATCAGTATCGTAAATGGTATCACATCGTGTGTTTAGTGAATCTTTACATCCATAAGAGTAACATAAAGGTTCTCCATCAGAATGTCGTCAGCTCTGAGACATAGTTTATGAGACAACAGTTGCAGTTATCAGTCAGAAGGGCTGAACACTTGTTAAGAGAAAGAGTGTATTTGTCGATTAAGAGATAAAGGCATGATTCTGTATGTAGTAAACATGCTGTTCCTGTGTTGGTAAGCTATTTGATGGATGGTGCGGCAGGAATCTAGTGATGCGATGGTAATGAGCCTGTCGGCCATGGCTTGACCTATTGATACTGGAGTGGAGGAGGAATGAGTCTTTTACCTCTTTCTTATTCTGCTCATATCCTATAGCCTCTGTTGTATCTTCATCATCTGTCCTCTCTGTGTTAATCAGGAAATCACATGTACACAAACCTTGTATCATGGTTTACTTGCTTGTGTGTTTATAATCAGCGTTACAAAAATGTGTATCTTACAGAAACTTAAGAATAAAGAGGCGCACTGAATCAAGAAAACAAGGTAACACTTTTTTTTTTTTTACGGTAAAAATTTCCACTACTAACTAGTTGCTTAATAGTATGCACATTGAGAGCATATTGGCTGTTTATTTTGACTTATAAATCACATATTAATGCAGGGCTCCAGACTGCATTTTGCAACCATTTTTTTTCTGCCAGTGTGCGATACATTTTTGTGAGCGGTCGCACTGGCACGACCACCATGTTGCCCAACTCATAAGCTCTGCCATTTCTGTTGCATTTGAGAAACAACAACTGGCAAACGAAATGAAAGTGAACCTAAACCGTACGCAAAAAAAAAATTGTTCAAGCTCAGAAGAGCTTTACTCGGGAGCCAAAGTTGATTTCGTGACACTGTTCCTGCACAGATGCAACAGTCTTGCGAGATCCAGTGAGAAGCGTTTGAGTTAGCCGCACAATGATAAGGTTAATGCGAGATCTAGTGAGAACCATTCAAATTCTGCAATGAAATCTCTGTTATATTCAGTGCTCACATACGTCAGGAAACCAGAAGTGGTAACGCTAAATGAAACCATGGTGTTGTGGTAGAAATAGTAGAATGCATTATATCATTCACTTCAGGGTATGTACAACCTTTTGAGATAAAAATTCAAGAACTTTTCAATTACTTTCACTTTTTTGTCGTTTTTAATGGGATGAACAAAATATACTTTGTGGTAAACAAACACTTATGTCAAATTTAAATCATATCAAATCATAATTATAACCAGTAAACAGCAGCAGAGGAGAACTTATTGGCTTATTAGTCATTCATTTCTACTTTTTCTCTAGATTTTGAAAATATTAAATCTCTATTATAAAATATAAAATCTCAAGAAATCTGATTTTGTCAGAATTGTATACTTTCATTTATTTTGCTACTAAATCACACATAATAACTGAAGCTGGTCAGTTCCATATGCTAGAAAAATAATGGTACATTTAATAAGAGTGGAATATATACATTTTCTGTATATGACTGCTACCAAATCTGCTCCTGGCGCCACCATCTGAAGAACTTAGTGGCATTGGTGCCACGGCTCTCAAATGTTAGTCTGCAACCCTGTATTTAATGCATTATTCCACTTTACTATACTTCACATCCTTGATGAACTCCATACCTAAACCTAACAACTAAACGTAACAACTATTATGTGTTCCCTATTCTAAAGTGTTATCACAAGCATACTCCAAACCTTCTTAACCTTCATCCAACAAAGGCTATGGAAAGCCATTTTTATGGGATGCCCTAAATAATAAATCAACATTAAACTAATCATATTATGCATGCTTTAAATTTGCTTTAATGATACTATAAAATGCATTAAAGTCTAATACATCTATTAATTTCTGGTTTCTTACACCTTATGTTTTTGAAAGAAGGAAATGGCCTACCTTTATTCAGCAAGGATGCATTACATTGATCACAAATGACAGAATCTTTCATAACGTTATCATTTTTTTACTAATTCAAAATAAATGCTATTCTTTTTAACTTTATATCTATCAAACAATCTTTTTTTTAAATAATAACAAAATTAAAGCACAAAATGAGCATATAAGAATGATTTCTGAAAAATCATGTGACAGTGAAGACATGATTAATGGCTGGTAAAAATTCAGCTTTCACATCACAAGAATAAATTATATTATATTAAATTAAAATATATTCAAAGTTTAAATGTTTTAAATACACACACACACACACACACACACACCAGCAATAAATGCCCTCAATTAAGAGAAAGAAAAAAGTGTCTCCCCAAATTAAAATACTCTAATGAATGTAGATAATGCATGCATCCCTTAGAGCTAAACTGAATTACTGAATATAAGGTTGTTCTTAATTTGGCAGGAGAACAGTATTTGGCTTGTTGGCTGGGAGTGTGCTTGACTGAATTAAAAAAGGAAAAGGCAGGAGGCTTGATTAAGTCTGTCTGAGGATATGTGGAGTGTATCTATTGATCTGCAGACTTACTGATACTCTTAACACAAGATGGTCATTTGTTTCACCATCCCCCACCAAGAGTGCAAAGTGAATTTCCTCAATGTACATGTGTGTGTATACTGTTGATGAGTTTCTGTGTATATCTGATGATTGTTTTTATCAAATTAAATGCTTGTGAAGTGAACTCTCAAAGCCGCTCCAGAGATGAAGTTCATGTGGAGTGTCTTTGATAAGGGGTGCTCCGATTGATCGGCTACTGATCACAATCTGGCGATAATCACTTTGGCATGATTTATCTGCGGTCTCTAAAAAGGCAGATCTCATAAAACTGATTTCAAGCTAATGATGCTGAGAGAGGTTTGGCATGACATGCAGTGACACTATCTCAGTCTCTGTCTGGCACGGGTGAAATAATTATAATGCTTCAGGTTAGGTACAATTCATATTCCTTTATTAAATAACTGTTAGTCATTTGAAAAAGTTTCTGTAAGACATAATTTCATAAACAGTGTGAATGAATCCCAGCATGGGCTCTTTCTCTCTCAAAATGCTTATGGCTTCAAATCACATTGCATCTGCACTATAAGTGAGCAGCATGCTGCACAGCCGACACAGGAATTGTCACTGCATTGAGGCAGTTTGCATCATCACAAAAGTTATTTTTAATTCTTGCCAGTGTTTAAACCATTCAAGACTCACACGCTTTCCTGAAGACCATGATCATGCACACACATAATAATGCCAGGTTCACATTACTCCGTTTGTAGTGCGTATGTGGTGCATATTTTTTCTGCACTCATCTTAACAGATTAAAGATTTCACACTGCACACACGGATGTGGTCTGGCAGTGTGTTTAAGAGCAGTGCATCTGCAGCAGTGCAGAGATTGTGTCCTGAGTCTATTTTTTGCTGCATGGCATGCACTAAATTAAAGTAACAGCGCATTGTTTGCAATAATAATAAACATGCATCGACACAAACATGTAGTAATTACACCATAAATGCATACACACACATAGGCTATGGATTTTTTTGCTAGGTTTAAAGGAAAAGAGCACTTTTAGATAAACAAGGCAATAATTTAAAAGTTCTTAAAGTTCTTGAAGAGGTCATATGATGCTTTTTAGGAGATCATTATTTGTGTATTTGGTGTAACAGAATATATTGACATGCTTTAATGTTCAAAAAACACAAATTATTTTTAAAATACTGTACATTACTATAGGTCCTCTGCCCCGCCTCTTGCAAACGCGTCGTTTTCTACAAAGTCCCTCCTTCCACAAGCGCAGTCTGCTCTGATTGGTCAGCCGACCCAGAGCATTGTGATTGGCCGAACACTCCAAGCACTCGTTGGAAATATAACACCCCTTTCCATTATTGCATGCTTCATCTTTCAAAATAATAATATGGTCATCCATAAAATGCGTTGCTGTTCTGTTGTAAGTAATCTTAAAGATTCCTAAATGCATCTACTTTCGGAAGACCAAATAAAGTGCTTTTGCTTTAACAATAACAAGAATAGCTGCGGTTACTGAAACCACACCTTCTTTTCGTGAACACATGTGGTTGCCGCAAGCTCCTTCGTAGAATCCACAGTCCGCGCCGTTCTCAAGCCGGCTCACCTCTCAAGTCAGCCTCTGCTCACTATAGGCTACGGCTCACTCTAGGCCTCCAGCCTTCGCTCACTCAATGCCGCGGTGTGTGACGCTGTTTCGTTGAGAAAGCAAAACTACTTTGTTTGGCCTTCCAGAAGAGGACACGACTAAAAATCAAGTTTATATCACGTTTATAATGGGGTTTAATGTTTATGTCTCATCAATCAAAATGCACTGGATAGCTGGCCAATCACAACACACCTCACTTTTCAGACCAATAAGCCTTGTGCGTTTCAGAAGGTGGGGCATAATGGAGAAACAATAATGTACAGTATGTAAAAAATAATGCATTTTTTTTTTTTACCTTAAACCGCATAAACACATTTCAGCATAACAAATACACAAAATAATGTTCTTATTAGCAGCATCATATGATTCCTTTAAGCAACTTAATAAATAAATCTAAAAGTACATGCTAAATAAAAAAGCATTGAATAATTTATTCACTATAAATAATTCAACATGATAAAAAGAAAGCTTTAAAAAGATCGGTATCATGATCGGATCAGCAGATACTGCTTTCTGTGATCGGTGATCGGTCTCAAAAATCCTGATCAGAGCAACCCTATCTGATGAAAACAGCACAAACGTGTAGTAGACAAAACAAAGCATTAATGTCTTTTCACTGATTAATATTCACAAATATTAGACCATATTGTGATTTAAGTGTACAACACTTATCCAAATTTAGCCAAATCCTGCATCACAGAAATCATAGGGCCCCATATTATATGCAGCATGCTTTGTGTGTTTGACTATATGTTTGTGTGACAGTATGCATTAGTATCCCAGTCAACTCACTGAGGTGGTCCACACAAAAAACAAACCACCTGGATAAGGATCAGCAGGCAGAGTGCTGAACAGTACAGCCCCAAAACATATGCTACTGGACCACATGACAGGGAAGACATCCAATATGATGGCAGAAGGTGATAAAAGGTCTGGACATCTGACAGCTATGATGGAGTCAGGATTTACTTTATATTTTTTACAGGGCTCACAGTTATAGAGCAGCAGATTTTGTCTAGTGAGGAGCAACGGAGAAGGATTTTTAATAAGTGATGGACAGCTGACTCACTAAAATCTCAATTTTGGATGTGCTCCTAATGTTTGCCTGATTAATGACCCGCATGTGTGTGTAAACAGAGGAACTGGGGTCAGCACCAAAATTATGGAGTAATTGCTTCAAACACGCTTGGAGCAGAGTTTTGAAAGAAGGGGTAAATTCAGAACAAACGGTCAGACTGCCAAATCAGATGACTGGACGACTGTGAGCAAGCATAAGAGGTATTATATCAAAGGGAAAAAAACTCCACTTTAGGGATAAATGAAAGAAAACAGTCCAAAAATTCAATAACAATCAAGGAACTTTCAAAAATGCCCTGGAACCTAGATGTACCACCACTTCTATCACTTCTATCTATGTTTTCCAAATGAATGTTGTTCAGTGCTTTGATGCAATGTATTTTGTTTAAAGCACTATATAAATAAAGGTGATTGATTGATTCTAGGAAATCTATCTAGTAAACGAAACTATTGTGCTCCATTTGTATTAGTATTCACATATATATACACACACACGCACACACACACACACACAGACACCGTATATATACATACACATACCATTTTGCTTCATTATATTAAAGTACAACGGTTTGGTAATTCTTGGAGTTTCAGAAGCTTTAAATACCTTATGCATTGAGATGGACTGCATCAATATTGGCATGTGAAATTTTACACAACATCTATTTTACTTATTTACAAAATATTGAATTTGATTAATTTGATTCATTTAAACAAATTTTCATTTAGCTTTTTTATTGCTATTATCAAAAATACAAAACACATAATCCACAAATGAAAAAATAAAGTAAAAAACACAACCTCAAAAACAAGCCTTTTTTTTGGCATGAGGTGCACGTTGGCACTTACTTGTTTTGGTGCTTGGAGCCCTGCAGGTGTGCATGATACTGTGCCACTGAATTCAGTGTGACGCTGCAGACATCACATGTGTAGCAGCGTTTTAGACCTACACAGCAAAGAGAGACACACAAATTTGTGTTTTTAGCAAGTGCAAAAACAAATGCACATAATCTAACATTACAGCAGTAGTAAGAAAATTCAGCTGTGTAATCTCATTATGTATGTCTTTCAGTGACATCACCTTTACAGCATTTAGAGGACAAAATGTGGGGTGAATCATAAAAAAATAACATTACATGCATAAATGCATACATGTCTTTGACTATCTTTTGTCCACGGCCTCTGCACCATACTAAGCTGAAAGCAGAGTGGTCAATAAAGCCTTATCATGTCATTCCCGAGAACAGAAGGACTAACTGGGGAATGAGATAACGCTGGTCTCTATCTCTCTCAGTCAGCCGAGGCTCAGCACGGGTCACTGCTCGGCTGTGTTTCGCAGTTCTGCCTGATCAACTCTCATGATTACCATACCCTGAGGGAATGTGTGTGTGGAGAGAATCAATTAAAGAGATATAAATATAGAAATGTCAAGCCTTTTTATTTATTTATTTGTGTTTTTAAAAACAACTATGAAATTACATTGGAAGGTCTCTCCATGAAATGCGATCTGTTTCTAGGGAGTTGGACCTGTGAGGAGACAAGTTCTTCTGTTCTTGTGTGTGTGTGTCAAGTGACATTATAAATATTTGAGAAGGCCATGTGGCTTGTAATCCAGCTTGGGATACTGATGTTGTTGCACCCGTAAGGGCAAGAGAGGGGAAGCTACAAACTGTGACACTCTTGTGCAGCTATGCATCTCATAAGAAGAGTGAAATTTTGCCTAAATGAAATAACACTTCACATTATTATTCAGTGGGGAAGCCACTTTAAAACTTTAAAGCTTCTCAGAATTTTAAGTAGTTTATAAACAGCCAGAATATACTTTTAACATTAAATTGAACTTGTGCTTAAGTTATATTCAAAACATCCAAGAAAGCTCATTTATATTACTGATTCAAAAAATACTACCTCAAAACCTAATTTATTTGTTGAATAGTTTATTTAAATAAACAAGCGTGTTTATTATATATGACAAAAAAGACAGAGCATGTCTGATCACAGCCTCAGCTTGCCCTGCTATAAAATAAAATTAGACAAAAAATAAAGTAGGCTAATATAGCATTCTGTCACACGTCTACCTGTTGGAAAAAGTATTCACACTGCTAAAAAACTTTACTTTCCTCTACCTATTTGTGTGTTGACTCTAGACAGCAAAAAGCTTGTTACTAATGCGACACAGTAACATTTTGGATCTCTATCAGTGCTGTTTCCCGTCTGCGCCCCCGTTATGGATTAAGCGTCCCGTGTAATTGCTGTCATGTTGCACTAATGATATTGCAGCTGAGAAATGGCCTTTGCAATCTCCTCCTCTCCAAATTGAGTTAAAACCATAAACAACATTTGCAGGAGAAGGACATAGAGAAATTCATGTCGTACTGTTGATTCATCATTATGCTTAATTTTACTTATTCTCATAGATCTAGAGTTTTCTGCCTCTGTTTATACGCGCTTACTGTGTATTACAGCAGGCTGGCAAAAAAAAAAAAAAAAAACACCTGACTGACAGACCAGGAGCAAAGTCTTCCTTGTGTCTATCTGTGTTATACCCAAGAGTCTGATTATTTCTGCCACTGGGCAGCCAGCAGCAGTTTTTAAAACTTGCTAATCATATCAGAAACAGTGAAACTGAAAAGCACAGCAGAAATGGATGGCATTTCCCTCCACAACTTTAAAGCTCCTTGATACATGATCATAAACAAAATATTTTTGGACTTCAGCAGTTTTAACATTTGTAAAATGTGCCCATGGTTTGTCTCAGGCTGAAGGCCCAGAAGGAATTTGCATATTTTTATTGTGTTTTCTGCAATAATTTTTTGGGTAGAAATTTCTGCATAATTCTACATAAAAAGTCTGCTGAGTTTTGTGGGTACCGCTTCAGCTGACCATATCATCAACTGTTTAGTTCAGCTGGTACAGTATATTTTATTGGTGGGATAGAAACACCCACTTGCTTTATTCCCCACACTCTTTATTCCTGGGTTGTGACACTGAGAGGATGTGGCAGAGCCGTGGAGCTTGTGGTGACTCCCAGCTGGCCTTTTGCCTCTCAAATGCTTTTTGAAAAGGTGAAATAATGGAGCAACGCCCAGGCATCCATCAATGTTAGCCATCCGTTCCGCTTGTCGCGCTGCCCACGGAACACATGAGCAATGAAGAGTCGACCAGTGGGCAGCTCCCATGAAGTCTCTCTCATCTGTGTCACCCCTGCCTCAGATTTATTACCTTTAGCACAGAATATCATCTGAATGGGAATAGAGGAACCACAAGTGGAAAAATGGAATGTTAGATGGAATGTTGCCCTTTTTGCTATACATATATGCTGTATATTATTTTTCACATATGAATGGAGCTGAACACTCACTTAAATAGAAAAGTAGAATTTAAGGAAATTATTTTTCTATACATTTGAAATGACATTTTGACCATTTGGCTGAGAGTGTTATTCAGAATAAAAATGTGAAGTAGATTGAATGGAACAAACAGCTTCCAGAATTCTTAGAGCACAATAAAGTTTAATGATGCCTTCAGGGATATTATCACCTTAGGCTTCTGGCATCGTCAAGGATCATAACACCACTGAACTGGGACATGCCCTGGGACATACTCACTTTCTGAGATTCCCATCTGTCGACCCTACAGTTTATCCAAATTAAAGTAGTTGGAACAATAGTTAGACACTTAGTCACTAATCATTACACTCTAAGAGTCGATTAATTTTGCCATCAATAATCACATAAGATACCAGGACACACTCACCAAAGCTGGGATTTCAGCAGACACTAATGTGTAGCAACTAGGTGCTTTAGGACTCTGCTTCAAGCAGGCTTTAGCTATATATTTACTCTTTCAATTTAAAAGTTATTTGCTTAGCCATTTTTCATTTCCTTCTTTATATACAGTGAGGTTCCATGTTAGAGTCAGCGGTTTAGAAAGTTTTTTCTTTATGAAAAATTAATTACTATTCTATTTGAATATATTTTAAAATGTAATTTATTTCTGTAATGACAAAGCTGAAATTTCAGAAGCTATCACAGGTGCATCTCAATAAATTACAATAAATAGTCATGGAAAAGTTCATTTCAGTATTTCAACTCAAATTGTGAAACTTGTATATTAAATAATTCAATGCACACAGACTGAAGTATTTTAAGTCCTTGGTTCTTTTAATTGTGATGATTTTTGCTCATATTTAACAAAAACCCACAAATTCACTATCTCAACAAATTAGAATTTGGTGAACTGCCACTCAGCTAATCAACTCAAAACACTTGCAAAGGTTTCCTGAGCCTTCAAAAATGGTCTCTCAGTTTGGTTCACTAGGCTACACAATCATAGGGAAGACTGCTGATCTGACAGTTGTCCAGAAGACAATCATTGACACACTTCACAAGGAGGGTAAGCCCCAAACATTCATTGCCAAAGAAGCTGGCTGTTCACAGAGTGCTGTATCCAAGCATGTTAACAGAATTGTTAACAGGATTGGACTGATGGGCTCAAGGCATCAAGAGCCACTACACACAGACGCAACAAAGGATTTGGCTACAGTTGTTGTATTCTTCTTGTTAAGCCACTCCTGAACCACAGACAACGTCAGAGTAGTCTGTTGCCCCTTTTACACTGCACGTCGACCCGGCAAATTGCAGGAACATTGCCGGGTCACCTTCTGTGGGAAAGCAAACACGTCCCGGGATTGATTCCGGCATTGAACCCGGGTCGGGGACCTAGTAACATTTCAGTCCGGGACGAATGTTGTGTGAACAAAAGCCAGATCTAATGCCGTGTCGTACATTACACGTCACACCCTGATGTCATGTGTCATTACGGGACCTTTACAGATTGTGTGTGAACGCACGCAGATATTCCAAGTAATCACTGGAAGTGTGAAAAATCTAGCGACCCGGGAACAATTGCTGGAACACTTTTATGGAGTATTGTCAAGAGGAAAATGAAAAACATGAGACCAAACAATGCAGATGAGCTTAAGGCCACTGTCAAAGAAACCCGGGCTTCCATTCCATCTCAGCAGTGCCACAAACTGATCACCTCCATGCCACACCAAATTGAGACAGTAATTAAAGCAAAAGGAGCCCCTACCAAGTATTGAGTACATGTACAGTAACTGAACATACTTTCCAGAAGGCCAACATTTAAAAAAAAAAAAAATCCCCCCCCCTTTTCTATTGGTCTTATGAAGTATTCTAATTTGTTGAGATAAAAATAGATTGGTGAGTTTTTGTTAAATGTGAGCCAAAATCATTACAATTAAAAGAACCAAAGACTTCAGTCTGTGTGCATTGAATTTATTTAATACACGAGTTTCACAATTTGAGTTGAATTACTGAAATAAATGAACTTTTCCATGACATTCTAATTTATTGAGATGCACCTGTACTCTCATTCTCTGTGTCACACAATCCTTCAGAAATCATGAAATCAGAAATGCAGCCTTGGTAAACAAACTACAAACTACTCTGACCCTCTCAGTATGCCAGAAAACCTAAGCATATGTTTATGGAGAAATTAGTATAATACGTAAAGTATAAGGGGTTCCAAATACTACATCATTTACATGGGCAGTGATCATGAGGGCAGAGGTCAAATACACAACATCCTGTCATATTCAGCACATTATAAGCCACTAACCTGTTGGACAGGCTTGAATCAGCATGTTTGCACTGTAAATAGACAATGTTTCTGCCTCAATTCGTCATCAGCTCTGCTGTGTGAATTCAGACATGAGCAAAAATATGCTAAACAACAATGAATGAGAAAAACATGCCCAGATTTGTACAGTGACACGCAGATGGCATCTAAATGGTGGGTAATTCAGCAAACACTGATCCACTTCTGCTCGAGAAGAAAATATATCAACCATATCAAATTGAAAAAGCCCACGGCTAGCGCCCGTATTTAGAAGTGCACATATAATACAACAAAATTAATTTAGCATTTTCTGATTACATTCACATACTAATAATCACAGTATCTCAATTATGCGATAAAAGTACCTTATACAGTTTACCCAAAATGAAAATGTGGTCACCATTTACATGCAAGACTTTCTTTTTTTCTGCTGAAAACAAACTGACCCCTAAATTTATCATAGTAGTAAGTGACAGCTGTTGTACCAGCTGTGTAAAGACACAGAGTGTAAAGACGTGTTAAAACATGAGTATTTTCAGAGTATTTTCTTTTGTATTTTACAGATGAAAGTGCAACATAAGGATGAGTTAATGATGACAGATTTTTATTTTGGGGGTAAACTATCCTTTAAATAAATTCTGACAACTGCTGGTGCAAGATGTCTTAAATTAGATCTTTTTCAAGCTTCACATTGAAGCTGCAATAATAAAGTACTGCTTTTCAGGTCTTTCCAAAATCATTTTAAAAACAAGAGCTAACATCTTTCTTACCAATACAATACAACAAAGCTCAAAAGAATACAGATAACATGCCACCTTGGAATGAACTCACAGCCACCAACACTCCTCGATCGGTTTCAGGGTGGCATGTAAAACTAATGGCTTGTACACTGAGGCACTAGGCAGGAAGAATGTAATTGCACAGTCCTTTGGAGTGAAGATGCTGATTACCAGATGAGCCAAATTATATCTCCAAACTTGTCTTTCCAATTAACCAGCAGGACTGTGTTAGGATAGATGGAATTTGTCACAGGCTTCGCCTGACTGGCTTGGTGATGACAAAAGAAAAAAAGAGCCATAATCACTTCTGAAATCATATCAGCTTGAATTATATCAGTATTCTCTGTTAAAATGAGGACAGCTAAGCAGACTTGCTTACCAATAACTGTATACAGTTTTAAAAATTGTAATGTTCAACTGGTATCACCTGGATAGTGGCCTTTTTTCAACAATGTAGAAAAAATGTAGGAGAAGCCCTTGATGTTTACCCTCCCAAAAAATCTACAGAACACAAAAGTAACAGTTTAGCCCAAGAATACATGCCATGCACTCACAGATATGCACACACAAATTCATCAGAAACTATGCAGACACAGTGCTCAACAGAAAAGCTATGAATATTTCATGATGTTGCAGTCTTCAAAGTGTGACTGCTGCCACCCTCTCTGATGCTCTGAACATCAGACAACACAGGATGCCCGGGACAGATATATGCAAACAGAGAAATATGCAGAAAAATCTAAGGCGAGCAGACAGAAGGAGAAAAAACATGGAATGGATACTGAAAGAGAGACAGAGGCAAGTGTTGTAGGTGCTAACGCTTTGTGTGAAAGATGAGCCTGCCAGCAGCAGCTCCCAGCCCGATGAATTAGACAGCAAGTTCTCCTGCAACATTTCCCTCTCTGGCAAACTCTTTCTCTCTCTCTCTCTCGCTCTGGCTGTTAGGGTGATTTGCCACATCATTACTAATTGATAATCACATTGGAGAGAAGCCATCAGAGGCGTACTACTGAACGCTGCAGTGTCTGTGCTGACATTTCCTGGCTGGAGTAATGACTAGGTGACATTAGTGAGAGACCTTTCAGGGCAGACAGTGAGAACGGGCAGCCGGGGGGAAAATTGCAGAGATGGTTGGCCCATCCATTTTTCCCTCCTTAACCCAGTGAAGAGGAAATGTGTGTGAAAGATATATAGGGAAGGCCAGATATAACTGTAGCACCTTGCATCAATTTAAACTAAAAGAAGTTGTAAGTCACATTGGACAATTAGGGCTGGGCGATAATACGCTAACGTTAATTATTGCGAAACAATTTTCCTCGATAAAACAATAACAAGAGTTTGATAAATGTTCAATGTTTATGCGCCAAAAGGGGAATGAAACGGCGCAACTCATTTGAGCTGCACCACCAGTGTTGGCAACTTCTTTCAATGGAAAGTAGCTGAAGCCTGCTTAAAAAAGTTGCTAAATTTCACTAGATGACACTATATGCTAATTAGCATGTTCACAACACCATTACGTCGTATTTTCATTTACATTTTTTGTCCTCTCTGTGCTCACAAACTGTATTTTAATGTAGCCAAATTCTCAATAAAAGTTTTCATTTATAAGTTTTACCGTTTCTGTAATCAGGTATCAAGATTAATTTGAAATAGTGACTGAAATTCTGCCCATTAAGATTACATAACCAACCAGCCAGCACTCCACACAGAGATCTGATCTGATTATCATCAGTCTGTCTGGAATGAAATGAAGAAACAGAACAAACTGAGGCAGACTAAATCCAGAAGAACTGTGGCAATGTCTCCAAGACGCTTCAAGAGACCTACCTGCAAAGCTACATGAAAAACTATGCGCAAGTGCACATAGAGCTAAAGCTGCTTTAAACACAAAGGATGAACACACAAAATGTTGATTTCCTTTAGTTAAAGCTGCGGTAAGGAACTTTTGACGCTCTAGCGGTTAATAAACAGAACTGTTTGCGTCTTGCGGAAGAACATCGTAGCCGGAACTACTTCTCTCTGTTTATGTCTAGTATAGTCCGAATATAAACACTTATTATAGGTGCACCCTAGTGATTCAGGACAAGCCAAAAACATGGTTTGGAAAATGGATTCATGGTGTACTCGCTTATTATACACATTTTTCTACATTTTGAACACAAACAAAGTTACGGACCGCAGCTCTGATTGGTTGTTTCTTACCGGGAGCGATGGAGTTTCTGCAAATGGCAATAGGACCACTGGGAGGAGCCAGAGGAGCTTGATTTTTTTTCACAGATTATTTGTCTCATATTCTACTGTCAGGACATAATGACAGGTTTAATAAATATGTAAAAAATATTTTTTTACAAAAGTTCCCTACAGCACCTTTAATAGAAGTTAATTGATAAAGGAAATCTATTCATGACATTATTTTTGACAGCTTCCTCATTTTACAGCATTGTTACATAGGTGTCTAAAACTTTTAACAGTACTGCAGCTTTGCAGGAAGGTTTCTTGAAGCATGTTGACGTTGCCACAGCTCTTCTGAATTTAGTCTGTCTCAGTTTGTTCTGTTTCTTCATGTCATTCCAGACAGAAATCAAATACACATAAGATAAAGACAATGCCTGTGCTGTGATTTCAGCTATACTGTAAGCACAAGCTTTTTTCTATTAAGATATTTATTATTTTGTTAAGGAAAAATGACTGGAAAAGTGTAAACAATTCAAAAAACGTTTAGTGTTTGTCATGTTCTGACCTTAAAGAGTGGTTTAAAACCACAATTGTTTTGTTTTACAGTTAAAGGGGAAACGTGTACCAAAAACATTGATCTCCCCTACTTTAAAGTGTTACCTAAAACTCTGAGCTTTAATGTGAAGCAGGATGTATGACAAAATCAAATAATTCATAAATCTGATAACTTTCTCATTCGGCACTCAGCCTAATTGTTTTCCATTTTAATCTTGTGCTGACAGAGTAATAGTCACTATGAGTCTGGCAAAGTCTTCAGCGTGTCTTCCATTAACAAGGCTGCTCAGAATTCACAATCCATCATGCTAAGCTAGGCATAACCTTCAGTCCAAACAAACTAAACCCAACTTCAGCTCAGTGTTCATCTCAGTCTCACAGCGCCAATCTCTCTGAAGCTTTGATCTGTACTGCATTGAGTCCCTTTAGCTCTAATGAGTTGACACATCCCATGTTACTTAATAGTTCTGCTAGGTGGTGGAAGCCCTCGCAGAAATGACTGCTGGCATGGTCTCTTTCCTTCTCACCTGAGAGAAAATGTGTTTGTAATTGATATTGACATAATGTGAGCCATGAGACAACGGGAGAGCACACTCTTCATCCCACAGAGATTAATAGCCTGTGTCGAAGTCTCTGGATGAACAAACCTATTGCTTTTAATCTCTTGAAGCCCAGGCTGGAGAAGAGGCAAGGGAAGTAAAAGACACATTGAGAAGTTTTATTGTATCATGTGAGCACTTTCAATAATCTATCGAGGAAGTGAGCCCCATGGGACCAACTAACTCTCTGAGTTGGGAATGGCCTTCAATAAAAAAAAACACTGTGAAATATAACATGAGCAACAGAGGTCAATCCTTGTAACCTCACAGTTTTCCATTGAGCTCTCACACCTTTAGTTACAGTCATATAAAAAAAATCCACACAACTCTTTTTCTTTTCCTTTTTCCTTTTTCAATGCAGTTACTTTTGAAGACATCACAGCATCAAAAGATTTGTGACATAACTGTGCTGTGTGATTGACAAAAAAATTAAAATAAAACTGAAGTCAGACACAGTTTATAGATAAAAAAAAACCTTTGCTATGCTGATAATATAATTTGTAATGATTTTATTTAATAAGAAAAATTTAAAATAGATCCATTTTGAATAATGGTCTCAGACTTTTGGACCCCATTGCAAATACTTCTGGGGTTGGTTGTTTCAGTGAAACATAAATTATTTAGGTAAAATACTGAAATGTTTTCATGAAAAGGCATAGGGAAAATGTATCCGAACAATTTCTCTGTAAACCTCAATGACCTTTTAATGGCATCATACGTAGTCATTTCAAGCTTAATTTTATGACACATTATCATTTTGCATAACCAATTAATTTCTAGGCAGTTGCACTGGCCAATATAATCAACATTCTCATTTCCATCAAAGACCTGCAGGACAGTAAAGCAATACAAATTTTTTATCAGTCAGTTCAGTTCTTCATTATCTAATGAACTAACAGCCAAATTAATCATGCAGCCACAAACAGCCATTAACAGAGCGTTTAAGTCTGTACCTTTCATCTCTCCCATGTCTAAAGTCTTTCCTAGTTGTTCCAGTAGATCTGCGCGTGCTGCATTTTTCTTGTGCTTTTTGCCGTCGTAGTGTTGCTGTGCCATTCCAGGATTGTTGAACCAAGCATTGCACAGCTGACAGTAGCGATCAGAATCCCGGTGCTGACGGGTCGAGCTCACAGGTGAGGTTTCTGACGAGGGTGTTTTCACTGGACTAGGTGTCACCTCTGAAGAAACCAAGCAGAACAAGAATTAGAATGGAATAACGAATTAAAACATTATTTATTTAATCGGATCTTTTGACATATGAGGTCATTGTACTATAAAAATACCCTGTAAGTTTCAGAACTCAAAACTTTCTTGTTAGTCTAAAAACAGCTTATATTGAAGCCAGTCTGCCAAGACAACAGGCTTGTGGAATGTGCTGTTTATGATGTAATGGTGTGGCTAAACACTGCCTTCGCAGTAGAAGATCAACACCTGCATCCACTTCACTCCCTTGTTTAGCCCCGCCCACCAATTCACACATGTATGGTAAATAACAAGAGAAGCAAATGCAGGTCTACGGAGCCCCGCAAATGACATGCAGGAGAAAATATTAGGCTAAATAATGTGCACAATTTACTAATTTGTTTCCTCAATATACTAAAATGTGCAGACGATTACTATAGCATTCACTCGATTTATAAATAGTGCACATGATTTAGCAAATCGAGGGAACGCAAAAGTAAATCGAGGGAACCCAATAGTTATCGTGTGCACGTTTTAGTACATTGAGGCAACGAATTAGTAAATCATACACACAATTTATTTATTTTTTCTTGCATGTCATGTGCGGGGCTCCGTATAGGTCTATGCAGAAAGCAACTATAAAGATGGCTCAGAAGACAACAAGACGCTTTAAAGTGCAAAGTTGTGGAAAAACACAGTCTTCGAATCACCTTCATTGTTACCATAATGGTATAAGAGTGGATGAGTTTTATTTTTAAATAAGTTCCAGGTGGCGTCAATAGAACTTGGTCCTTTTTTCACTTCATTTTACCGCAGATGCCTTTACAAGGGGATTTTTTAAAAGATTGAAACTAAAATGCTGTGCCGACTACTGTATATTGGATCCGATGGTAATGTTTTCATTCAAAATGTTAAAAATATTGATAACAGTATAAAAGTGGACCAAAGAGAGCAGTACAGGTACAAGATGGTAAATTATGTAAGTAGACTGCTATATAAAGCTTTAGGCAATGGCCAAGATTCGATGCTCTGTGTGGGACATCTTTTGATATTCAAGAATCCTGAGAAAAAAAATCTATAGTATAGATGGTTATATTTAAATTATATTGTTATAAATTATGTATATTTTCCATTCAAATTTAATTCACTTGCAACACTACGGTTTCAATCTTTCAGTGATATGAAAATGCAAAAAAAACAGAAATTCTTCTTATTGCTGTTTTAGAAGCTTAACATGAAGAATATTCTATACATTTGTCACAACATGGTTTTCAGAAGAAAAATGCCTTTGTTGTAGTTAGAAGAGGTGAGGGTTAGGACTAAGGTTTTACAGTTTGTGCTGCTTTGATTCTGCTGCTTACATCACAAGGGGCACACAATCAGTTTTAAATCATGTAATGTTGCCATTTCTAACAAAATTATCTGCCAGCTGGCAATTAATTTTGTTATATTCACTTCCTAAAGCCAAGTTTTACTCTCACTTGGCACTTTAAGTGTATGATTTTGAACCCTAGTTGCAATCCAGATAGCTTGAGGATTTTTGGATTTTCTATTAGTACAAGCTCAGAAAGCAAAAGAGAAACTCAAATAACAAATCATTCCCAGATATGTGATGACATTTTATGTTTGGTCAACCCAGTGAAACAAACAAAAGTATGTCTTATTCTTGTTAACTTCAGTGATTCTAGTCAGAAATTATTTCTGATCTTGACAGCAACAACCCAATTACTGAGATTTCATTCAGCATTGTGTTTGGATGTGTTCTCTGCTACATAACTAACAAGCTGTTGCCAGTTTCTTTATAAGGAAGATGATGCTATACATTGTTTCTGACAGTCCTGCATTTGACCAACACACACAAAGCAAGCTTCTTTACTCATTTACTGTTGTGCATGGATGTGCAGCACCACAGAGCAGACCGAATAAACACAAAACACACCATAATCATAATGCCAGGCCAAACAATCAGTTTTAACACCTCAGTGGCTGTCCACTCTGCCATGGACAATGTTTACAAAAGCTCTTTTCAGCCTTGACATCACATCCAGTTTTATGGCAGAAGGGAACATTTTAAAGAATGAGCCACTTCATGTCTGTGTTTATTAGTGTTCATAAGTGTTATTGAGCGGTGAGAGAGAACTGACCCAGTATCTTTGACAGAGTTTGTTTACATTTACACTGACTGCCTGTTCTTCATTCCTATTTGCAACTTTATATATGATTTGATACATAAGCTACACTAATAATGTCTGCAAAATCTATGACAGGGGCTTAAGAGACTCCACATAAGCTTCCTACAAAGGTTTGATTTATTAGCAAATCTGTAAAAACTGGGATGTCCAAAAAACAAAGAGAAAAATGTTGTTGTGCCAGGAAATGTAAACCCTGCCAAAACACGTGGATTATTCCTTCAATCTGTTTTTCACTCTTCTTTTACATTCTTTCAGCTGGGGTTGATAAAAGTAAAATGCATGCTTTGGATGGGACACAAAATTTAATTTAGGCAATTAACAACCACTGCTGCAGAAATTTAATTTGATACCGTAAATTAAAATTCTTCATGAGATGAAAATTTAAAGAAGATAAATGAGCTGCCACGAGAGTGGGCGATAGTACATGAGCAGGCAACTTCATTTTGAGAAAGCTCAATCTAGTTTATTTTTAACTGACGGTCATTCTCTGTGAAGAAATGTTGTTTATTGCAGGGTTTATTGCATGAGTTCTTGGCACAATGAAAGACAATGCATTTGCATTAAAGCCATTCAATAAATTAATACTGCATGAAGTGTGGTCATACAGGAAATTTACATAGCATTTTATGAGTGTCAAGGCTTAGCGCTCTATGAAGAACAAACTTTAAAAATGCAAAGCAAATACAAATTTAATAAAAGTGTCAGTAAAGTATAGTACATAATGTGTAATTCATAAAACTCCCTTAAGCCCTGGCTGCCGTTATTGGTGTATCTGTCAGACTCTTGCAGTATAACACTATGGATATTAGCAGAATCCGGCACTGAAACATTGGAGTATTGATTTACAAGCTCAGGGGTTTACGGAGTGATATCCATCAAAATAAAAAACGGGAAGGTTTCTAGTTTCCTATAAACACAAGACAAAGACCATCCCTATACAATATAAGATAGCTGTGTTTTATTTTAACACAGACATTTTTGCACAACTCAAAGTTTTTCATGCTAAGTTTTATACAGTGTCACCAAGCTTTTTGACATAATTGATTATTTGCACTTGTTGTGTTCGTTGTTCCCTTTGAGCCATGTGTCTCATGATGACAACTTACTAGCAGTTCCTTGCTTTAATAGTGAGTGCCTCTGTGTTTTTTTGTGTGGAATGGAATGAATGTCTTGATTTATAGTTATAACTATGTATTAAAATGCCATACATTTTACACCTGTTTCACACCGCAAGCTTGAGTTTTGCATTAGCTTCATGTCAGCGTATATATGTCACTGCAGCTGCAGAATTGGCAAAGTATTCACACTGCAGCATATGTACAGCGCCACAGCAGCGGCTCCAAACCTTCATTTCTCTTGACAACTATATATTTGTTTTTAGAAGTAGGTCAAAAAGTTTTAAAGTCTTGAAAGTTTCATAATATGCACCGCGTTCATGGTTGCAGTGTGAAACCAGACCCTCATTATAAAACACTGCTCACATGACATCACACAGTTCATGTGTTTGGTGAATCATTCTAAAACTAAATGATTACAATCGAAAATAACTCTTTTCTTTTTCAGATATTTTTTTAAATGTCATTTATTCCTGTGATGGCAAAGCAGCCTTTCATCTAGTCTTCAGTGTCACGTGATCCTTCAGGAATCACTGTAATATACTCACCTGCTGCTCAAGAGACATTTCTCATTATTATTAGCAATCTTGAACAGTTTAGCTGCTTAATTATTTGTGTTATACATTTCCTCAGGATTATTTAGGGAATAGAAAGTAAAAAAGTAGCACGTATTTGTAATAGAAATCTTGTGTGACATTATAAATATCTTTAATGTTACTTCTGAATAAAAAAAGACTTACTGACCCCAAACTTATATATATACTGTATATACTACCATTCATGAGGACAAAGTGGCAGTATAAAGTCCTTCCAGAAATATCACACAGCAGTTCACTGGGTATATTTAAGCATATTAGCTAAAACCTTGAGCCTCACAAAAGAGATAAAGGATAAATGAATATATTCCCCGGGAATGTCCTCAATAACACCATCACTCACCATCGCTATAGTCTCTCAATGCAGATGGCATTATCTTACCCAATGTAATTACTGCAACCAGACTTCTGCCTTAATAGTCCTTCTGTATTGCCTAAATTAAATTTGGTGCCACAGGCCTATGACACTAAAGTCATTCATTACTGCTATCGCAGTTTTACTTAATGTTCTCGTGGTCACCAGGGGTGGTCAAAACCTTGTTCAAAACTGTTACTTCTTGCTCTTTAACATTATTTCAGTGTATCATTAGCACCTCACTGCCCTCTCCCCCACTGTGCCTCGTATTCTCAAGCTCAGGGAGGAGCGATGAGCATATCTGTTCCCCAAAAGACAGATAAATCTCCATCCCTCCATTTATTTCCTGCCCTTTGCCTACTGCAGCATAAAAGCACTTTAAAATCACTTAGAAGGCTCCAGAGTATCCCTAGTTAAGGAAAGGCTATATATATATACAGTAAGTGAAATTGAATTAGGGACCGAGGATGGGATAGCAGGTCGAGAATAGTGACAAACAAAAAACAACAACAAAACGTTCATATAATGCACTGCCTGAAATCATTTCAAGTCTCTCACATTTTAAAAAGTTCAGATCATGGCCACAGCTGCAGTGAAAAAGATTCACCGGTAATGCGTTTCCTGTCTTCTTTATAACAAACAATAGTCTGACACCAGCAGGCAGGAGATTTCAAACATTAATGAGATTCTGTGGGAGGAAATAACAGAGAAACTTCAGGTAATTCCAGGTGACAGTTTAGGCAATAAGGGAAGAGTCATCTATCAGGAGATTTACTGCAGGCAAAAAGACAGCTACTGGATTTGGGTGACATAAAGATGGAGAGGGACTTTCGGAGAGATCATTCACCCATGCAGAAAGCCTGCACAAGTCATATGCACAAACCTTTGACTGATTTCCTAGCGAGAGCTGTTGCGTGTTGTTAGGTCTGAGACCACACACTTTTATCACATTTAACAGTAGGGGAAAACATGCAAAGCATCTGATGTATTTATTAAGCGAACATGCAAGGTGATGTGTGTATACCTTTAGAAATTATTCATTGTCAAACTTCATTGCTGTAGACTCCATACAGGCCTAGTTATGAAGTTTATGCTGCCTTCACATGTTACTTGATTTATCATAAAATGTATATTGTTTCTGACTCTCTTGACTGAAGTTGCACATAAAAAACAACACAATTATGACATTTGTTTTTTCCAAATATAAATGTCTAAATACATTTACACATAACAGAAACCATTAGATGCATATTTAAAAAAAAATACACAGAAAAACAAAAACAAAAAAACTAAACAAGGAAATTCAAATGTAACAGAGAAATTCCATTGAATAAATAGCAAAATTTCTGTAAATGTAGGTTGTCTTATTTACATTCTAACTAAATTCCTAATACATTTTCCCCAAACACACAAATCATGCTAGAACCTTATAAACAGCATCAGTGCACAAAAAATGGCACAAACCACCAACCATTCCACATGCAATCTTATCCTAATGCAATGAAGGTGTACGGCTTGAGAGATTCCATTTCCGGATCAACCAGAACAGGATCAAAGGATTTTTTTCTATCTTTCTTTTCTTTTTTTTTATCCTTGCAGTTATCCGCTTTCCTCTCTAAAACGTCCTCACTGGAGTTTCTGTCAAATTTTCTCACTGCTGAATCTCATCCAGTTCCCTGCTTTATATAAGCTGGGAATTTTTGACCACAAATATTTTACAAGATAACAATTTTCATAAAAAAAAAAAAAAAAGCTTTTTGAAGATTCTGAAAGGCTAAAAAAAAAAAAAAAGTATAATTAGGTCGTTTGCCCAGTTTCCACAATTAACTGTTGTATATCTAGACTAGACACACATTTGCACAAACAACATAGAATTTTCCCATAATTTTCCAATGGCAAAGATGTTTATTGTAGTAACAAGATGCACAGGCAACCAAACCTGACTGCAAACTACCCTGCTGAGTAATTTAATAAGATGGATGTAGTACCCTTAAATGTCATGTAAAAACTAAATAAATGTACATGTAGGTCAATCCACACGGCCTTCCAGTGGTTTCTCATTTGTCTTACTGAATACAAAAGAGGAGGAAGAACAGGAGAAAGAGACAGGATGTTTTGTGTTATAAGCTGATATCTGACTGAAACAATAGTGTTTCCCAGGAGTTGAGCTGGGCTCAGGTCACTGGCTTCACTCAGTCACGTCATTTACAGTATGTGTGTTATGCAGAAATCAATAAGGGTGGCCTGTTAATGGCCTGGTTTATTTCACACAAACTGCACTAGAGCCACTAATACGTCACACAATACAAGATAACTTCTTAAAACCATCATCATTAAGTATTAAATTATTTGAATGCACAAGTATTTTTTAACTTGATATATTAAAATACCTTAAATTAATGACTTGAAAATACATCTAGTTTCATTTTCTAAAATTATGTTGACCTTTTTTTTTTGTTGGGCTTAAAGTCACAATGTGACTGGTAATGATTTTTATAAAAAGCCAATCTAGACTTCTGCTGTTTTATAAGGCAAGGTTAGTTCAGATCAAACAAGAAAACAAATTAACGACATGAAAATTTATTATAAAATGATCACGCAACATTTTTAAAGTCAATAATTATATTTAAAAATGGTATAAACATGTTTTCAAAAATAAAAACCAACATGAATACAAGGATTGAATTTCTGAGAAATCAAATAATCCTTCCCTCTAAAAAAAACAGCCCTTTTTTTGATTACTGTGAACAAATGTTGAAGTGGCACTGCAACATGTTTACAGTTTGTCCCCAGATTGCCAGGACATTCAAGTGAACTCCTCTCTGCTCAGTTAAGCTGGGCCTGAGCTAGTCTGTCTCAGTATGCCACACGTCAGAGGGATTGATGGTCTTCCTCAATCCCCTCGGAGTGGGACACAAGCCTCGTCTGTCTCTAGCCATCAGACGCAGATGGCACAGCTAATGATGGCATCAGTCAGTGACAGGAAACACGGGAGGAACAAGCAGAGAGAGAGAGAGAGAGAGAGAGAGAGAGAGAGAGTGAAGGAAAGACTACAGTGGTAATTCATTTTAAGCCAGATATGCTACACAGCCTTGCATTTAAAACCAGACTGTGAAAACAATGAACCTACACTGAAAAAACTAACATGTAGAATTTACTTAATAAAATCCTCGTAACAATTTGCACTAACACTTTTTAAGTAAAATTTACTGCTTCAATTTTAAGTAAAATACACTTACCAAAATCAAGTAAAATCTATGTATTAATTGACTTGACATTTGTTAAAATATTAAGTAAATATTACTAAATTATATTTAATGTAGGATTTATATTTATTCTAAGCATTTAGATAAAGTCTATATATTTTTTTAAATACAAACACACAGATGAGCTTAAAATATTAAGTAAATTTTATTTACTGTTATAAGGTAGGTTTTATTTAATATTTCAATTAATTTATTAAATGTATGTAATTAAATATTACTAAAAAATATAGTAATTTTGTCTGCATTTTAATAAACCACACAGCATAGATGCAATAAACATTTATTTTGTTCCAACATTAAACAATGACTCAGTCAAAATGTAACCTTTTGAAGTTACATAAAGCAAAACCTAAGTTTTAAATAACAACTGTTTCCTTAGGGATTTGAGTCCTGAAAACAATTTAATTTGTCAAGATCATAAAGTGTTTTAACCCCAAGAGGTATACAAAAACATGGGATGAGGTTTAAACCTCATGGATATAATGCATGGATACAACATTACTATTTCAATAAAAGTAACAATCCTCTCAAACAGTGCAGTTTCAACATTCAACATAGCACTCTGTACTTACGCTCTAAACATTACAGCATTAAATGCATAAAAACATTTTGTTTAACAGTTAAAGATGTCAATATTTCTATATAAAACAATTTAGCTAAATAATGTCAAAAATAATTTCTTAAAAGAGACTGCATCCTACTGATAATGAGTAGTGCTTTTACGAATTCTGTTAAATTTTAAAAAAGTGAATCAAGGTTGAGGGCATAAATGAGTCCCATAAGCAGGGCACAAGCTTTAGCAGTATTTTGGCATCCCGGCAATATCTCCTTGCCTTCAAGAATAATGGATACATCCACTGGATCCTTTCCATCAGCTCCATGTACAACCAGAATCTTGAGGGTGTGTTGCGCTGTGTCACTGTGGTTGTCCTCCTGCACAATTTAGACAAACTAAATAAACTGAATTTTACTGAAAAAGCTACACTAAAGTAATACAGTATATATTACGCTAAACTGAGTCAAGCCTATTTTACAGCGAGCCAGGTTTAGTAAAACATTAGTCAAACATAACATAAGAGCCACTACAGCCAAATAATGTTACCCTGAGCCATAAATTTACTACTGGACTGTGGCTCTTTTGGTCTTAAAGGGCAACACTCCTGCAGAGTTTGTCTCCAACCCAAATCAAACACGCCTAATTCTGCTCATTAATATTCTACTAGACGGACTAGAAACTTTTAGGCAAGTGCGTTGAGGCCAGTTAGAGCTAAATTCTGCACAACAGTGACCCCCCAGAACAGAATTTGGACACCTCTGCTTTAAGATTAACCTGTACATAAGGGGTGTGAACCCTGGTCCTGGAGTCAATGTCCTGCAGAGTTTAGCCCCAACCAGCTCCAACAAACATACTTTGAAGTCTCTAGTAGACCTGGATTTCCTGGATCAGTTGTATTTGATTAAAGAAACACTCCACATTTTTTGGAAATAGGCTCATTCTCCAACTCCCCCAGAGTTAAAAAGTTGAGTCTTATCGTTTTTGAATCCAATCAGCCGACCTCTGGGTCTGTTGATAGCACTTTTTAGCATAGCTTAATATAGATCATTGAATCCGATTAGACCAGAAGCATCTCGCTCAATTTAAAACGTGACTCTTCTGTAGTTACATCGTGTACTAAGACCGGCGGAAAATGAAAAGTTCAGATTTTCTAGGCCAAAATGACTACGATCTATACTCTCATTCCGGCGTAATAATCAAGGAACTGTTCAGCTGTAACATGAACGCAGCAGGTACAGTGATATCATGCAGCACCTGAAACCAGCCAGACCCTCTTCCTTGCACAGGGAGCATGTCTTGCTAGCTGGGAACTATTTCCACAGTTGCTTTCATTTATCAATGCGCCTGCTATGTTCACGTTACAGCTGAACAGTTCCTTGATTATTACGCCGGAATGAGAGTATAGTTCCTAATCATATCGGTCTAGAAAATCACAGCTTTTCATTTTCCGCTGGTCTTAGTAAACTATATAACTACAGAAGAGTCAAGTTTTAAATTGGAAAAATATCAAAACTCTTTGGTCATTTCTGAGCAAATCAGATTTAATGATCTATGCTAAGCTATGCTAAAAGTGCTAGCGCCAGACCTAAATGGATTTGAAAATGGGAAAACTCAACTGTTTAACTCTGGGGGAGTTGGAGAATGAGAATGTTCCTTCAAGGTTGGATCTAATCTCAGCAGGACACAGGCTGTCCAGGAGCATATCCCACCCCTGGTGTACGTTACGGTAATACAATTGTAACATTTTTAACATGACATTGAACAAAAAATGCTTTACCTGGCAATCTTCAAACAGTTCCTCTTCTTTCTCGCCAATGTACAGTATGAGGCTCCGGATAACAGCTTCACGCCTCATCTCAATGTATTGGTTCTGTGAATAGATAATTATTTTCAACACATAACCAATATCCATAGAAAACAAACTACCAAGTGATAATACAATGGCATACACATGCAAAGAGCAGTGATTTGACAGAAGACTACAAGAGAAAAGCCTGGAAAGATGGAGTCTGTCTGGTGGTTGCTTTTGTAGTCTGTTAAGCTTTTTTTCAAAATATTAACTTTGTTGCCATTCTTTGTCGTTTAAACTGCTAAATATATCTACACTACATATATTACAGGTCGCCGGGATTTTGCCAAGTAAGACATGTTCCTGGATCAACATCTTTTGTTGATCCTGGATCAACATCTTTTGTTGATCCTGGATCAACATTATGTCCAAAAATATAGACTTAACCCTATCTCTACCCCTAAACCTACCCATAATTTATTCCTAAAATCAGTGGGAAATGATACCTGATTTACAAGGATGTAGAAGTATCTAACCCTGATCATAAGGCTAAAACAAATATTTCCTGAAAAGTTATATCTCAATTCTGATTGGTTGATTGGAATGTTGTGGTTGATTAGAATGTTGTTCCAGGATCAACAAGGATGTTGATTCAGGAACATGTTGTACTTGGTGAAATCACACTCACCTATATTACACATTATGTAGCAATTAAGATATGTCTGGATATTTCACATCACTAGGTTTAAATCTTAGACTTAAACAGTGTTTTCAGTGTTTACACATCTAAAGGTAATTGGTGCCAACATTTAAAGTTGCCTTTAACTGTTTCGCTCTCTTATCTTTAGGTTTAACCCAAGGTTTCTGATCTAGTCAGTCTGATCAAGTCTGGATCTAGGCCCAATTTTTGACTGCTGATGATATTTTGCAGACAGCCTTTAGAAGACCTAATAAATGACCTCTACAATCATTTACCACCTCATCTGTGCTGTGTAAAGTACTATATAAATAAAAGTGGTTAAAACTGACTATTGAGTGAGGACTGATACTGTATGAGTGTGTAGTGTGTGAGAAACAGATCACATTCCTCAAAAGAGTGAACAAGCACAATTTTTAACAAACACACCTGACTCAGTATGTCCATGTACGGCCTCAGCTTGGTGCCCACAACACCTCCCTTGAGCTTCATTAGGGTAATCATTTTTGGCGTGTAGGCGTCAAGCCTGTTCATGAAGCTCTGTTCCAAGGAAATTGTAGTTAGTCTCCAAAATTCTTCTTGTATCTGAAATGACAAGAGATCGATATTTAAATAATACTTTTAAATTGTTTCTGGCCAAACAAGAGGGCTTAATAAAGGGAATACATTTACATACCTCAGCTTCACAAAATAAGGCAGGCCATCTCTCCTTGAAGTCTTCAGCAGCTGGACTACCACTCACAACCTCCAGCCTTCGATAGGAGAATGTTTTTGCCATTTTTTCTTTTATCACTTTATGGTTGTTCTTTTTTTTTTACCTCTTCGAGAAGCTCCTGCCTCTCCATTTCAAGGCTATCAACATTTTCTCCATTTGGATGTGGAGGTAGGAAGTTGACTTCCGCTCTCTTTGAGACATAAGATAAAAATTTACTGTTTATCCTTGATGACACACCAGGGTTGAAAACCATGCGTCTGAGAGATTTCCTAAATGCAGTCAAGCTGTAAATGAACAAACACAATTATATTAAAACAACAGAATTAATGAAAATACATTATATTTAAGGTAGAAAATTACATGAGAACTAATCAATAAACAGAAGCTGAAATACAAGCAGGAGTTGTATTCTGACGTGATGCTGGTTAATAATCATAATGTCTAGGTAACAATTAAATAAGTTCATTTAAACACATAAGTCAATGTCAGAGCTTTTCAGACACTTTCTGGACTGAAAAAAATTATCACCCTATTGCAATAGTTCATGATAGAGTACAAAAAAAGTTTAATCTCCAGTTTCTAAATCTTAGATGGCTTATTATGGGTAAAATGATGCTGCTAAATTTCAAAATATTTGTTCTACACTATTAGTATTTGTAATGATATAACCAATATTTTTTAACATTGTTTAACCAAATCTTTTGTCTTTTTTATTCTCAGTTTTGTAATGTATCTGAGAAGAAACGCTTGTGTAATCCACAAAGATTAATGTAAACGGTAGAAGGTATGAACGTTATTGTGCTTTTCATCCAGAAATAAAACGCAGCTCCTTGTAAAATTATGCCTTCAGGGCAATTTTGGTTGGTCCAATAATTTCAAGGCAAATCTTGCTGTAGTCACGAAATTTATAGTTTATTGATTCGTTTTCACACATTTTTTTTTTTCATGTCACTCAGCACGATTTATTTCATGTAACGTTAATGTTTTGAAAGTTGTGGTTAAATGTAACCTGATCGCAGTTAAATGAGGAGGGTGGCAAATTAGGACTGAACTTTTCCTAATGCAAAATTCGAATCGGCGTGTTTTAACATAAATTCACTGACTAACACAAATTTCTCTGGTTTTAAACTGACTTCTGTATGAGACTACTGCTGCTTCACGGACTGCACTGGAAAATGCAGGCCTAGGTTAATGTAACATCGAGTTAACGTTACCAGAGTTACACAACAAAGTCAATCGGACTTTTAAAATTCTCATGCACCTATACATTGTCATAAATTACTACAAAAAGGCAATAACTTACCGTACACATTAACTTTGCATCCACTTGTGACAATCCCAATCGCACGTGTGGCAATCGCAACCGTCTGTCTCGGATCCAAAACGTGGGCATGTGATTCGGTCACGCGGATGTGAACGTACTAAGATTTTAGATTAAAATTTACTCAGTATTTTTAGATTTATGTGCAATGACTTTAAAACAGTTAAATAATATGAGAAAATATATAATAAAATTTACTATTCCCATACAGTACATTTTATACATGAATTAATTGTGTATTTATTTAAAAAATTACTTAGAAATTCTAGTTCTCAATGAATTGTAATATTACAATGTAAAAATTATGAAAGTAAATCTAGTATATTTTACTATACCTCAAAGTTTGTTTTTTCAGTGTATGAATTTTAAATTAACATGGCAACACACAAGACCATTAAACAATCATTTGCACCATGAGGTTGATAAGTAATGAATAAATGTGCAATCATTTTCAAAGGTTTGGTAAGATTCAGGGTGGTAAGCACAAGAAGTGTATTTCAATAGTAATATTAAATAAAAAATATTATAAAAAATAAATAAATAAAATAATGGTAAATATTTATTGTATTTAGACATTTTATAATAATAATAATAATAATAATAATAATAATAATAATAATAATAATGTATTATTCGTTTTTAGATGTTTTAGAATAATAAAATCAATTTTATTATAATGTCTGACATTTGAAAAAGCATAAGCCGAATTATTATATTCATAAAATATTAATACATTGAAATAAAAAGTAAAAGTATATATATATATATATATGAGAATAAAAAATATTACTTTTTATTTAGATATATTTTTACTTTGTTTTTATTATAACAATTATGATTGTTTTTCAAATTTCAAAACACAATATAATAATGAAATCAATGTAAATATAAAAATACCTCCAATAATATTAATAATGTATTATTAATTTTTATTTAGAGTTTTTTCTCATTTTTTTTTATTATTACAATAAATGTGTAATATTGGTGTCAGCATGATTACAATAAAAATTATAAAATATAAATACATCTACATAAAATATTTTTATAGTAATAACATTATTGATTATGATAATAAATATTACTAGTTGTTTTATTTAGATATTCTATAATAATAATAATAATAATGATAATAAAATATTATTACTTTTTATTTAGATGTATTTTTATTTACTATTTTATTATAATTGTTTTTCAAATATTAGACATTTATTGTAATAATAAAATCAGTGTAATCATAAACAACGAAATATAATAATAAATAATTCTTAATATAATAATAATATTAATAATAAGAATTTTATTTAGCTGTATTTTATCCTTAAATATATGTTTTATTATAATAAATGTGCAATAATTGGCAAATCATAATCAAAATTATAATAATAAAATTCATCTAAATAAAAAGTCATACTTTTTTATACTTTATATTACTGTTAATAATAATATCCCACAGGATACACAGTGGTTTTCATGCACCAGTCTGCCTTGCATGCCCAATAGATTACATCAGTTTGACATAGATAGTGGACAGACTGTGACTCCATCTCAAGCGTTAGAATTGTGTAATTGATCCTAAACACTGGATGTGATGTGGTGGGCCTCCTAACTATGCCATATGTGGCACAGCTGCCCAGCGAAGAGTGTAATTAATAAACACATTGGGCATTTGGAGGCTCAGCCAGTAGAAAAGCTGGTGACTAATGGATGCTGAACGGAACTGAAAGCCAGTCGCGCTCCTCATTGGCTGAAATGGAAATGACACACGAAGCCTCTCTCTACTGTACACACTGTATATCCTTTGTGCATCCTCCTACAGGCGAAGGATTTCTGAGAGCCCACAGATCCCGGGTGTTTCCTGCTCATTTTGGTATTGTGCTGTAAACAGGTCAGAAACCTAACATGCACAGCAAAGCACAGCGTGACAGAAACCTAATGCAAGAACGAACACAGACATAAACACAAATATGCAGACAGTGTGACAAAAGCATCCTCAAACACACTGCTTTCACTCGGCTGCTTCTGTAAAGCTCATTTTAAGTCGCAGACAGATTCTTCCGCCTTTTTTTTAGGTCAGTTACCCCTGTAGGCAAGTAGGTGGTGAGCAATGATGTGCAGTGCAAGACTGTGAGTGTCCGGCTCGTTCAAACGCCTGCCCTGATCCTCCAGCCACCCGCGGTCATCTCCGACAGATCTCCTTACACATAAACACCCCCCTAGAGAACTTTTTAGTGCTACGTGTGTGTTTGTGTGAGCAACACGTACCTTTGGCTGTTATGGCAGGCTGTTCCCCCAGCAGAAGTTTGAGCCTCTTAGCATGGATCTTGCCTTGGTAATGAGACTGCGCTACCACCGCTGAAGTAAAGGACATGTTACACAGTGTACAGCACTTGTTCTTATCCACATCTCCCTCCTCACTCCCCTGCAACACATCAGACACATTTATCATGGTCAGAAAGTCAGACGGAGCAAGGGAACCCAGTTAAAAGAGGAAATCGAGAGCTAAGCACAATATTTCTCACAGTAGATTTTCTCCTCCTACCCCCCAGCAATGCTTGAGGGTAAATGAGCAACAAATGTAACAGAGAGAAGAATGAGAGCAAGAGTCGGGGAAATGTCTCAGCTTCTTTGGGATTTCTTATGTGGTTACTGGTGGGATGCAAAGGTGCTGATTTAACAGTAATGGGGCCAGTTTGATTGATCTATCACAAGCAGAAAGTGAGGCGATCACCCACTGCCTGCAGTAAAATCTATTGCATGCTTTACATCTAATACAAGATACGGAATCTATGGAGCCATTTCATGACCGCGTTCATCTTCCTTGTGATGCATTCATCAGTATATGCTTGGGATGAAGAACCAATAGAGTGCACAGTTTCTCGTCTACGCCAAAAAGCCTACAATTACTAAACTGTATATGTGACTGTGATGTTGTCCAACAAAACAATATATATTAAAGGCCATGAAAACATATTGTTTCAAAATATTGCAGTTCACTGTATTTTTGATCAAGAATAAATAAAGCAAAGCTGTATTATCAGAGGATAACAAGAATTATGTCCTCTACATCACCCCTCACTGATATCCCAACTGTTACTGGACACTGGATTAACCCAATAAGGGCTTTAACATCACCAAAACGAACCTGAAGTGATGTATTTCTTTCTTTCATTTTCTTTTTCGTTGTTGTTGTTGTTCATTCCACTAACTTTTCTCTCCTCCTTTCCCTAAAACACTGTAATTTTGTTTAAATTCCACTGTGAAATTTTCTAGTCTTTGACCTTGTTAGATGTTCCTTACAGGCATTGTAAGCTGTTAACTGTAATTACAGGAAGAGACTTTATATTGATAGTAATCAAAAACAATGGTTGCCCTCCAGCACAGATTCCAGCTCTATGAATAAAACAAGGAGCTTATTTGCATAGATTTTCCAGCAATTTTGTTCCATTGCCACACAGAGCCTTGGACCATAGGAAGGGCAAAATTATATAACACATGTGGAGTGAAAACAGGCTTAAGTTGCGTTCTGAGGCATTCTTACACAAGCATGCAAACACACAAACTCACTCTGTGTCTGTCTTCCTAAACTACTAGACTTCAATGCTAACACCACTGAAGTATGTTAAAAAAAAGAGTTGGACAACAATGAGGTCAGTATAGAAGTAAGTTCTATACATGTGGAGATACATTATCAGACATACTACATCAGCCATGTTGGTTTTGTCCATTGCATTGAAGCTACTTTTGGTCTGTAGGTTGGCCTGCAAACATCCACTGTTTCCTCTGTTTGTAAGTATCATGGAAGCCAAGCACCCTCAGTGTTAATGGAGGGAGCTGAACACACAGCACACACCAACACGGCACTTCTCCAAATGACCTTGCTCTTTGCTTCGGTATGTGCACTGTACATTCAATATATCCATTACCACATCACCTGCTCTGAAAAGAAGAATCTCCCACGCAAGTCCTCATATAGTGCATTCAGAATGCTATGCTCTTTGTGTTACAGTGACATTCACGATGAAACGGGAAAATAAAATCACTGACAAGAGCAAAACATAGTGACTCTCTATTAAAAGCTAATTTGATAAAGAACACAGGTGTTAATGACTGTCATCTGCAAAAGGGGAAGGTCACCATGTTGCAAATTTGCATTGCTCGACCAATTACAGCGTTTTAATGGGGTCATATGTGGTGCTAAAAAGAACATTATTTTGTGTAATAAAATGTGTTTATACCATTTAAGGTTCAAAAAGCACATAATTTTCCACTTACTCTACATTATTGTTTCTTCTCTATACCCCACCTTTCTGAATCGTGTCGTTTTTTAACAAAGCTCATCGGTCTGAAAAGCGAGGTGTGCTCTGATTGGCCAGTTTTATGTTTAAGTGCTATGTCGCGATGATTTCATGTCACATTTTAATTGGTTGGTCAGCAAATGTGGATCATAGCAGCAAACACACTGATGCAATGATCATGCTGTATTGCAGGCTATCTTTGGTTGCAAGACGTGAAAAAAGCCTTCTTTGAACGTCTATCACTGTATGACACAGGACCACCGATTAGAGCCAGGATCACAGAAATTGCTGTAATTGTTTTACAATGCCAATATTTCATTTGGGACAGCCAAAAAGTGTGCAGTATGTTTCTGATTTTAGCTCCAAACTGCTACAAATCACACCTCCCTGGAAGTTTCTAGTGATCCTGAAGACCTTGATTAGCTGGATCAGGTGTGTTTGATTAGGGTTGGAGCTAAATAGTGCGGCGCTATGGCTCTCCAGGAATTGAGTTTGAGACCTAGGCCAGTGGTTCCCAAACATTTGGTTTTTCATTTAAAATTAGTCTCCATGGCCTAAGGCAGTGGTTCCCAACCACGTTCCTGGAGGCCCAGCCAACGAGTTGGGAACCACCCAAGGCCATGGAGACTAATTTTAAATGAAAAACCAAATGGTTGGTTACTTTGGGTTTAAAGTATTTTGATGTGTAGGCCAATCAATTCTCTGTGGAGTGTTGAACTATATTATTTTCATACTGTCTTTATTCACTTGGAAATACATCAGATCATGGAAGTGAACTGTGCCATGTTAACAATTCATGTTGTCTTTTAGATGAATGGAAAATAAATGTATATATTTAAACATCAAATCCAGAGTCTAATGCAAAAATCCCACAAACATGTGCGTTCATGAATAATATTGATGACATTTGAACTGAAAAATGACATCCAGGACTCTTCTATAGGAGAACAACACAGAAAACCCCTGACTCAACTGTATCCCCCCAGATTTAATCTCCAATGTGATTTGTCAGATATGTGTGGCTCACATATTCTAAAGCCATGTGCAAAGCTGAAGATAATTACACGTCTGAATATACGTCTACACAGCAATTCAAAGCCTGTCACTAAGAAAGTCACATTTCTCTTCAGCAAAATGGATTTGTGTCTATTTCATTCATGCAATAAAATAATCTTTTTATCTGGAAGCAGAAAATTCACTTTACAGTCAATACAAAACAGTGTTTTCCACAGAGCTACTCTCACAATAATGTCAGTGCAACTTCAATAAGCAAACAGGCAAAAAGATAACTTGTTGTCCCTACATATTATGGTTGGAGATGAGAAAGTATTTTAAATAACACCCATCACTTTAACAGAAAATAAACATTTTGCACATCTCTGCATTTCAAAGAACTGCAACTATGACCTATGAACACCAAACTAATATGGCTTCCTTCCTTTTAAACAGGAAGTCAGGGGTGGAGGACTAGGAGGAAGTTCAATTCACAACCCAAAATTAATATAAAAATAAAAGTCATGAATTAAAATATTAAAGTCCAACACAGTAGTCAACATGGTCTTTAACGTTTCTCTACTCAAGATTATTGCTTGGTGAATGCTTGTTTTCTAATATAACCTATTCACACACAACAATGAAGCCTCTTTGCATTCAACCATCATCAGCTTCAGCAATAGCTAACATTTATGAATGCATGCATGCACGGGTTTTAGCTTTTATTGACAAAGACAGTTGATGGCAGACAGGAAGTTAATTTTTTAAAATAAGATTTATACATCATCCGAAAGCTGAATAAATATAAGCTTTCCATCGATGTATGGTTTGTCAGATAGGACTATAACTATAACTACAACTATTTGAATATCTGGAATCTGTGGGTGCAAAGAAAATCTACATTTATTGAAATTAAGTCCTTAGCAATGCATATTTCTAATCAAAGATTATGTTTTGATGTATTTAAAGTAGGAAATTTACAAAATATATTCATGAAACATGATCTTTACTTAAAAATCTAATGATTTTTGAATTTAAAAAAAATCTATAATTTTGTCCCATGCAATGTTTTCTGGGCTAATGCTTCAAATCTACACGTGATATTCATAATATTCAGAAGTAAAATCAGTAGTTCCGACAACAACCCTGGAGCTGTTAAATGCCCACCAGGTGATGCAGATTTTGCTGACAAATACCATGCTAAAATAATAAACAATGTTCATTTACTTATATTACTGACACTCTAACTGCATTTCCATGAACTTATGTCTGAGACTGTATTAAAAACATGTAGCTCAAACTGAGTTAAAAGCAAAATTTAAATGAGTTAGTCTGTTGTTTTAGTGCTTCATTTATGCAGTAGTCCAGCATTTTGCATATCTCTGCTGTATCGTATAAAGTCAATTCAAAGTGACAAATGACTGCCTATTGCCCAATTAAGCAGAGACAGAACTGTTAAGGGTCTGACAGGGTTCATCAGGGCTGTGATGGAATAATCAGGAGGCTGATAACCATCTGATTGGAACAGCAGAACCAGCCTGGGGGAAAGAGATGCTAAATTTGTCATTTCTGTTCAAATACCAAGTAGAGAGAAGGAGATATGACTGTATACAGGAGATCAGCGAGTCTCAAATGGAAAGATTAAGTGCATTCTTTATGTATATACACACTCTGTTATTTTATATTTTAATATAAATAACTATAATATACTAATACAATTTTAAGAATATCAAACTGCCAATAAACCAATGACAAAAATATAACAACTGTATGTAACTAATTCTATATACAAAGTAATAAAAAAAGTCAATTAAAATAATATATCAACTGCATATAATGTAAGAAATGCACATAAGTACAAAAAAAAAAAACAGATAACAGTTTTTAACAACAAAACAAAAAATATAATTTTTTTATTGTGTGTTCCAATTATTCTCAATCAAACTGCAGTTGGATTATTATGATTAGGTAAAAAAAAAAAAGCAGCTAACTAACACAATATAACACAATGAAAACATAATTACATATTTTAAAATAAAAAAAATGAGTTATCTGTATTTGCAAATAAACTCTTTGATAGAAATACTGTATGAAACCCTCACAAATAATTTGGCTTGGGAGCAATAGTGCAATGACAATATCAAATTAAACACATGACAAAATACACACTATCACACTATTATTATGCATTATTATTATTATTATTATTATTATTATTATTATTATTATTATTATTAACTTTCACACATTTTTTCAAAAGCCATGCATTTTCTTTTTGTTAGGTTTTAGATCTGATGGTTAAGCCTGTGCACATATATATATATATATATGATCACAAAGCAGAATATATTTCTCTGAACAATGAAAGACCTTAATTCAGCACTCAGCACTGCGTCTGAGGCTTGCAGGCAGTAGTTGCTGGTGAAAGCGCTCTGGGGGCTTTGCAGAGATTGCTTTAGTGCAAAACCTTTTGAGACTTAATTATGTTTACACCGTATATATGGTTGCTGTGCAGCATGGCTATTGCTTTGTGGATTCCGAACGCTCAAAACCAAATGTTACAGGCACAATGTGCTATTAACTGGAGTTCAATTATGGATTACTCACTTATATTTCTTACTGTTTACTGCTATTTCTTACAGCAAGAATGGAAGAGTGTCCACTTTGAGAAAGAAACACAATGACAGAGAAAAAAAAAGGTCAGAGAACCCATTACTCAGTTCGGTCTGCGAGAACAAAATGCTATGCCAACCAAGGCAAGCACAGTGCTGTCACATCGTATCAGTCAGGTTCCAATATACTTCAAAACCATCCCCATATTTGAGGCCCTTATCTTGTAAGCCATAGTGTTAATATATTTAATTCTTACAGCGTCATTCTTTAATAAGTAGGCAGTACTTATTAACACCAGAAAAATACATTAGATCTTAGCTTTTGAAGACATGCAATATCAATATTAACAATTTCAAATCTGCGTTACCCACATTAGTGTCTCAAAACTGGTTTTGACAACGCAAAATACCATGTCATAAAAAAAGTGATAGACAGGTTTCATTTTGTGTGAAAAAAAAAAAACTACAAAAAACAAACATCTTGCCTAAAACTATGGCAGGTGATAAAGAGTCAAATCAGCAACAGTGTTTATATTGTTAACTAAAACTATTATTTGTATTAATATTTGTTCATTTTAAATCCAACATAGCTAAATAATTAAAAAAAAATTAGTAAAACAAAAACTTAATAATAAAATAACATGATAATACACTACTGACTGCATAACACTGACTAGACAGCAAGAGAGAACAGAGCAGGTTTAAACTGGATGAAATTTTCACTTTTTTTTTTTTTTTTTTTTTTTTTTGGTTTCTGGTGTGTCTGCCAGCTTCAAACTGCTGAAAAGAAGACATGCAGCCAGTTTTTTATGGGCCGTCTGAGTCTGAAACGGTGTCATTCAGTGCACTGGAGCTGTTTTTGACAAGGTAAAAAGGGTGTTGTTTTACACACATTTTACATACATTTTATGAAGACCCTAAAGAATCCGTACTGCTGTATCACTCTCATGCTGCCTGGACATTCCACACACTGTCACTGATCTGTCATTAACTGGCTGAAACATTGTCTAGAACAAAAGCTGAAGATCCAGGCTCGAGTTCCAGCTCACTTTCTTCTCTCTACTTTCGTTCTTGTCCTCCACACACGCTCCGTCTGCCCTGCTCTCCCCTGGAAACACGAGCCCCAGCAGGGGTTGATTTAATCACCGCTAATTAAATAGGAGTAAGTATCCGATGGGCTATTCGATCAGTGCAGAAGTTGTCCCAGGCCGCTAATTGTATCCTCTGCCACAGCCCTTGCATTGAGTTACAGTGTGCTGGAGACTTGGGGAGAGCTTTTTAAAGTGTCCTTAGGGGAACATGTAGCTATTAGTAGCTGCTGCAGACAGCTGATTTGTGTTAAGCAGATGGATCTGACCAGTGATCTCCTGTACGATCTGCTGCCGCTTTATTAGGTGTTGAGAGAGCAGAGGACAGCTTGTTAAAACTTGGCTGCTTACTGACTCTTTAATGCAGGTGTATTTTAGTTCTCTGCTGGTCAAGGGCTAATTTACCCTAATACAACCCTATGCCCTAGGAAAGAATCTAAAGAAAATGCAGGCAGCACTTTGTGTGTAGCTTTGACTGACAGAAACTGTACAGTTGGACTGGTTGACAATATAATGAAATCACTTAAATTTAATAATCAAGCACTCCCCTCAACATTTAAACTCTAGAAGGTGTAGTTTTTGATTTTTAAAGAATGAATTGGGAAAAAATGTCCACACAACATTGTTATTGAAGAAATCAAGAAAATCAGTATGTCTAAGCTTTTTACACTGTAGCAAAATTGCTGGCGCAAAACTTTCAGATGTTAGTTTTTTGTTGTTGTTTTTTTCTTGCTGTGGAGCCAAAAACATTACAACAGCATTCACACAACAGTATTCATGCAGAGTTCACTGATCTATAAATATCAGAAAGAGCAATGTAGTGGAAAAATAATTGCTTTTAGTTCCAGTCTATTTGCTCGGTCCCACTGTGAAAAGTGCTGATTTTGACTGAACGCCTCCTGACTTGATCACGTTTATAGGTTAATGACAGAGAAAAGGTACTGTAATCACAAAAATTCCGCATCTTGCACTATATTTTTATAGATTTTCAGAAGTACATGAAATGATTAGTGATAAGAGAGTGTAAGAGGATTAACTCAATATTAAGTGGGGAAACCTACCCTAAACATTCAAATTTAATCAATTCAAACTAAAGACTTAAATGAACAGTTCTTGCTCCCCACTAAAAAAAAGTAACAAAGTGAGTTCATATGACTCACATGCTATATTTCAGGTCTCATGGAGTCATATGATTTGTTTGAGAAACAAACTAAACGGAGGTTTTACAGCTGGTTTCTATAGAACATTTGTCTTGGAATCTGGTGAATTTTTTTAAGGCATATACAATATGAGCATGACAATGTCTGACGTCAAATTCTGGAGGTGAGCACATCAATTATTACAGTTAAAAACCAATGAGTGTTTAATATACAGTTAATAAACAGCCAATATGCTGGTAATATGCATGATAACCAGCAGCTAGTTAATAGAGATATTTTTTCCTTTCAGAAAATCACCTTTAAAATTGTCCAAATTAAGTTCTTAGCAATGCATTAAACTAATCAAAAATTAAGTTTTGATATATTTATAAAGTAAATACTTTTATAAAGAATATCTCTTTTATATATATATATATATATATATATATATATATATATATATATATATATATATATTAGGGGTGTAACGATACGCGTATTCGTATTGAACCGTTCGGTACGAGGCTTTCGGTTCGGTACGCGGTACGCATTATGTACCGAACGGTTCGTTGGACTAATTAATTATATTTGGAAAATAAATTAAAAATTGTGAAATATAATGATATGCGTTCAACAAGGTAGCCCAATAACCCAAACGACGTAACAGGCAACGCCCCTGACACCCCCGAACAAGAAAAAAAAAAACACCATCTTATATGTTTATGTTAGGCTACTCAGTCAGGCGCTCGCTCACTCAGTACGCGCTGAAGGCTCATTGCAAAATGGCCAATGCGTTTAACAGACAACAAATAGAAGATCCTCCAATAACCAACAGGTCTGGTGTTTGGGTGCACTTTACCAATCGATCGGGGCATCCAAACAAGTACGGTAATCAAAATGGACTAGTACTGTACTGTGTCGGAATTTCCTGAGCAGTACGATTCAATTAACAGGCCTGCACGTTATTAGATAGAAGAACTGTTATAAATAGAACGTATGCACGGGCAGTTTTAAAAACTCCACCTACTTTGCTCTTGGCATAGTGCAGCCCAAATCGCGTTGTATCTGAAGGGCAACGCTGAGCCCAGGGTCCAGCGCCGTGCATATCGCGTCCTGTGTGAAAGACCCTTTAGCCATTTTGCAACGAGCCTTCAGCGCGTACTGAGTGAGCAAGCGCCTTACTCTGTAGTGGAAAACGCAGGTTTTAAGAACATTCTTAATGTAATTTAGCCCCGTTACAATATTCCTTCATGAGCCCATTTCATCCAGACCGTAATTCCTGCTTTGTTCTAAAAAACATAAGCCCTATAGAGAACCAATTGAGTAAAAACACACTCAATATAAAGAGTTATAGAGTTCCATATAAAAAGTTACATCTTTGTATTTGTTCATAACTACTACAATAATATAACATTTTCATTTTTTTTTTATAAGGAGCTGTTTTTGTTTTATACAGTATGCTGCTAAGAAAACACCATAGAAGATGGGTAAAGAATAGCTCCATCATTGTTCAATGTAAAAAAAACAAAAAACATACTTTGTAGCCAATTTTTTTCTTTTTGCTGTATCTAAAACGTACCGAACCGTACCGAACCGAACCGTGACATCAGTGAATCGTATCGAACCGAACCGTGAATTTTGTGAACCGTTACACCCCTAATATATATATATATATATATATATATATATATATATATATATATATATATATATATATATTTACACATATATATAATATAAAATGAATCTTTATTATAAAACAGTGGTTCTATAATATTTTGTTGCACCGCTCGCACCTGGTGTAGACACATTGTAAGGAATCATCAGTTGTTTTCCCTTATAAGGATTCACACTTTGGGCACACCTCCCCCGAACCCCTTGACAACACCCCCCCCCCCCCCCAACCTTCACCCCTGCCGATGTCATCATCCATCGCAATGTTTCACTGTAGACATCGTCTGATGCCAAATTTGAAGACATCGCCCAAACCCTATTCCCTACACAATAATTGTATAATCACCTTCTTTACTGTAATTCTGTGCCAGTGTCCTCACCTCAACTGCTTATCTAATGATGTTTATAATTACTGTGACCCTACAGAATATCAATAAAACATACACAGCATTCAATATAATTAAATTCTAACCGCATCCCATAGCTGATGGCTATGATTTTGCATTCTCTGACTCTCTCATAAACATTTAGATGTGCATTTGGCCTCCTGCGGTGAGAGCTTTGTTGGTCTGGAAGCTCTCTAAAGAACATGTAACATCTGCAAAAACCACAGGCATCATAGACTTTCTTTGCCCAACCGAGAGTGCAAAAAGGCTGATCCCAGCAACATTCACACATCCTTGTGTTTATGAACCCCTCTCGTTGTGTATAGCCCATCAAACATGGCAATGTTTTATCCTACTGAGAGAAGCAGAGCAGACAGACTATCATCTCAGCGAGGCTCATCTCAAAAGATGGCTGAAGTTCAGAGTTGAGTTAGACTTTCTTGAACTTTCTTGTTTGTTTCTTAAATTGAATTGAACTTTGTTTAAAACATGCTCCATTCTTAAAGCCAAGGTTAAACAAACATAAGATCAGGTATTAACTCAAAGTGACAATGCTGTACAAAATGTGCATCAAAACATTGTCTCTTTACGATGGACAGATGTGCTACAACCCTTGAGTCACCACTACAATCATCCATAAATAGTGCATTAGAAGTCACTCAGTCCACTCAGGTCCAATTCTCGCTATCAGCAAAGCATGAACTATGGGCGAATTATAAACAGCTTTTTTGCACCCTTGAAGGGCACTTCAGGAAGGGGACGCCATTTGAAGTGCCCTTCTAGAAGTCCATTAGTTAAGGGAACATGCGATGGTCACTTCACGGAAGTTATTTCTTTTAGTGATCATGTGATCTTCAGTTAGGAGGTCTTGCAATGCAAAGTTGTGGTTGAGTTCGACTTCACATACAAACGTAAGTAGAATAGGCTATTTAAATTTGTCTTTATTTTAATATAATACAACATGTTTTTGGCAGAAATATTATTTAAGATGTTAGTGTAAGCAATTTATTAGCAAGATTAGTTTGATAGTTAATAAGACACAATTAAACAATATCTGAATAAAAAAATAATAAAGAAAATAAATATATATTTGCAACACCTATGGAGTGTTGAACGCTGCACGAACAGCATAGGGCACAGGGATGCTCACTTCCGTTTGGAATTCCCCCTATGACTTTTGCTTCAATAAACTCCAAATTTGCTGCTTATTTATAGTTAGTAAAGTAGTTGATAAGTTTAGGTATTGGGTAGAATTATGGATGTAGTATATGATCATGCTTTATATGTGCTTCATTAGTACTAAAAAAACAATATGTTAATAATAGGCATGCTAATAAACAAGTAGTTAATAGTGAGAATTGGTCCCTATACTAAAGGGTTATCAGTCACTCGAAGTACTTACCACTAGGGCCGTCACTTTTGAGAAAAATCTAATTCGAACGGATATCTAATATCATGCAATGCATTCAAATATATTCAAATATCTACGTGCCCGCCACCCCCCCAGGGCAAGTCATTTATGAATACCGTACAGAGGTGTCATTTGTAAAAAAAAAAAAAAGATTAGGATGAGGTACTCACGTCATCTGTTCTGAGCTTCTTAGCTGGACACCCACCATCTACTGGATGCAACATGTAATACAGACGCACTTTGTTTGCATGTTTCCGGCTCTGAAAAAGACGAATGAGGAGGGAAAAAATTTAATAAGTGTTTATTATTTTTGTACACAATCAGATGATTCTGCAATCTGAATATTATAAGAGAATAATATGATCTCATGCATCTGTACCTTTATTAACTTCTAAGTTTTTATATTTTATGGTTTGTCTAATCAAGTTTACAGTGCTGGGACAGACTACAACATTTAGTAATTGTGAATAAAAAGTATTAAATAAATACCAAAGAAAAATGAGCTGGAGCAGGAACTGAGTGAGAAGTGAATGGCAGTGCCATTCTCACACACAGGCCAATAAATAATTACTGTGGTTGGCGTTAACTGAGTGTGGAGCCACAAATCACAAACCCATCAATTACTTGGGTTTGACTGCACAGCTTTCATTGCAGTCATTGTGAGTGGGCCAAATCAATTCACTTCTCAGTTTACCTGAAAATTATGTTGTTTGACAAGAGGGTAATTGAACTTCATCCTCAACAGAAAGGAAAGAGGCAAAGTGTGGAAATGAAGGACAGAGAGTGACACTGGAATAATCTGAATTGAAAGCCACTCATTTCCTCTTGAAGAAGTGAAAGGTTTTCTGTCTGCTTTTCTTGGACTCTCTCTCTCAAAAAAAAATGACACATGGACCTGGATGAAACAGACCTGACTGACTGCAGATGAATGTGGTTCAAATATATGATCTGTCATCTTGTGTTTGGAGATTGCCTGAGAGAATCTTATTACGGTGGTCCTCCTAGTTCTCCCCTCAAGAGAGTAAATATGAAATGAGACAGATGGAATTTTAGATTTATTGAGAATGGTGCTATTTCAGCACCTGAAGTGTGTGCAAATATAAACATATTTCTCTTCAACCTCTTCAGCTATAATTCTATCCACAATCTCTTAGTTTCCTATAACACTCGCAAGCAGTAAATATGCAAATTTGTCTGTTTGCATCTATTCTTGCCTGTCGGAGTGTAATAGTCAGTTGCTATCAATTGATTTTCTTTAAATAAATAGTTAAATAAGAAACTATTTATATTTATATTACATATTTAAATGACCTTTACACTTTTTAAAATAGTTTATTAAAAAGATTAATTGTCAGGCCAAGCATTTTAATATAAAATGTGCATAAATGCATACTATACAACATACATGTGTGTCATCATGTTTGAGATTAACTGAATTGACCCCAAATAAATCATCAGATGTAATCACAATTATTATTTTTTTAATTATAAAAAAATCAGACGTTTCATAGCCACAATCCACAGCAACAAACAGTGGGCTTATATTTGAAGAAATGACACTTGTGGACTAATCTGACCTGAAGCTTACCATTAAGTACTCTTGAGTCCAGGGAGTCTTAGCTATGGTATTTACATGAAGGTAGACAAAACTAGTCTCAAAGGGTTAGGTAAACTCAGATTGGGGTTGAACTGTCACAACAATAGATTTAGAGGGACACAATTTAGCTCCAAGCTCAAAAAGCCCATGATGATCCAAACCAGAGCCAGAGGAAAACATCAAGCTCTACTCATGGGTAAGCAAAGGGGAAAAATAACTGGCAAATAGAGAAAGCTTTCAAAACTCATTACTGTTAAAGGACCCACACTCCACTGGCAAAGGACTGTTTACTGAGACAAGTCATCTTTAGGGTTTACTTTATGTGATTTAAAGAGTAGATGGCCCTGTCAATACAAAGGGCAGGATTACTGAGTTTATTCACTATAAAAGACTCAATTTTAACTATGACATCATTTCTCAAACATTTAATCTTTTCTCAAACATAGATAATGCTGCAGTTTCTGATACTCTTGTTGCGGATTTACTTTTTTAAACATGTACCAGTAGTGTAACCAGGGCTTTTTAATAGATTCATCAAAGAAAAAGCAGACTCTGCCACACTTAGAGATAACAACAGCATGTGTGCCATAAGGGCGCACAAATTAAAACCAGTCAAAAACTCTTTGGTGGCATGAAGACAGTTCACTTCCATGCTGAGACACATTTCAGAGGAACACAGACAGCAACCGAGCACAGAGTTAAATTTTGTCTTGTAGCTTTTCAGTCTGACAACATAATTCGCAGGAAAAATTGTTTATAAGGAAAAGCCTACTTTATTCAACATATTAAATCCTGCTCATGCTGCGAGCTGCTCATATGTTGTTCTGGGCTTTGTCTATACTGGTTTACTGCATGGCTTTGGATCCTAGAGTTTTGAATACTAATCTAATCAGTGGGATAATGTTTATGCACATTTCTATGAAGTACAATGTAAAGGTATAGTTCACCAAAAAAAATTGAATTCTGTCATTAATTACTCAGCCTCATGTTGTTCCAAACCCATAAGACCTTCGTTCTTCTTAGGAAGACAAAGTAAGATATTTTTAATGATATCTGTAAACTAACCCTTTAAGAAAATAAATCTAATCAGCCACTCAAATAAAAATACCATCTTCCAGTTCAACTTCTTATAGTATACCAAGCTATTAAAAAATTGTTAAGGTGCAACAATCCAACAGATGGTGCTGAAAAATAAATGTTGTAGCTATAAATTTTAATTACTCATTTGCATCAAATAAACTAGGTTATCAACATGCCACAGATCCACTGCATATTATATTCCAAGGCACTATATGCATCCTCACTATCTGGCCTCTGGTTGCTTAGTCACTAGAATATGTTCAGACCCAGTTTTGGAAGCAGGAATACTATCACAGAATGACAGGAAACTGAGTGGGATTTCAGAATCATACCAAAACCTCCTTGCACAATCGTATGCACTATGCTGATGGAACATTTGTAGACAATCACATCACCTCTGTAGATTACAAAAAAAAGAAAAGAAAAAAACTACAGTAGGACAGGTTATTAGAACTTCATTTTGATTAAAATAACATTAATAAAAAGATAAAATACTGAAAAGTAGTACAAAAAAAAAAAAAAACGCTTTTAAATATTAACAGACAAAATGCCATTAGCATGAATAGGGAGATGAGAGGGTCTGCTCTGTATTACTTACTATAGGAGAAATCGTAATTGCTAACTTGGATCACATGTGCCGTAATAACCAATCACATTACAACCTTGACATTATTTAATTTCAGTCAAAGTTGTGCAAACCTCAATTGGTGTTTACAGATACCATAGGAATGAATGGGAAGTGTCGTAAACTGGTTCCCACCAGCTGCAAAAAGTCTGTGACTTCTCTTGTCGTGGTAAACTCTATAAATAGTTTAATCCAAAAGTATTGTTTAGTGTAAGACAAGTTGAAGATTATCAGATAGGCTGTTGATTCATTAAATGATAAGCCGTTTCCTCTAAAAAGCTTTTTATTTATCGTAGTGAAGCCTCTCCTCCATTGAAATCCATTTAAAAAAAAAAAAAAACGACCTCGGGTCTCCTTTCCCAAGTACCAGACCAAAAGCATTAGCTTTAACTTTAGCCATTATGTTTTTTTTCAGTTAATGTTTGCAGGCATGCCTTCTAGTGGCTTTGAACCAAACACTTCTTTACTGGTAGTAAAAATCCTGAGCATCAAGCAGAAAGACGTGACTTGACATTCTGAAATCGTTGTGCATGGTGAATCTTAAATGGGGATCAAAGTGTGGAAAAGTGAGTTCATTAGCAATCAGACTTTTGAGTATGGAAGACTGTCTGATAGACCCAAGGACTCTTCACATGATAGGTTTTCGTGTTTTCTTTTTTTTTTCTGACAGGCCCTCATCCAATTTTAATCAGAGCTTTACAAGCCTTTGTTCTGTCCATTCTTCTTCCAAATTGTTTGCCACTCCTCTCCACTTCTAAGAGCTAAAGGAAGTATCAGCAGAGACAATGAAGAATTATCCTACCACAAGATAATCTGTAAGATCCTCAAAGCATAGGAATCCACTGCAACTAAATTTAAAATAAAATGCTTTCGTCAATAGATGGACTTTGCTTTGTGTCTTCAACTGTTATTTGACCTGTTTAGGAATTTGATGCGAAATAAAAATAAGAACAAAGAATCTTTATACGCATAAAAAATGAACATCATTAAAGGTCAAATACAACAATTATTGTATTTTGTTTAACGTTTTTAATCTTCTATAAATATATGCTCATTTTATCTTCATGCTGCAGACAACAATTCCCCCACTTTTATGGCTGGTTGACCTTGCAAACCTGTAAAGTTACCGCTGTGACAATGAATCAACAGAAAAACAGTTATGGTGCAATTATGCTTTGTGGAGTTTGAAAAGTTATATATTGCCTTTACTATAATTGATTGCTGGACAATGGACAATGTAGCCTTTGAAAAACAATAAAAACTCTAAATAAAATGATCTAGACTGTTGGCTTGGCAAACATTAACTGCATTTGTTCTTAAATATCAGCAGGCAATGGATTCATCATGTTGTAACTGTACAATATGAGCTACTAAAAAATACAATTACTGGTGCCTTTTTCATGTGAAAAAAAAAATTGTTGCATTTAAAAGAGACGCTGTGATGAGAATCACGTTGATTGGTTGGCCTGATGCATCCCAGTTTTATTCTATCAAGTTTTAATTAGCACTGTCTTAAGAAGCGTCTGAAAGAAATTATTTCAACTCTTTATACGACTCTAACGGCTGTTAGGCCAACAAGAACATCCCGATTTAGCCAACTGTGCAGGAGCTAATTGAGGAAGCCAAATTTAGAGCCATATTTAAAGACATTACTGATCCTCACTGAGATAATAACAGAGTAGATGTGTTTAATAGAGATGTGCTGAATCAAAGTCAGATCTCTCACAGCTCAGCGACAAATTTAGCTGCTCACAATACAAGATTCAAATGTGTAAGGCAGCCTATATGCTACAGCATGAGGCCATTCAACCTGACATTTTGCCTGACTGATTTATTTGTTTGTTTTTGATCACACTTACTCTACATTTATGGAAGTTGATTTCCACCAGAATGAAACATGACAATAGAAGAAATAAAGTCAAACGGAAAGATATCAAGTCACGATTTGGGTCACTATTACAAAATTGTTATACTCTGCTGCAGAAGGAGGTATATAATAATTACATTCATAATTAATATATACAGTACTGTTCAAAGTTTTAAGGTTGGTAAGATTTTTTTTGTGTTTTTTAAAGATTTCTCTTTATGCTGACCAAGTCTGCATTTGATTGAAGATACAGTAAAAACATTAACATTTAAAAAGTATTTTAATAAATTATATTCCTGTGACAGCAAAGCTGAATTTTCAGCAGTCATTACTCCAGTCTTCAGTTTCACGTGATCTTTCAAGTAAATAATTATAATATGCTGATTTGGAGGAAAGAATCAATCAACATCCAAGCAATACACAGTTGGGACTAATTCCTGTATAAGTATAATTATTATGCGCATTAATGTTACATGATACAAGAAACGTTCACCTGTGATTATTGTCCTTTAGTCCTTAGTGTGAATAAGGAGTCTCATTAGAAACAAACTCACATGGACGATTCCAATCTTGTAGAAGAGGATCCAGGACAATGAGATGGTGGTTTGTCCTTGAACGCTGATAATATCACCATGAGCAAATGTAAATAAAAGTCTGCAGTCTTCCAGCTTTCTGCTATGCTGCTCATACATATGTAAGATTAGAGAACTCTGATTGGAATTGCATGGACGAAAGACATAAGCCAGGGGCACACAAACAGATAGAATGAGAGCGGGACAACAAAAAGAAATCAAACAGCATTTCGCACCAGAGAGATTACACTCAAAAGGAGAAACAGGCCACAGACCTCGCTTACTGCTTAAAAAACACCAGATAACTTCTGTTTGCTTTTGGTAACACATACCTGATGTCAGTAACGGAAATGTAGAAAAACAAGTCACCTTGAAGCATGGTGTTATCAATCATAACAGCACAGCAATATGCTTAGATTTAACATTAAAGGGATAGTTCACCCAAAAATGAAAATTGAGTCATTAATTACTCACCCTCATCTGACCTCAGTTCATTTTCGGGAAAACAAATTAAGGTATTTTTTATTAATTTTAGGGCACAAAAAGTATTCCCTTAGTTTTGTAAAACTACAGTTAAACCACTGATGTCACATAAATTATTTTCCCTATATCCATGCTACGATTCTGGATCCTTGCCGTCTATGGAGGGTCAGAAAGCTCTCGGATTTCATAAAAAAAAATCTTAATTTGTGTTCCGAAAATGAACGAAGGTCTTACAGGTTTAGAACGACATGAGGGTGAGTAACTATTGACAGAATTTTTGGGTGAACTTTCCCTTTAAAAAGATGTTTGTTTGGAGCTCAACGATAACATTTATCATACCTGTACTTGTGATAGTCTCACAGTCTTAGGTGAAAAGGTATGGCATAATCTTGAACACAAAAATAGAGTGCTTTGAGGACTATAAAATGAAACCCAACGCTGGAAGTGCTATTCCCGTCCATGATTGTCTTTCTGCATTATTAATGTCCTTTTAATACAGCTGCTGTTAAACTGTTTAGTTCAACTGCCTGGATTTACTCTCTCTCTCTTCTCCAATCTGTCTCTCTCTCTCTCTCTCTCTCTGTCGCTCTCTTTTTCTCTTTCTCTAAGTCTTTGATGTTTCAGGAGTGAGGATTAAAAGCTCATTGCAGAGGAAAAATTGTGCCCTCACCCATCAGCATAATTTCTAAAACCATGACCTGAGTGCTAAAGCCTCTGTAGATGTCACAGCTTCTACGCAAAGTTCATAACCCTTCCCAATAAAATTAGATTCATTTTCAATGTAAACACTAATTATGTTGTTTTTAAATTAAATCAAATGCCAAAATTGTGACAAAGCCCCTCATTAGTTAAAGAAATCACATTGGAAGTTTCTTCTGAATGCCAGAAAGGACTGAGTAGATTATGTAAAGATTTCAAATACAGAATTTAGTAAATGAACCTTGTAATTAAAATGAAAAGTTTTTGTGATTTGTATAAAGTTTCAGTTTATTGATTACCATTAGAGTATACTTCAGACCCTTTGTTCACGGTTTATATTACATGTCATAAGTATGCTGTTACTCTGTTCTTTATGTCTGTTTTTTATTTTTATTTTCAAACTTACTTCCTCTTTTGCCGCTGCATCACGAGTGATAAGCTGCAAATAAACAGTGCTTTTCCAATTATTTTGTATGTCCCATGGCACTTTTTAAAGTCTTTCATAAATCCTCTAACAAAATGCTTAATTAATAAGATGGAGAAATGTGACTCTCTAAAGTGAGGGTTCAATCTAAAGTGAAATCTGAACTTTAGTCACTATTGTTTTCTATGATCAACAGTCTGTGGATATTTGAGCTCACATCTGATAACACTTTGGAACTTGTCTGAGGTGAGACAGAGAATGAGAGACAGAAACTCTCCTCCACAAATCTGTGTCTCCTCTCCACACACACACACACAAAAATGTGTATATACATTAGCAGCATGACAGCATTTTTCATTTAATGCCTGTGGAGGTTTGCAAAGTTTAAACAAAAATCAGCAAAAAGATTTTAGCTTTTTAGCAGCTTTTAGTAATTTACCCAGCAGCCTCAGATGCACCTTTTTTTCACTGAAAAGACTAAATTAGTGATGCACCAAAACCACAACTATATTATTTATTAAGCCAAAAATTGAAAACAAAAATATCATTTTGGGTCATTTAACATTGTTCATTGGTCATTGTTCAGGGTGCTGTTCACATGTGATTATTAACCGTCGTGTGGGATTTTTAGTTTTTCACACACGTTGTTCTTGCCTCACTTTAGGTCATGATGAAGTATAGCCACATGCTGACAGGTTTACTTGTTGTAGCTTATCCACGTTTGGTGCAGATAAAAGACATGATTTAAAAGTGGTAACCATTTCTGGTTTCTGTCAATGATTGGCACTCCAAAAAGTACTCAAAATCTTTTTTTTTTCCCAGCATAATATTTTCAGTTGCATCACTAACTGAAGCACAGCCAGAAGTTAGGATTCAATGCAATCAATTTACATTTGCAAACTAAATAATTTCAGATGTAAAAAGAAAATAAAGTGGTAATTTGTTCAAGACCAGCAGCTTTTCTGGCCCAGTACTGTCTACTATTGAAATGCATGAAATGGTTGCAGATTGGGCATTGGCAGGGGACAAAGAGGCTCAAAATGTCAGCATCACTCAGTCCACATGGAACAATCCAGGCATTAACACACTCGACACAAACAAAACAAAACAAACCCAGAATTAATATTTTACACTGATCAGCACACTACCATCTCCTTGCACTCTATGCCTGCCTGGACAGATACACTATGTTGCCATCTGGGCCTCCTCAGGTTACAGCTCTGTTGACGAGTGGCCATATAACTCACCGTTCAATGACCACAGGGAAACATTCTGCAATACAGCTGTTCTGCTAAAGTATTCCTCACAACACAGATCAGAGGACATGCACACAGAACCTCTTATGAGTAATCATAGAAGATGTCCAGAAAGCAGGTTAGTAGCTATATTTATTGCTGCAGTATATTTACTAGTTGTCAGTGTGTCCTTTAAGACACTTAACCTCTGATTTCTCCAGGGGGGTTGTACCTATAAATACACTTTGGATGGTAACATCTAAAATGACCGACATCAAACAAACAAAAGATCAGGGAGAGATTTGCACGTACAAGCAGACATGATGTAGACAGAAAGCGATCTCACCTCATAATGTGCCACTCTCTGTGACTCTGAGATGAGCTGAGCGCTGCACACTTTGCAGTAACTGTCTGTGAAAAGGCCTTGATCCACCTCTGTTGACTTCATCTGAACAACAACAAAAAAAACTATGATTATATTTCGGCACTTTATTATACGCTTCCATCACTAAACACTGTGAATTTGAAAATGACAGGAGTCGAAATCGCTGCATGTACTGCACTGCTATTTTAGATGTACTTTTGGGGAAAACAGTGTCATGAAAATGTGTCACATGAATTATTCATAAAGACATGTTGTTTCTGTCACTTTAATTATTTCAGCATGCGTCACACATATTAAAACACAGAACCAGCGTGAGGACATGACATGCCTCTATTACAGCTGCAGTTCACTCCCAGAACGGCTTATAAACAGACTGCAGGGGTTGTAAAGCAACAGATGAAACCTTCATATGACCTTCATGTGATGAAGACAACATTGAAATGGTTGCAGATTATACATTTTACTTTCGGCAAATGCTAAGCTTTACTCGAAATTAGATCTAAATTTTTGTGCAATTTATTTGTGTGGGTCCCGGGTAATGAAGGAACTGATCACTCTGTAGTTGCCCTTTGCACACTCTGCCTTATAGACCAATTAGAGTGTTTTTTTTTACTGCCAATTACTAACAGCTGCAATGATGTGGAGACCAGGTTTTTAAAAGCCTACAGACTATGTTTGAAAGTAGATGACATGCTGCACAGTTGATTATTGTTTTAACAGACAGCGGATTTGCATGAAGGCACTTCCTAAGAAAACTCAGAAAGTCACAGGCCAAAGAGAGGGGTAATACCTGGAGAGAGTCTGCTTTATCACACAGACCCCTGCAAGACAGCAAACTATTTGTTTGTAACTTCTTGCCCTATAGTGTGATATCATGACACTTTAAAAGTTATGTTGAGGTTTTTGGTGTTGTACTTGAATGCTTAAAAATTCATTAGACCGGTAGCCTTGTGGCAAAAATTAGTTCCAGCTGAATTTGTAATTTAACCGATCACCATAACTTTGATTGGCTAGTTTGAGTGTTTTAAAGTTCCTGTAAGAGAATCCAGTTCACCTGATGGCTATTTTTGTGATGATCTCGGGCAGCTACTTTTCATGTAACTGATAGAATACAAAATGCAGCTGTTTGAACGAATTGAAGCCGAGATAAAACAGAAGTAGCAACAGATCTTTTCTTTCGGTATTGTGAGTGAAAGAAATGATCGAAAGAGTAAAAAATTGATGCAGATCTGAAAGCAGTTGATTATAAGAAAGGTATTGGGTTTAAGCAGACTAAATGCTTTTTTATACATACTTTAGTCTGGTTTCATCAGAAATTAAAAATTAAAGGATCAAAACTTTTTTTTTTTTAATGGGAAATGCATGGACGAATCATTCACAGTTAGATCAATAACATGCATTTTAAAAGATGGGTGAATTTTTATGCCAGCAGATTGAGAAACTGGGATTTTCACATTTTGAGCGTGGCCTGATTTGCAAATGCTAATGACTGCAACTTCTCGAAGACAGAATAAATAAACATACTCAATAGTTTCCAGATAGTCTGTTTTCTACGCTAATTCTTGCATACATAGGAATCACACCATTACCATATTCAAACTATTCAAATAAAATGATTATAATCTTACATTCAGTAGCTCAAATCTATCCCACGCTGTTGCTAATCTAGATATTTTCTAATTCTTCATCACATTAAGAGCTTAGGTAAATCTTCAGTAGTGCTCAGTTGCGCTTTCTAAGATTTTAATTTCAGATTCTAACACTCTGCTCTCATACTTTATGAGGGACATGTGGAAAGTACTTTGCTGTTTTAAATTGTGATGCATCTGCAAAACCATACACCAACATTAAGGACACTGTCCACGGTTTTTCAGCTTTCTTTTGTTTGTGGCCTCAGTTTTACCATCATCAGAGAAAAGGCAACTTTCTCCAACAAAGGACTTTACACATGCTGAATTCAGACAACAATTTTCCACAGGTATTCCAGCAGCTTAAGTTTGCAGAGATGAAGATTAAAAAAATAACTAAAAGATAACCAGAAGAGAAGAGAAGCCGAAAGAAGGTGTGGGGAGAGGAGCTCACTCTCCCTCTCTGAGGAAACTGTGCAACTGTGCAAAATACCACCACTGCAGCCCAAGCTCCATCGCGCTCATTAACACATACATACACACACCGCACACATCTAAAAAACAATTGCATTATTAATCAGTCTGCTTAGAGAGAGGAATCGGGCTGACAGAGTTGAAGAGTTTCCCCCCTTACTTATTTGCCATGTGTATGTGATTAGAAGACAAATTTACCTTATTTCCTTTCTTAATAAAATGTCTCTAGCTTTAGTGTGCACAGTTTATCAGTGCATGTTAATCAAAAGCTTTTTTCATAATCTTTAATCAAAAACCTTCTTTGCCTCAGCTGCTGTCACACATCATGGATCACAGAACGAAAAGCACTATACAAATAAAAATAACTTGACTCCAACTCCTCTGCTGATAAAAACGAGAAAGTCTAGAACAGATTTTCAGACTGCCAAGGACCTTGAGACTTGCATGGAAAGCTTTAATAGAAAGTTCAGAATTAAAATGTTGTATTTATTTATTTTTGTAAAAACAGTAGTACAACCGTTTCCAACATTATTTCTTGAGCACCAAATCAATAAGAATAAAAGCTAATTATAAAAATATTGGAAACACTTTAGTATAAGGATCAATTCTCATTATTAACTAGTTGCTTATTAGCATGCCTATTCTGCATGACGATATTCTACATCCCTAATCCTACCAAATACCTAAACTAGAGCTTATTGAGGCAAAAGTCATAGTTAATGGTTTGTAAATGGCAAGAATTGCACTTTATTTCATACTCAAAATAAAGTGTGATCAGAATATTATTAAAAAAACATTATAACAACAATAATATGTATATATTATACATTGAAAATAGTGTATGTTTTATTACATTTTCCACTGAACTGTATTTGTTAATGCTTTACATGTAGTCCAAAATCATCTTCTAAAGACTATGCAAAGCCGAGTGAACAGATACCGTCCATCACTCAAACTCCCAAGCCACACACGACTGCATTGCGCCTTAGAAGACGAAATATCATTTGGAGAAATACTGTGCACGTGTTTCCAAAGTGAGGAGCATGCATGTGGGCTGCTGTAGGAAGTGCAGAGAGGGCAGTGCAGTGGGTGGCCCTGAGAAATGTTCTGGCTGTCAAAGGTGTGCTGTAATCAGGGAGGGGAGGCACTGAGCTGGACGCCAGCTGCTCAAGGTCTTCTACTGTCACTTTAGTTGAAGAAAGTCCCGACACTGCAAAAACACTTTCAGATCTCACTCACTCTTTAAAACTGAAGAAAATAACTGTCGCTCTGCTCATAAACTCCATTCCAGTTTGGTGCTTTGGATTCTTTGACCTCGACCCTAAGGCCAAAAAGTGATATTCAAAACAACAGCACACTTATTCATGAGTATACTGCATTTGACTGTTTTTCCAGTGATTTAAAATAGGTTCAAAAGGATGCAACCAAACACAGCAGCATATTAACCAAGTCAGTACATTTCCAATCCCTGCTGGTGCTTTAACAGGCATGCAAACACATCAGTGCTGGTTGCTGAGTAATGTCCTCATGTCCTACTTGAGCTCATTAGCATTCTGAGGCAACACATCCCAATGCACAGAGAAAAGCAACTGGAAACACAGTGTCTGTGTGTCCTCTATAGTAATAAGAAGAATTACAATAGGCAGCAGGTAGACATGGAAAAAACACAACTTTGTGGTTTTGTATTAGATTGTCTTAATGTAAAAAAAAAAAAAAAAAAAAAAAAAAACTGAAGAATAGAAAAAAAATTGATTAGATGAAATGAAAAATGATTTATTTATCAATGAGTGTGCTGCAATCATACACTGTGAGTACGAGACTGCATTTTAATGATGAATGAGAGGTCTTGAGCAGGATGATATTCATTAAATTACAGCAACTCCAAACTGCTGTTTTGTTTGTCAAAACTGACTGATTATTAATTAGTTTGAACACTATAATAATTTCATTGTTTTAATGACTATTAACAATAGTGACTAACTATATAGTATGCATGCTACAACTGAAAAATTTGGGGTTGGTAAAATGTTTAAAATCTTTAAGGTTTTTATGCTTACAAAGGTTGAATTGAATTTACTTAACCGTAAAAGCTTATTTGATCAAAAATGCAGTAAAACAGTAATATTGTGAAATAATAATATCATAATAAATAATAATATCATACTGTTTCATATATGTGTGTGTGTTTTTTGTTTACATTTTTATTTTATTTTATGTAATTTATTTCTGTAATGGCAAAGTTACATTTTCAGCAGCCATTACTCTAATTCAGTGTAACATGATACTTCAGAAAAAAAGTGTATATGCTGATTTGCTGCTCCATAAATATTTGTGAAAATAGTTGTGCTGCTTAATATTTTTGTGGAAACGTTAACATTCTAAACGTCTCTAATTGCACTTAATAAAAAATAATAATAGTGACCCCAGACGTTTGAAAACACACACACACACACACACACACGCATACACACAGGCATACACACACACACACACACACACACACATACACACACACACACACACACACATATATATATATATATATATATATACAGTCTTGTTCAAAATAATAGCAGTACAATGTGACTAACCAGAATAATCAAGGTTTTTAGTATATTTTTTATTGCTACGTGGCAAACAAGTTACCAGTAGGTTCAGTAGATTCTCAGAAAACAAATGAGACCCAGCATTCATGATATGCACGCTCTTAAGGCTGTGCAATTGGGCAATTAGTTGAATTAGTTGAAAGGTGTGTGTTCAAAAAAATAGCAGTGTGGCATTCAATCACTGAGGTCATCAATTTTGTGAAGAAACAAGTGTGAATCAGGTGGCCCCTATTTAAGGATGAAGCCAACACTTGTTGAACATGCATTTGAAAGCTGAGGAAAATGGGTCGTTCAAGACATTGTTCAGAAGAACAGCGTACTTTGATTAAAAAGTTGATTAGAGAGGGGAAAACCTATAAAGAGGTGCAAAAAATGATAGGCTGTTCAGCTAAAATGATCTCCAATGCCTTAAAATGGAGAGCAAAACCAGAGAGACATGGAAGAAAACGGAAGACAACCATCAAAATCGATACACTGTAAAAAGTTTAACTATTATTTACTCAATTTTTTTGGTGAAACATTTTTACACTCAAAAAAATTGAGTAAATTTTAAAGCTGTGAAATCAATGAAATATACTGTTTAAATTGAGTAATTGTAAGTAAAAAAATTAAGTAAATCTGAGTAACTGAATTACTTTATATGAGAAATAAAATTAATTGGATATAATCAAAATTATAAAACACCACAACTGTAATTCTATGTAAAATAAAAAAAAAATATTGAGTAGATATAATTGAAATATTGGATGAAATTTTACCAAAAAAAATGTGCTACGTTTACTACATGTAAAAGTGAATTTAACTTAATATTGGACTATAAATTATCAAAATGCTGCATTCACTTTTTTTTTTACACCATTTACCCTTTATAATTAATATAATAAAACCAAATAAAGAAAGAAACACATTTTTTATTGAAAATTTATTTGTCAATTAAACATAAGACAAAGTCTAAAATCAACCTTTGAAACATTGTATCCATTTTAATATTCCAGTAGATAGCAAAAATTAAAAACTGTAAAGTAGCCATAAGGGAAATGATTAAACCTTATGAAACATTTCATCCATCTTAGTATTCAAGTAGATTACATGTAAAATACGATAGCCGTAAGAGAAATGACATCTTTGTTCCTGGTGCATACCAGCCATTTGCAGTCACACTCAACATTAAACCATAAAAAAATATAAAAGCAACACTTACATCAATATTAAAGGGATAGTTCACCCAAAAAGATGATGTTGTCATAATGTACTCGCCCCCCCGGGTTGTCCCAAATCTGTACGAATTTCTTTCTTCTGTTGAACACAAAATATATTTTAATGAATGTTGGTTAACAGATAGTTGAAAGTTGGCACTGACTTCCATGATAGGAAAAAAAAAAAAAAAAAAAAGTATACTATGCAAAGTCAATGGCAACCTTTAACTGCGTTAACCAACACTCTTTAATACTTGGCTGAATGTCACGTCAATTCACTTAAAATATCTTTTGTGTTCAACAGAAGAAAGAAACTCGTACAGGTTTGGGACAAATTGAGGGAGAGTAAATTATGACAACATCATCTTTTGGGGTGAACTATGTCTTCAACAGAATTAATAAGATAACAGAAACACTTCCATCAGGAATACCCATTCTGTGCGATGACCATGAACCACTACTATGCAAGAAGATAATTTTTTAACCTCTGAACATTAACAGAGTTTTGGAGGATCCAGCTCAAGAAACAGTTTTTGGAACAACTCAAGTGAGTACAGGGTCCTTCTCAAAATACTAGCATATTGTGATGAAGTTCATTATTTTCCGTAATGTAATGATAAAAATTTAACTTTCATATATTCTAGATTCATTGCACACCAACTAACACACCAACCAAATATTTCAGGTATTTTATTGTTTTAATACTGATGATTTTGGCATACAGCTCATGAAAACCCAAAATTCCTATCTCAAAAAATTAGCATATCATGAAAAGGTTCTCTAAACGAGCTATTAACCTAATCATCTGAATCAACTAATTAACTCTAAACACCTGCAAAAGTTCCTGAGGCTTTTAAAAACTCCCAGCCTGGTTCATTACTCAAAACCGCAATCATGGGTAAGACTGCCGACCTGACTGCTGTCCAGAAGGCCATCATTGACACCCTCAAGCGAGAGGGTAAGACACAGAAAGAAATTTCTGAACGAATAGGCTGTTCCCAGAGTGCTGTATCAAGGCACCTCAGTGGGAAGTCTGTGGGAAGGAAAAAGTGTGGCAAAAAACGCTTCACAACGAGAAGAGGTGACCGGACCCCGAGGAAGATTGTGGAGATGGACCGATTCCAGACCTTGGGGAACCTGCGGAAGCAGTGGACTGAGTCTGGAGTAGAAACATCCAGAGCCACCGTGCACAGGCGTGTGCAGGACATGGGCTACAGAGAAGCAGCACTGGACTGTTGATCAGTGGTCCAAAGTACTTTTTTCGGATGAAAGCTAATTTTGCATGTCATTTGGAAATCAAGGTGCCAGAGTCTGGAGGAAGACTGGGGAAAAGGAAATGCCAAAATGCCTGAAGTCCAGTATCAAGTACCCACAGAAAGTGATGGTGTTGGTCCACTGTGTTTTATCAAGGGCAGGGTCAATGCAGCTAGTTATCAGGAGATTTTGGAGCACTTCATGCTTCCATCTGCTGAAAAGCTTTATGGAGATGAAGATTTCGTTTTTCAGCACGACCTGGCACCTGCTCACAGTGCCAAAACCACTGGTAAATGGTTTACTGACCATGGTATTACTGTGCTCAATTGGCCTGCCAACTCTCCTGACCTGAACCCCATAGAGAATCTGTGGGATATTGTGAAGAGAAAGTTGAGAGACGCAAGACCCAACACTCTGGATGAGCTTAAGGCCGCTATCGAAGCATCCTGGGTCTCCATAACACCTCAGCAGTGCCACAGGCTGATTGCCTCCATGCCACGCCGCATTGAAGCAGTCATTTCTGCAAAAGCATTCCCGACCAAGTATTGAGTGCATAACTGAACATAATTATTTGAAGGTTGACTTTTTTGTATTAAAAACACTTTTCTTTTATTGGTCAGATGAAATAAGCTAATTTTTTGAGATAGGAATTTATGGTTTTCATGAGCTGTATGCCAAAATCATCAGTATTAAAACAATAAAAGACCTGAAATATTTCAGTTGGTGTGCAATGAATCTAAAATATATGAAAGTTTAATTTTTATCATTACATTATGGAAAATAATGAACTTTATCACAATATGCTAATTTTTGGAGAAGGACCTGTATTTGTGGGTCTTGGGATATCTCAAATCCAATGTGACTCCTGAAAGATGGCAGCAGGCTCTGCTGAGATTCCCAAGATTACATCGCTGACTGCCCCATTATTGTTTCGAAGGATGTAGATTTTTATGACCTCCTCTGCCAACTCTGCTTGTACGAAGACGGGTAGATCAGCTGAACCCTACAGGCAAATTTTAAAGATAACTGGTTAGAGCTAACATTCAAAACTGAATGTTACAAGAAAGTTACAAATACACAAAACAAGTAGCACCTGAAGAAGCAAACATTCTGTTGGACCATATGATAGGTAAAATCTCAAACAAAGTTTACTAGGGGGAGGAGTTGCAAAAATTAACAGCATTCTTCTTAACAAGAGGACAGGTTAATTTTCTACATAGGGACATTTATTTTTTAACAATAAACCTAGAAGAAAAATGAAAAGAGACCAACTGCGAGCTTCTATGCTGTAAATCAATGCTATAGGCTTTTATTGAGGTCCGCATTATTTCAACCAATTTCTTTATAAACATGTTTAATATTTAAGTAAAATGACTAATGGTTTTGAAACAAAAAAGCTTGTTTAATTGCACTACTTGAAAAAAATATGCATTGCATTAACCCTCACACTCAACCCTTAACCCTCTAAATAATTCTGTGGCTTAGTAAATATTACAGTAATATTTAACTTTATTAACTTAATAAAATCTCTGAATATAGTTTACTTGATTATACAAAAGATGGCTTTCCTGTAGCTCAAACAGTAGAGCGTCGGCGCTAGCAAAAATTGATTAAATTGTAAATGTGTACCTTGAAATGCAATGCAAGTTACTTTGGATAAAAGTGTCTGCCAAATGCATAAATGTAAACATATTAACGGACTAAAAATACAACAGTTTATTTTATCTAAAATGTACAGTTATATTTTATTTTTTCCACTAAAACAATTTAGTATTAGACTAACAAATTGTTTATTTATAATACACATAATATATTTGTGAAATTTCTATCAATTTATTTAAGGATGGAAAATTAAACTGATCTGTTTCAGGGAACAAAAATATTACAAATAATTTCAAATCAAAATGAATATATTTAAACACACTCTTAAGAAATTTAGGAAGTTTACTCAATTAAAACAACGTACCCCTCCCCCAGCCTCCGCTGTCCTTCAATACCCACCAGGTCTGGATTTGTTACATTAAAAAGCTTACGGTTTTCAAACTTTTGACCGATATTGTATGTGATCTAGGTTTCAGTGCACTAGAATGATTTTACAATGGAGCAGGCCTTAAACTGTCCGACTCCCTATAGTGGGAGTAATTATGATGTTTTACAACAACGTGACAGCTTTTTACAAGAAAGAATGTTGTCATTTGAAAGTTCATAAATGATGTGTTCCCTTTTGACAAGCCACTGACCCCAAAGGGGAACCTGTACAAAATCGTTTTTCATTGGGCATGTATAGTTATAGTTGCTGGACCACGGTACACTTATCGTTAGACTTTCAAATGGCGGTTGAAATAAACGGTGATCCAAATAGTACGAACGTTAACCCACTCCAAAAAAAAAAAAAAAAAAAAAAAAAAAACTAACATACATATGAGAGGAGTGCGGGTCTTGCCGTTGCTGAGGAAAGCCGTCCTTCAGGTGACTTCGATTAAGCTACGAAACTTGTTGAATATGACGTAAAATACAAAGACAATTGTTAGAAAATGCTTAATAATTATTAACTTTTTAATAAAGTGTTACAAACGTAAGTAGGATTAGCTGACTAACGTTACTTACCAGGAGTTGTGAGGAGTATGGCTAGTCGACGTCGCTGCTGAGGAAAGCAGATTTTTTTTTTTTCTGCGGAGCTGCACACGTGATCACTTTAGCCGCGAAATTTACTCAATTTATTTAAACTGTCATTTATTAAGTTGGAACTTTATTTAGGAAAATTGGTTGGAAATACTTAATAATTTTAGTTTCTAAAACAGATCAGTACAAGTAAATAATTATCAAATATTTCTATTAGAATTCACCAGAAATATTGAAGGTATATTAAAAATATAATTAGTTAGTTAAATACTTATTTATTTTCATTACATAAACTTAAATAATATATGTAAATTTTAGAGAAATTATTTGTTGGATTTTTAATTATTCTTTTTAATCTGACCCACTCAAAATATCACTTAAATGATTTCAAAAGATTTTATTAAGTTAATATAGCTCTTTATTTTTGTGAAATTTACTAAGCCACTGAATTATTTTTTACAGTGTAGAAGAATAACCAGAATGGCAAAGGCTCAGCCAATGATCACCTCCAGGATGATCAAAGACAGTCTGGAGTTACCTGTAAGTAGTGTGACAGTTAGAAGACGTCTGTGTGAAGCTAATCTATTTTCAAGAATCCCCCGCAAAGTCCCTCTGTTAAAAAAAAGGCATGTGCAGAAGAGGTTACAATTTGCCAAAGAACACATCAACTGGCCTAAAGAGAAATGGAGGAACATTTTGTGGACTGATGAGAGTAAAATTGTTCTTTTTGGGTCCAAGGGCCACAGGCAGTTTGTGAGACGACCCCCAAACTCTGAATTCAAGCCACAGTACACAGTGAAGCATGGAGGTGCAAGCATCATGATATGGGCATGTTTCTCCTACTATGGTGTTGGGCCTATTTATCGCATACCAGGGATCATGGATCAGTTTGCATATGTTAAAATACTTGAAGAGGTCATGTTGCCCTATGCTGAAGAGGACATGCCCTTGAAATGGTTGTTTCAACAAGACAATGACCCAAAACACACTAGTAAACGGGCAAAGTCTTGGTTCCAAACCAACAAAATTAATGTTATGGAGTGGCCAGCCCAATCTCCAGACCTTAATCCAATTGAGAACTTGTGGGGTGATATCAAAAATGCTGTTTCTGAAGCAAAACCAAGAAATGTGAATGAATTGTGGAATGTTGTTAAAGAATCATGGAGTGGAATAACAGCTGAGAGGTGCCACAAGTTGGTTGACTCCATGCCACACAGATGTCAAGCAGTTTTAAAAAACTGTGGTCATACAACTAAATATTAGTTTAGTGATTCACAGGATTGCTAAATCCCAGAAAAAAAAAATGTTTGTACAAAATAGTTTTGAGTTTGTACAGTCAAAGGTAGACACTGCTATTTTTTTGAACACACCCCTTTCAACTAATTGCCCAATTGCACAGCCTTAAGAGCGTGCATATCATGAATGCTGGGTCTTGTTTGTTTTCTGACAATCTACTGAACCTACTGGTAACTTGTTTGCCACGTAGCAATAAAAAATATACTAAAAACCTTGATTATTCTGGTTAGTCACATTGTACTGCTATTATTTTGAACAATACTGTATATAGTCACAGACACTGACAGAAACACAAGATCACTATAAAGCTGAATTTAAGAAGTATAATATCAAAACCATGTTTTATATAACTTTGTGACAGTTTGCAAAATTTAAGTACAGAATCAACATCACTTAAGTAGGTCTATAAGCACCCAAAAGCAAACAAATCTTCAGGGCAAAACAACTAGATTTGTTCCATTCTGCCTAAACAAAATAACACATCCTGAATAGCTCCTCATACTGCATAAACAAGACTGACAGAAGAAGATATGTCTCAAGAAAATAAGATAAATAATGTAAAAGAAAGAAAAGAGAGTCTTGCACTGCTCAGCATCTGCCTGTTTTCATCTGCTAATCTTTCTAATGTTGTGTTGTATTCACACAGTTGTTCAGCCTGCCTGACAAGGCTTTGAAACTACCTTTGTAGTGCTTATGGATAATTCAGAACCTGTGTACAATATGTGCAGGGATAAATAATGAGAGGAAAATGATGCTATTTGACTTCTCACCAACTCCACAAACCGCTTCATAAGCCAAATGCTGGGTGGGACGGGTCCATTCCAGACCGCTGATGGCTTCCAAAAAAAAAAAAAAAAGCGACAGAGGAGATTCTTTTACACAGCTGATGTTTCGATGCACAAGAACAAAGTATCTCTCTTTGCCAGACTCATGCATTTTGGATGCACCATGGACATGGGCTGTTATGTGGACCTAGAACAAAATGCTTTTTCCACCATCCTACAGAAGACAGTGGTGTTATGTGTCCAGAAGATGGGGAAAACATCTGCTGTCATGTGCAGAGGAGCAGTGATAGAATTTACTGAAGTGTGATGAAGAGATGCGACCTGTTCCTGACAGCAGATAATAAATTTGTCACAGTGGGTGATTGTCATGGGATAAATTAAGATGGCTTTATGTAATAATGTGGCCATGTTACAATAACCCAGCATCTAACTCATTTAAATGTGGTGTTGGTTGGTGAGCTAGACCTGTTTGCAATCAGCTTACAATAGAAACGATTACATATCTGCCCTTTTAAGCACATCTTAAAAAGACCACAAAACATAATTACTGATTCACTTAAAGGATTAATATTTATCCACGTATTTCCCTCCTCACCTTTGCAATTATTCCACTGCTTCAATGTCAGTTCTTTTCTCATAGCAAAAACATTGCTTATTGCTTCTTCCCTGTGGCCAGCTGAAGGTCAAACATCATTATCCTGTTCTGTTGCTTTAATTGGAAGTCAGGCAACATTCAGATGGGTCTCATATGAGCAAAAAAAACATAAAATCAGAGAGACAGAAGAACTACTAATTATCTCAAAATCATTTCTGTGGGAAAAAAATTAATAATAGTATAATAAAATAATTATCAGACTTACTGTATCGACCAGAATTTGAATATCATTGCATCTTAACTATACACCTGGGCAGTGGTTTTCAACCAGCAGGCTGGGGCCCACTAGGGGGATTCAAGATAACTTGGAAAATCTTCAAAATTATGTAGGCTTTGAATATCATTGAAGATTGAAGTAACACATTAAATTAAACATAAACATTTTAAAGAATATAACTGAAATAATCATAAACCAATAATTTTTGTTTTACAACTGCTCAAGAGCAGCATTTTTTAGTCTAGCAAACTCATAAAATTATACACTCAAACTGGACCAAAAAAAGGTTTTTGCAATAAATTTGGGATGTAACAATTAACTGCGAGCTGGTTGAAAATCAATTAAAATATGTGACTATTCAAAACAAGTTTTGAAGTTTAGATGGTATTTTTTCTTTAAATCTTGCCTCTATATAATGCATATTAAAGTTCATAAATGCAGCACTGTTTTGTTTACAGTGGACACCAAGGAACCGCTTTAAGTTCCACCTGATGGCAGAGAGTGGATATGTGGCTCATTCTCCTTGTCTGCTGCTTTCATGCAGATATTTTTATGTAGGCCTATAGTTTCACAAAACTGAAGTCAAACCATTCTGTTTTTGCTTCAAATTTCGAAATTATAAAATCTAATTTCGATTAAAAACTGCTCATGTTCCAGAATCTTTGTTTGGATAATGATTAAAATACAGTTGTTGCCTCTAATTTTTGTTCATATGAAGAGATTTATTTTGTGTTACTTATTTATTTGATTTGGGGATAGTTTTCCATTTTCTATTTAGTTTTGCTATTTACATGTACATTATATTTAAATTTTGCAATTTAGCAGGTCGCTTTATGCAAAGCGACTAACAAATGAGGATAATAGAAGCAATCAACACCAACAAAAGAGCAATAATATTCTACATTAGTATATTACATTATTATAGTTATATTTAAATTTCACAAAGAAATGTGCAGCATTTTGTCCAAGCAATTATAAAAGGACACATTTAATTTATAATTTGTCTAAAATCTAATTTTGTTAAAATAAATAATAATAATAATAATAAAAATTGTGAATCGAATCAAATCAAATCGTGAAATCAGAATTGTGAATCGAATCGTATTTTAATCATACAACAGTCTAACCTGAATCTTTATCCAGTTTCCAAAGTATAATATGGAAACACCATTCCAATGCTGTAATGTAAGTTTAATAGAAGTATATACACCTTTTTCACACGTGAACTATGATTCAGCCTAGCCCAAAGCAAGGCAAAATGTGACTTTTTGATTCAATTCTACACACATCATGTTTTCAATGTTTACTTGTTCATTGTAAAACAGTTCAGAACATGTACTGCAAGATTCTCTAACCGACAGTGCATTCACTGCGTGTAAGGACGAAAATCGACCTTGAACACCGCCATTTGGTTATGCATTGTGCCATTTCATTTAGAGCTACCTTTTTTGCACCTTTAATATCTGCAGGGTGCTTTCAATGCCAGCGAAGAATATACACCCTCACTGTGAAGCCGCATGACAAACTGTCCTACTCATTCTAGAAAAGGGCTTTTTTATCTGGACCATGTATTATAAATTCGATTAAATTAGAAAACTCATTTTCTTCATCACACTAGAACCCCATGGACTCCAACAACACCTGATAAAATGAAGGAAGGGTTCATATAAAGGACACTTTCCTCACTCCTTCAAAGCTAATAACCCTTACTTCCGATAAACAATATAAAAAAGTTTGATATAAGCGGTATGTTTAGGAAACAACTGAATTTTTATTACAACCCATTTTATAAAATAGATGACTAGACAACACCGTATTTTCAATAAATAAGAACATGTCTGGAATTTAGGAGGTTTTTAATCAGCATACGTATTCATGGTGCATTGAGGAATGCTAGTATTGCTGTAAATATTGCTGGGAGTCTAAACTTCAGCTTTGCTACTTAATGCCTGTGAGCAGAAATGGAGATGGATTGTGAAAGATAATATCATATCATATCCCTGGGCTTTGGCAAGGCATTTTCCTCTCCATAAGCTTCTCCATAAGTGTGGGTTTTGTCCCTCCCAATGGAAAAACAGTATTGGAGAGGCAATGGGCTGTCACTTCTGCCTTGGGTTGCTCTGATTATGGAGACAGAAGATTCTTCTTCTCTTTTTATGTTAGAATAAAACTTAACAACTGCTTGTTAATACAAATTATATATGCTAAGATTTACATCAAAATCTATTTGATCACAAATTCTGATGTAATCAAGGCTCTCCATTGCTGTGGATAGGACAGTCCACAAAGATGAACCTCAACAGAATGTACAACTGTATTGCAGGCATTTGCACAGGAGTCTTGGAAAAATAAAAGGTTTAATCAGAGGTAATTCAAAGGTGATTCTACACTTACAGAGCCACCTTGTGGTGCACTGATGATTTTCTCTGCAAGTTTAGACAAACCAACCACCCACCTTGTGCAATTTCCTTGCCCCTAATACTAAGAATCTGGTTTAATTTTAAATACTTTGCATGAGGCAGGGAGGCTCACGTGTGAATGCTGATGGGAAATAATGTTCAAATGAGCAAACTTTGAAGTTGTTCTACTCCCTTATCATTGAAAACCACAGCAGGACGGTTCGGACTATGATGCATCTATAATGAATGAATGCAATAAGAGTGATGCTGTTATATCTGGCATTCCTCTCCCCTTATACCATTTCCCACTGGCTAGCTGGCAACCAAGAGACTGCTAATTCGTAAACGCCATAATAACAAAAATTAAAGATGAGCCTCTTTTCTCTGCACAGAAAAATAGTGTCAAAAAACATCAATAATTCACATCTTACTCTCTCTCTCTCTCTCTGGTCTCTCCTAACTGTTTATTAGCCCACTTTGAAAAGAAAACTTATCATGTATTTCTCATCTTTAATCCTAAATTATAATTATAGAACTTAATACAGGCAAATAGACAAGTTCAAACTAAAGGTATAAGATTGGGCTCTTCACTAACTATAGCAAATGTCATCTGTAGCGGACAAAGTACATATCCAGTGTTAAAGAAAAGGTAAGCCACTTATTACGGAAAAGACATCTGCTTTTGTGTCACGTATTTGCACTCCAAGGAATATGAAAGAGAATATTAATGCTGCCATTGTTCTGCACAAAGATGATCTAAGCAGCACCTGGAGGAGAAACTTTAAAGGAACAGACTCATTTCAAAGGCTTAATGTACAAAAAAAAAAAAAAAAAAAAGATTAAATACTTATATAAGAAAATGCTTAATGCATTATTTAATTTAATAACAATGACTAGAAAAATAAAACAAATACCAATAGCTGTTCTTCAGTTCCTAAAAGCAATACAAGTCACATTTATGTATATGCTGCATTATATGCACACTGTTTTAAAGCAGCTTTACAGTAATGAAAATAACTGTTAATATTGTTACAACAAGTGTTCC